>NC_092770.1:16283452-16586482 GCF_047496795.1 Chiloscyllium punctatum | reverse complement strand
AAAAAATATCCTGGTGGCTACCATTGATGTTTGGGCTTGCCATATAAGTACTGTGGCTACAAGACTAAGTCAAAGGCTGGGAATCCAGCTGCCCATCCAGCTGCTCCAGTAACTCACCTCCTAACTCTGCAAGACACCAGTCAGGAGTATGATGGAATGCAGTGTGACATTTTGAGGCTGATATGACTCTTCTTCCGAATGTTAACTCTGTTTGTCTCTCAACCGGTGCTGTGATAACTGCTGAGTTTCCCCAGCATTCTCTGTGTTTGAATCAGCCTTCCAGCATCCGCAGGATTTTGCTTTTATTTTAAGGGAGTTGGTGCATTAATCCATCTTCTTTGTCAGTTAAAAAGTAAATCGGCTATACATACCCTCTGAATTTCAGTGCAACTAAAGAGCTAACTTTAGTAAAATTTGCTCATGATGCTGTTGAATTATTGTTGGAAACCAAACAGGCTCTTCAATATCCTTTCTGAAACCTGCAGCCCTTACCTGGTCTGGGCATGACTGCATTTCAACTTCAATGTGATTAACCCATAGCAGCTGGTTCTCTGAAGTGGCCAAACCAGTTACTCAATTCTTTGAATAAGAGAGTAAAGGGAATGCTTAAATTGGGAAAGAAGTTCAAAGGTTTGGAAAACACGCATTTCAAAGAGACTGTTAAAGTCCAGACAGACAAATATTAAACCCAGCTTGTGTTCCTCTTCTTAACTTACTAATGCGTAGGATGAAGGCAGCAGGTAGATGGGAACACAGCTACTTGCAAATTCCCCTCCCCTCCTGACTTGGAAGTATATCACCATTCACTCATGGTCACTTGGTCAAAATCCTGCAAGCACTTCCTAACAGCATTGCAGGTGTACCTTTATCCCAAGGATTGCAGCAGCTCAAGAAGGTGACACACCAATACCTTCTCAAGGTAAGGCAATAAATGCTCGCCAGGCCAGCGATGTCCACGTCCCACAGACGAACAATGAAAACAAACGGAAAATTATTTTTATATTTCGAAATTGAGTAGCATGGGAACAGCCTTCAGGAGAACGGAGACAGACTGAACAGTGCTGACACATGCCAGTTACAGTTTCACACACACACAAGTGTGAAATGATACATTTTAATTGGAGGAATGGAAAGAGGCACCATAAACTAAATAGTATAATTTTCAAGCAGAGGAACAGACAGGCATGGAGCTTTATGGACACAATTGCCCAGTAGCAAGAAAAGGCAATGAATTACACAAATAATTTTTGGTTTCATTAAAAGAGTCAGTGAGTACAAAAGCAAGGAAGTGATATTAAATGTCTATTAAATGCTGGTTCAGTCTTAGCTGGGACATTATGCTCAGTTCTGGGTGACCACACCCAGTATCTTAGAATCATTGTATTGTTACGGTGCAGGAGGAGGCCATTCAGCCCATTGATTAGTACATTCTAGAAAGAATATCAAATCTCTGGAGAGGATGCAGAAGAGATTGACAGGAATTGTAACAAGAATCCTCAGTTCTGTGGATAGCCTGGAGATGCTCGTGCTGTTCTTCTCGAAAATAGAATCCCCACAGTGTGGAAGCATGCCATTAGGCCCATCGAGTCCACACCAACCCCTCTGAAGAGCATCCCACCCAGACACATCCCCCTACCCTATCCTCATAACCCTGCATTTACCTTGGCTAGCCCACACATCCTTAGACACTATAGACAATTTAGCATAGCCAATCCACTAACCTGCACATCTTTAGATTGTGAGACGAAACCAGGACACTAGAGGAAATGCACGCAGATGCAGGGAGAATGTGCAAACTCCACACAGACAGTCACCTGAGGCTGGAATCGAACCTGAGCCTCTGGCGCTGTGAGGCAGCAGTGCTAACCACTGAGTCACGAATCTTTGGAACTCTCTTCCTCAGTCGAAGGTGGAACCAGTACCTCTGAATATTTATAAGGCAGCAGTAGATAGATTCTTGATGAGCAAGAGGGGGGTAAAAGGAATGAGAAGTAATCAGACTCTGTTTCCACCTTCGCTTGAGGAAAGGTAGCACAGATAGTTTCAGAGTTACAGGACAGTAAGTCACCTGTGCCAAATGGAGTATATTCTCTGTGGTGCATGAAATCATGGACACACTATATGTCCCAGACAATCACATCTGGGGGAAATGTCACTGGCTACACAAGATTGAGCTCCAAGTTTCAGAATTTGAGCAGCGCCTGAAGTCCCTACTGTTGTGTGTCCCAAGAGGGTTACATGGACGGCACTTAACGGGAGGTGATCACGCTACAGATTAAAAAGCGTACAGGCAGAGAGGGAGTCTACCAGGCAATCTTCAGAAAACCAGGCAGGTAGTGCAGGAGTCCCCTGAGTCTATTGTACTTGCCAATCAGTATTCCATTTCTGAAATGTGTGAAGGCCGTGGTTTCTCAGGGGAATGCAGGCAGAGACTAATCCATAGTACCAAGAGTGTCTGAGCTGTATGGGGCAGGGGAAGAAGAATGCCAGGGTATGAGTGTTAGTTAATGCCACAGTCAGGGGATCAGACAGGCATTTCTGCAGCACTGAACATGACTCCAGGGTGATGTGCTGCTTCTCTGGTGCCTTGGCCAAGGATGTCATGGAGGAGCTATAGGACATCCTTCCAGGGAGTGGGGTGAGCCTGAATCCTGGTCCACAGTTGGTACCAACAGCATCAATAGCAAATGGATGATGTCCTGAAAGCAGAATCCAGGGAGTTGGGAAGGAACTTAAAAAGTAGTACCCCAAAAACAGTGTAGTCTCAGCATTTATCCCAGTGCCATGGAAGCATAATAGCTGGAGGATCGGACGATTGAATTCGTGGCTAGAGAATTGGTGTCTGAGGGAGGGCATAAGATTGATGAGGTGTTGGAACCAGTCCCAGGGTGGCTGGGGCCTGTACAAGCTGGGACTGATTTTCTGACAGAGAGTGAGTTAATGCTGTTGGAGTTGGGTTAAACGAGCTAGGCAGGGGAATGGGAACCTGAGGGATAACCCAAATCAGAAGGAAGTAAGGTTGGTGACAGGAAATAGAGAAACTGTTATGCAGGCCAAAAGACATGAGAGACAAAGCTGAGCAGTGAGTATGCTTTGAAAAAAAAGTGATATTAAAAAGACAAAGTTAAGAGAACTCTACCTGAACAAACACAGCATTCACAACAAGGTCTAAAAGCACAAATAGGTCTAATCTAATTGCTATTACAGAAACACAGGTGACCAGGACTGGAAACTGAAGATTTGAGGGTATTTGACTTTGAGGAAGGACAGACAAGAAAGAAAAGGAGGTGCAGTTGTGCTGGCATGGTAAAGTCACCAGAGTGCCAGAGGACAGCTCTTTCATTACAGAGAGATAACTTGTGGGAAGGTCAGCCTTGATGGTCACCACACCTCAGGTGAGATTGAGAAGGCAGGAACCTTTATCTAATGTGAGACTCAAACCCACACTGTTAGTGCTGCTCTGTATTGAAATCCAGGCATCCAGCCAACTGAGTGAACCGACCCCTGCGGGATCAGTACATCACTAAGAGAGGATTGCAGATCAGAAGAACAACATGTAGAATCTGTTTGAATGGAGCTCAGAACAACAAGATGCTGCGGGTATCATTTGGAGTTATTTTAGGCCATCACATAGTCACGGTGATGCGAGGAATAGGATTCATCAGGAGATGAGAGAATTCTTGTAGCATGGACTGTACAGTTAGGATGGGTAACATTGATCCACGTATGGGCTGGATAAACCAATTGAGCACTCAGGTTTTAAAAGATGAGTATTTGGAGGACGCTCAGGATGGTTTTCGAGAGCAGCATTTTGAGGAGTCAACTATACGGCAGGCTATTTAAGATTTACGATGATACAATGAGAAAGAACTCATTAATAATCTTGTTGTAAAGGGTGAGTGACCACAATATGATAAAATTTTACGTTATGATTGAAAATGGGCCAGTTCAATCCGAAACACATGTACAGTTTGAATCAAGGAAATTATAAAAATGTGAAACCTAAGTTGGCAGAGCTGGATTTGGAAAAAAAACATTTAAAAATGTGATTGTATGAGGAAATGGGCAGTCTTTTAATAATTATTATATCTGCTTACAGTTGCTATATATTCCCACAAAACACAAAAATTCAAAAAATGCCAGTCAACCATTGGCTGACAGAAGAAGTTAAGGATTGAATAAGATGAAAGGATAAATCTTACATAGTGGTCAGGAATATTATCTGATAATTGGGAAGTTTTTATAGTAAAGCAAAGGAATACCAATGAGCTGATAGATAAATAAAGAACAGAACGTGATGCTATCTAATTTAAAAATGTACTGCAAGAGCTTCTTTAGTTACGTAAAATGGAAGGCTTTGGCTCAGATTAGTGTTGGTCCATTACAGATAGAATTAGGAGAAATTATAATGGGCAATACAGAACTGGCAGAGAAGCTAAATGGCTATGTTGTGTTTTCACTGAAGAAGATACCAGAGATCTTGCAGAATTAGAGATCTAAATGAAAATGGAGAATGAGGAATTGAAGGAAATAAGGATTAGAAGGAAAGGTATACTGGAGAAATTAAAGAGGCTGAAAATTGCTAAATCCCTGGGACCTGGTAGTCAACATCACAGAGTGTTGAAGGAGGTGAATATGGAGATGTCAGTGAATTGGTGATCATACATTCTGGAATGATTCCTGCAGATTGGATTCTTGCAAGTTTTACCCTACCGTTTAAGAAAGGAGCAAGAGAAGGAACTCGGGAACTGTCAGCCTCACACACAGTGGTAGGGAAATTGTTACATTCTATTATTAAGGCCATGATACATAAACACTTGGATAAACATGATCTTTTTGGGCATAGCCAGCATGGATTTGCAAATGAAAAATTGTGCTTGAAAGAGTTGTTGGATTTTTTTGATAATACTACATAGAATTGATAAAGGGGCATTGATAGACATAGTATACTTAGATTTTCTGCAGGCTTTTGATTAGGATCTGCACAAGAAGTGTTAATAAAATTAAAGCACGTGGGATAGAAGGTAATGCACTGACATGGATTAAGGATTGACAAACAAAAAGAAAACAGAGAGTTGTATTAAATGGGTCATTCTCACAATGGCAGGCAGTGGCTGAGGTGTGGGGATGGGTACTGAAAGGATACATATGTGGGCCCCAGCTCTTTACAAAATATGGCAATGATATGGTCATGGGGACCAAACTTAAATCTCCAAATTTGTAAGTGATACGACGCTGAGCAGAAACATGCATTGTGAGGAAGATGTAAAAAAGCTGCAGAGGATTTGGACAGGCTTCATGATTGGGCGAGAATACGCAGCTGGAATACAGTGTAAGAAAATGTGAGGAGAAACAGATGTGCAGACTGTTATTTCAAATGGTGAGAGATGGAAAAGTGAGGAAATGCAAAGGGGCCTGAGACTCCTTGTCAGTATGTTCATCATTGAGGCTAACATACAGGTGCACCAAGCTGTTAGAGAGGCTAATGGAATATTAACCTGCTTTGAAAGATGATTTGAGGACAGGAGTAGTGAGGTCTTGTTTCAGGTACATAGGAGCTGGGTTCGACCCTACCTGGAGTACTGTCTGACATTTTGGTCTGCTTATCTCAGGAAATGATTTGGAGATGCCGGTGTTGAACTGGGGTGTGCAGAGTTAAACGTCACACAACACCAAGTTATAGGCCAACAGGTTTAATTGGAACCACTAGCTTTTGGAGCGCTAGTGCTTCCAATTAAACCTGTTGGATACAACCTGATGTTGTGTGATTTTAAACTTATCTCAGGAAAGATATTATTGCCATAGAGGGAATACAATAAAGGTTCACTAGAATTGTTCCCAGAATGACTGAACTGTCCTATGAAGAGAGATTGGGCAAAATGGGCCTGTATTCTGTCAAAAATCAAAGAATGAGAGGTGATCTCATTGAAACCTACAAAATACTTAAAGAGATAGAGAGGGTAGATGCAGATAAATTCCTTCCATTAGCTGGGAGGTCTGGAACCCAAGAGCATATTTAAAAACAAGGTGGATGCCATTTAGAAATTAGATGAAGAGAACTCCATTTACTCAGAGGGTTGTGAACCTTTGGAATTCTCTATGACACGGGGAGTTGGAAGCTTAGTTTTTGAGTATGTTAAAAGATGGATTTCTGATCTTGAATGGCAGAAAGGGCTATGGAGTTGGGATGAGTAAAAGGCATTGAAGTGTTTGATCAACCACGGTCCTATTAAATGTTGGGAGAACACAGCAAGCCAGGCAGCATTAGGAGGTGGAGACATCAACGTTTCGGGTGTAACCCACCTTCAGAACTTACTCCCAAAATGTCAGCTTCTCCACCTCCTGATGCTGCCTGGCTTGCTATGTTCTTCCAGCCACCTGCTTGTCTACCTGGGATTCCAGTTTTGTGATCTCATAATAAACATTGGGGCAGGCTTGATGGGGTGAATGGCCCTCTCCTGTTCCTATGTTCGTATTGGGAGTGGGCATCTGGCATATTAAGAACATCTTCTTTTACTCAATATATTCCTTAAGTAATCATTCGTATTTACCACACGATAAAGCTGAACATAATAACAATATTTCATTTGTCTTACCAACCAGAATCTCATTTTCTGTAATGTTTAATACATTCTAATTGCAGCCTAATTGAGAAAAGCATCAAAACAAACCCTCATCTATTTAAAGCTCTTTGCTTTCAGACTACGAGAAATGAATGATGAATTATTAACTGTATGGTAAAGATTTTTAAATCAATTATTTGTTCAGTTGATGAGTTATTTTTTAGCTTCTTATACATGAAAATTCCTTCTATAGTTCAGTACATGCTCCTGAAATGGATTTCAGCTCCTTAATAAATCACCAATTCACGATTCTTATAGAAAAAATGGCTCCTGTTAGATTTATGTCTTCAGTGAGGAAAATGACTAATTATTGATCAGAATATTATTGATGGATTCATGTCATGGTGCAATGTTCTCATGATTAGAACGGAAAGCTTAGATCAATAATGTTGCTCAGGTAAGTGTGTGTGTTCTAAGGATTAACAAAAGATCCATTACCATATTAAAAGTTTGAATCATGGCAGGAGGGATTGGAGAGATAATATATATATTAATGACAACCCTTAAGAGTGTGCAGGGACAGAAAGACCTGGCGATTCACAGACATAGATGTATAAAATATTGAGTGAACGATTTAAAAAGTATATGATAGTTGAGACATTGAGTGCAAAACCAAGGAAATTATGTTGAATCTTTATAAAGCTCTGGTTAGGTCACTGCTAGAATATTATGTTCAGCTCTGGTCATCACACTCCAGGAAGGATGTGAAACACATTGAAAGGATGTACAGGGGAGATACCAGAATCGTCAATTAATAATACGGGAATGAGGCTGCCAGAGAAATGAAATATAAACAGAAGGTGCTGGAGAGAGAAACAGAATTAATGTTTTAATTCTCCCAAACATGCGACAGACGCTGTCAGACTTACTGAGTTTCTCCAGCACTTTCTGTTCTTACCAAGGTGGTTCCAGGGAACGAGGGATTTTAACAATGAAGTTAGTCTGGAGAAGTTGCGGTTGTTCTCCCAGGAGCAAAGGTGTTGGAGAGGAGTTCAGATCGAGGTGTACAAGGTTTTGTTAGGCGAAGCAAACGAGACTAAAAACACTGTTACAAAGGCAAAGGGACACAGATTTAAAGTTTTAGGTAAGCGACACAGGAGTGATATAAGGAAAAGCCACCAGTGGGTGATAATTCAAAGTTTGGGAGAAGATTTGGAGCTCGGGTGCTTGTTGTTGTGGTTCTGTTCGCCGATCTGAGAATTTGTGTTGCAGACTTTTCGTCCCCTGTCTAGGTGACATCCTCAGTACTTGGGAGCCTCCTGTGAAGCGCTTCTGTGATGTTTCATCCAGCATTTATAGTGGCCTGTCTCTGCCGCTTCCGGTTGTCAATTCCAGCTGTCCGCTGCAGTGGCTGGTATATTGGGTCCAGGTCAATGTGTTTGTCGATAGAATCTGTGGATGAGTGCCATGCCTCTAGGAATTCCCTGGCTGTTCTCTGTTTGGCTTGTCCTATAATAGTAGTATTGTCCCAGTCGAATTCATGTTGCTTGTCATCTGCGTGTGTGGCTACTAAGGATAGCTGGTGGTGTCGTTTCGTGGCTAGTTGGTGTTCATGGATGCGGATCATTAGCTGTCTTCCTGTTTGTCCTATGTAGTGTTTTGTACAGTCCTTGCATGGGACTTTGTACACTACATTGGTTTTGCTCATGCTGGGTATCGGGTCCTTCGTCCTGGTGAGTTGTTGTCTGAGCGTGGTTGTTGGTTTGTGTGTAGTTATGAGTCCTAGTGGTCGCAGTAGTCTGGCTGTCAGTTCAGAAATGCTCCTGATGTATGGTAGTGTGTCTAGTCCTTTGAGTTGCGGCATGTCCTCGTTCCAAAGGACTAGCCACACTACCATACATCAAGAGCATTTCCGAACTGACAGCGACCACTAGGACTCATAACAGCACACAAACCAACAGCCACGCTCAGACAACAACTCACCAGAACGAAGGACCCGATACCCAGCATGAGCAAAACCAATGTAGTGTACAAAATCCCATGCAAGGACTGCACAAAACACTACATAGGACAAACAGGAAGACAGTTAACGATCCGCATCCATGAACACCAACTAGCCACGAAACGACATGACCAGCTATCCTGAGTAGCCACATATGCAGATGACAAGAAACGTGAATTCGACTGGGACAACACTACTATTATAGGACAAGCCGAACAGAGAACAGCCAGGGAATTCCTAGAGGCATGGCACTCATCCACAGATTCAATCAACAAACACATCGACCTGGACTCAATATACCGGCCACTGCAGCGGACAGCTGGAACTGACAACCGGAAGCGGCAGAGACAGGCCACTATAAATGCCGGAGGAAACATCACAGAAGCGCTTCACAGGAGGCTCCCAAGCACTGAGGATGTCACCTAGACAGGGGACGAAACGTCTGCAACACAAATTCCCAGCTCGGCGAACAGAACCACAACAGTGGGTGATAATGTGTGGAACCCATGGCCTGCGCAAGATTTGCAAGTAGAGATGACTTCAGAAGGAAATGGGATGGGTTTGCAAGTGAAATAAAGGGCTGGAGGAGTGACAATCTCCTGGAGATTGCCATCTGGCCGTTCTTGCTTACATTTCTAAGAGGAATCTCTACTCAGGACTTCCTCAGATATGTGGAAACGTACTTCCATTCTGTCAGCTCATTCAAAGTCAGAAGTAGGAAAACCATCTCCCAATCTGTTGCGTTGTGAAATCTAAAGATGCTGAAAGTCACTGTGACAGCTGCTGTCAAATGATGTTGTGATGTAGTGGTACGTCCCTACTTCTGAGCTAGGAAGTACAAAGAACAAAGAACAAAGAAAAGTTACAGCCCAGGAACAGGCCCTTCGGCCCTCCAAGCCTGAGCCGATCCAAATCTACTGTCTAAACCTGTCGCCCAATTCCTAAGCATCTGTATCCTTCTGCTCCCCACCTACTCATGCATCTGACCAGACACATCTTCAATGTGTCTCTACTACTTCTGTTGGGTAACATGTTCTAGGCACCTACCACTCTCTGTATAAAGTACTTGCTGTGTGTATCCCCCTTAAATTTTTCACCTCTCACCTTGAAAGCGTGACATCACATTATTGAATCCTTCACCCTGGGAAAAAGCTTACATCTATCTACCCTGTCTATACCCTTCATGATTTGGTAGACCTCAAACAGGTCCCCCCTCAATCTTCCTTTTTCTAATGAAAACATAACTAATCTACTCAACCTCTCTTCATAGCTAGCACCTTCCATACTAGGCAACATCCTCATAAACCTTCTCTGCACCCTTTCCAAAACGTCCACATACTTTTGGTAATGTGGCAACCAGAATTGTACACAGTATTCTAAATGTGGCCAAACCAATGTCGTGTACAATTTTAACATTTTAACAAGTCCGGGATCAAGTCCCACCAGGCCCCAGTGGTGTGCACTAACATGTCTGAACAGGTTGATTAGGAAATATCTATAAGGTACTTGTGATGTTCGGGTGCTGAGAGTTAGGGCACTAGACAGATACCAGATGGGTAGGTGGCAGATTGCCAAGTAAGCAGAGTGCCATGTGGGTATGGTGCCAGAATGCCATGTAAGTAGGATGCCAGCTCAGTGCTGTGCCAGCTGGGGAGGACACAAGGTACCAGCTCAGAGCTGTAACTTGTGAGCGTGCTGAACATTATTCAAACATCCCCACTTTTGACCTTATGATGGGGAAAGGTCATTGATGTAGCAGCTGATTCTAGGACACTGGGAAATTCATGCAGAGACACCCCAGAGCTCAGAAGATTGATCTGGAACAACCAGAGATTTCTTCCATTGTAGCAGATATGACGATTTGAGCTCTTCTTGAATCACATTGTCTCCAGTTATCATCATAGAATCCCTATAGTGTAGAAACAGGTCATTGGGCCTATTGAGTCCACACCACCCTCTGAAGATCATCCCACCCAGACCCACCCTAACTCTGCATTTCTGATGGCTAATCTACCTAGCCTGCACATCCCTGGACACTATGGGCAATTTAGCATGGACAATCCACCTAAACTACACACCTTTGGGCTGTGGGATGAAACTGGAGCACTCAGTGGAAACCCATGCAGACATAGGGGGAATGGGCAAACTCCACACTGTATTACCTGAGGGTGGAATCAAACCTGGGTCCCTGGCACCGTGAGGCTAACCACTGAGCCACAATGCCACCCCGTTTGCTAGGCGATGATGCCAGCCTCGGTCAAATGCAACTTTGATATCAAGGCTGGTCATTGTCTCCTCACCTCTGGAGACCAGTTCTTCTGTTTATGCTTGAACCAAGACTGTAATTATGTCAGGAGCTGAGTGGACCTGGCAGAACCCAAACTAAGGGTCACTGAGCAGCTTATTGCTGAACAATTGTCATTTGATAGGACTGTCAATGATCCATTCCATCTATTTGGCAAAAGTGAGGACTGCAGATGCTGGAAGCCAGAGCTTAGTTCAGAGTGATGCTGGAAAAGCACAGCAGGTCAGGCAGCATCCGCGGAGCAGGAAATTCAACGTTTTGGGCAAAAGCCCTTCATCGGGAATAGAGCTATTCCTGATGAAGGGCTTTTGCCCGAAACGTTGACTTTCCTGCTCCTTGGATGCTGCCTGACCTGCTGTGCTTTTCTAGCATCACTCTGAACTAAGCTCTGGCTTCCAGCATCTGCAGACCTCACTTTTGCCTAGTTGCTTTTAACCTTACTGCGAATCCTCTTGCTAGGATGTCACTCTATCTATTTGCTGATGGTCAAGGTGAGACTGATGGGACTGTGTTGTATTTGTCCTGTTTTCTATATGTGGGACATACCTGTGCAATTTTACACACTGCCAGAACATGAGGTGTACGGCAACAGATTGGCTGGAGACATGGTTAGTTCTGGAGCACCAGTGCTGTTGCTAGAATGCTGTCAGGTGCCATTGTCTTTGCAGCATTTACCCTGTCAAGTCCCTTTCAGAATCTTATAGGTGTCATTAAGATCATCTCCTATCCTTCTAAAATATGGAACAAATATGAAATTAGGTCACCCATAATCTGTTTGAACAGCAGAAGAGGCTTAAGGACTTACCATCAACCTTTTTCCAACTTCATATTTAGACTCGAGTTCTTCCTGTTCAGAGATTTCTGTAGTCTATAGATTAGTGACATTTTTGGTAGGTTTTTTTAAAAGTTACTTTTGCGTTATTTAAATTATTGCATGATTGTACTGCTCTCAAAAGAAATCATTTGCAGGTCAGTTATAACATGGCCAAGAAAAAACACAGGCATGTTTGTTGCAATGTCTACACAGAAATGAACAAAACCATTTATTAAAACTATTGGCCTTCGGGTATGTTCCATACTAGCCTCATGTGGTGAATTGGAAATCCAAACGAGGCTAATTGCCTTTTCAATTCATAAATAAAAAATGAGAAATAGACACAGTTGTTGGTCATATAAATCCAGCACTCATTTTCTCACGGCATGTGTGTGAACTTTAACCTTCTTGCTGTTGTGTTGATAAAATTGTGAGACAGACAACAGAGTGTGTAAGTGGTTTTTGATTGAATGCTTTATTTCTGTTTGGAGAGAGATTTTGTTCAATTCATGGCCACATTTGGGGAACATTTACTTGGATTGATGCAAGATGTTTTCTGCCAAAATTAGTATATGTAATGGACACACTAAGCTGAGGACTTGCCCGCCATTTCAGGTGGACATTATAGACCTCACTGCTGTTTGAAGAGCAGGTGAGGTCTTCCTGGTGAATTGGAGAATATGCATCATATAACGAATAAAGGCAGATGATCTGGTCAGTACCAAATGACGTGAGTAAGGTCTTGCTGTACGGAAATAAGCTTCTACATTTCTTGCGTTACAACAGCGTCAGTGGGGTGGCACGATGGCTCAGTGGCTAGCCCTGCTGCCTCACATCATCAGGAACCCAGGTTCAATTCCAGCCTCAAGTAACTGTCTGTGTGGAGTTTGCATGTTCTTCCTGTGTCTGTGTGGGTTTCCTCCCACGTAAGGTCCCAACTAAGAGCTATAACTTGTGAGAGTGCTGAACATTATGCAAATGTCCCCACTTTTAACCTTACAATGGAGAAGGTCATCGGTGTAGCAACTGAAGATAACTGGTTCTAGGACACTGGGAAATCCCTGCAGAGAGGCTGTAGAGCTCAGAAGCTTGACCTGGAACAACCATAACCATCTTCCATTGTACCAGGTATGACAATTTCAACTCCTCTTGACTCCAGTTTTCATCATAGAATCCTTACAGTGTGGAGACAGGTGATTCAGAAGGAAATGGGATTGGCTTGCAAGTGAAATAAAGGGCTGGAGGAGTGACAATCTCCTGGAGATCGCCGTCCGGCCCTTCTTAAGACGAAATTCCACTCAGGACTTCCTCAGATATGTGGAAATGTACTTCCATTCTGGCAGTTCATTCATAGTCAGAAGTAGAGTAACTATCTCCCAATCTGTTGCGTTGTGAAATCTAAAGATGCTGAAAGTCACTGTGACAGCTGCTGTCAAATGATGTTGTGATGTAGTGGTTCATCCCTATTTCTGAGCTAGGAGTTCCGGGATCAAGTCCCACCAGGCCCCCGTGGTGTGCACTAATGTGTCTGAACAGGTTGATTCGAAAATATCTATAAGGTACTTGTGATGTTTGGGTGCTGAGAGGATAGGGCACTTGACAGATACCAGATAGGTAGGCGGCAGATTGCCAAGTAAGCAGAGTGCCATGTGGGTAGGGTGCCAGAATGCCATGTAAGTAGGATGCCAGCTCAGTGCTGTGCTAACTGGGGAGGACACAAGATACCAGCTCAGAGCTGTAACTTGTGAGCATGCTGAACATTATTCAAACATCCCCACTTTTGACCTTATGATGGGGAAAGGTCATTGATGTAGCAGCTGGTTCTAGGACACTGGGAAATTCATGCAGAGACACCCCAGAGCTCAGAAGATTGATCTGGAACAACCAGAGATTTCTTCCATTGTAGCAGGTATGACAACTTGAGCTCTTTCTGAATCACATTGACTCCAGTTTTCGTCATTGATTTCCTACAATGTAGAAACAGGCCGTTTGGCCCATTGAGTCCACACCGACCCTCTTAAGATTGTCCCACCCAGACCCATGCTATTCCTGTAACTCTGCATTTCTGATGGCTAATCTACCTAGCTTGCACATCCCTGGACACTATGGATAATTTAATATGGCCGATCCACCTAACTTGCACGTCTTTGTACTGTGGGATGAAACTGGAACACCTGGAGAAAACCATGCAGACACATGGAGAATGTGCAAACTCCACACAGACGGTTGCCCGAGAGTGGAATCGAACCTGGGTCCCTGGCACTGTGAAGCAACAGTGCTAACCACTGAGCCACTGTGCCAGCCTTGGTCAAATGCAGCTTTGATATCAAGGCTGGTCATTGTTTCCTCCTCACTTCTGGAGATCAGTTCTTCCGTTCGTGTTTGAACCAAAACTGGTATGATGTCAGGAGCTGAGTTGACCTGGCAGAACCCAAAGTGAGGGTCACTGAACAGGTTGTTGCTGTCAATTGATAATACTATCAATGACCCAGTCTATTTCTTTGCTGATGATCTATGTAAGAGGTGGTAATTGGCTGTGTTGTTTTTGTCCTGCTTTCTATTTACAGGGTATACCTGTGCATCCTATATTCCCAATTCCTTCGTCTCCGCCGCATCTATTCCCAGGAGGACCAGTTCCAATACCGTACAACCCAGATGGCCTCCTTCAAAGACCGCAACTCCCCCCCAGACGTGATCGACGATGCCCTCCACCGCATCTCCTCCACCTCCCGCTTCTCCGCCCTTGAGCCCCGCCCCTCCAATCGCCACCAGGACAGAACCCCACTGGTCCTCACCTACCACCCGACAAACCTCCATATACATTGTATCATTTGTCGTCATTTCCGCCACCTCCAAACGGACCCCACCACCAGGGATATATTTCCCTCTCCTCCCCTGTCAGCGTTCCGAAAAGACCACTCCCTCCGTGACTCCCTCGTCAGGTCCACTCCCCCCACCAACCCAACCTCCACTCCCGGCACCTTCCCCTGCAACCGCAAGAAATGCAAAACTTGCGCCCACACCTCCCCCCTTACTTCCCTCCAAAGCCTCAATGGATCCTTCCATATCCGCCACAAATTCACCTGCACCTCCACACACATCATTTACTGCATCCGCTGCACCCGATGTGGCCTCCTCTATATTGGGGAGACAGGCCGCCTCTTGCGGAACATTTCAGACAACACCTCTGGGACACCCGGACCAACCAACCCAACCACCCCGTGGCTCAACACTTCAACTCCCCCTCCCACTCCACCAAGGACATGCAGGTCCTTGGACTCCTCCATCGCCAGACCATGGCAACACGACGGTTGGAGGAAGAGCGCCTCATCTTCCGCCTAGAACCCTCCAACCACAAGGGATGAACTCAGATTTCTCCAGTTTCCTCATTTCCCCTCCCCCCACCTTGTCTCAGTCAAAACCCTTGAACTCAGCACCATCTTCCTAACCTGCAATCTTCTTCCTGACCTCTCCGCCCCCACCCCCACTCCGGCCTATCACCCTCACCTTGACTTCCTTCCACCTATCGCATTTCCAACGCCCCTCCCCCAAGTCCCTCCTCCCTACCTTTTATCTTAGCCTGCTGGGCACACTCTCCTCATTCCTGAAGTAGGGCTCATGCCCGAAACGTCGATTCTCCTGCTCCTTGGATGCTGCCTGACCTGCTGCGCTTTTCCAGCAACACATATTCAATTTTACACACTGCCAGGAAAGTGCCAGGGCATTAGGTGTACTCTAAAGATATGCAGGTCAGATGGATTGGCCATGGCAAACGCAGGGTTGCAGGGATGGGGTGGGTTTGGGCAGGATGCTCTTCAGAGCATCATTGGTACAGACTCAATGGTCCGAATGGCCTGCTGTAGGGATGTTATGTGCAGCCATATTTCAAAAGGTTTAAAGTAGTTTGGTCATCCTGAGGCCTTAATGGGTGCGATATAAATACAAGATCTGCTTGTTTTAATTTAAAATGGTGCTGCTGTAGCCATACCTCTGATTTATCTGCAATTTCCCCTGGACAATCTAATATTAACTTTGAAAGTTGAGCAAGCTCGACCACCTCTTCAGTTAAATTGACTTATACTAACAAAGGACCGCAGTAGGCTATTTGGTTCCTTGAGCTCTCGCTGCTGATCTGATTGTAAGCTCAAATCTCCATTCCCACTGACCCTGGATCACTTTCTTGCTTAACAGGAACCTATCCTCCTGCATCTTAAAAAATTCAAAGATTATGCTTCCACTGCCTTTACAGAAAGAGAGTTTCAAAAACTCATGACCCTCTGAAAGGAAAATGAATTTACCTAATCACTATATGAAATGGGCACTGTTCCAGTTTTAGCCATGCCATAGAGGGGATGTTTTCCCTGTGGGGCAATCTAAAATGAAAGGTCATAGCTTTAAGCTAAGGAGTAGCAGATTTCAAACTGAGTTGTGGGAGAATTATATCTCTCGAAGGATCATGTAAGTGTGGACCAACACGACTAACCTAGGCTGCAGTGGAGGCCGGGAGTTTGAGTAAATTTAAGGAGGAGATACACAGATTTTTTAATTAGACCCAGGCTGAAGGATTATGGAGTTGGGACTGAGATGGGGTCAGCCATGATTGTATTAAATGGCAAAGCAGACTCGAGAGGCTCATTTACTGACTCCAGCTGGTATTTTTTTATGTTCTTATGACCATTCTCCCATCAGAGGAAGCAACTTCTCCACGTCAATGTTCTCAAGCTCCCTCAGGAGTTTACATGTTTCAATCAAATCGCTTCTTACTCCTCTAACATCCTACAAGCCTAGCCTGCCCACTCCCTCCCTCTCATTCCAGGAATTAGTCTCGTAAACCTACTCTGAACAGCCTCCAACACAATTACATCCTAAACGTGATGTGCTGGAATGGCCAAACAGTCATCCAAAACTGTCTGCTAGCCCTGAGGCCTGTCAGTCTAACCCACTGAGCCAGGATGCTCCGAGTTGTCCATGCTTATATTTCCATTCACTGGGACAAGGATGGATTTAGAGTAGCATGAGGCCATTCAGCCCCCTTGAGATGCCTCACCATTCAATGGAATCTCGGGGCTGATCAGGCAGCCATGTTCTTGTCTGCCCCCGATAACCCTTGACTCCCTTGTCAATCAAAAATCTGTCTAACTCAGCCTTGAAGAAAGTCAATGCAATGGTCTCCACTGTTGTCTGAGGAAGAAAGTTCCACAGACGAATGAATATAAAAAATATTCTCCTTATTTCTAGTTCAAAAGAGAGACTTCTGATTCTTCAGCTGAGTCGCTTTGTTTCAGTCTTCCCCACAAGAGAAAGTATCCTCCTCATATCTATCCTATCCAACCCCCTCAGTATCTTGTACATTTCAGTAAGATCACCTCTCCTGGTTCTAAACTCTAATTGGTAATGACCCAAACTACTTGAATCAAATCAATTCCCTTTGAACTGCTTCAAGCAACTGTAGTTTTTTAAAAATAAGGATAAAAGGTTTAGTTGTATGACATTTGAAAACACTGTCTTGCTTTTGACACACTATTTAGCCAAAAAACAGTCTAGTATGTCTAATAATGTAACGAATTGAAGTACATTCTCCCAGTACTAAGGGATCAGCAATCTGCTGTCATGTTGCATGGTTATTAAGGGGCTACTTCATGTTGAAGCTGCTGTATAACATTTTAGATCTGTTGTTGCTGTTTTCGGATCCACCCGCTTTCCATTGCATCTTGCTTCATAGCGGATGACTTCAATATACCTCCCAGAAACATTCCCCTGCCTGTTAACTACCAACAGGAGTCAGGCCAGTCGCCAGTGGGCTCTGATTCCAAAACTATAGGGAATAGGCTTAAGGTGAGAAGGGAATGATACAAAAGGGACCTAAGAGCAACTTTTTCACGCAAAGGGTGGTGTTTGTATGGAATGAGCTGCCAGAGGAAATGGTGAGGCTGGTACAATTACTACATTTTAAAAAAAGACATCTGATGGGTGTATGAATAGGAAGAGTTTGAAAGGATAGGGGCAAAATGCTGACAAATGGCACTAGATTAATTTAGGATATCTGGAAACTTTGGATGAATTGGACTGAAGTGTCTGTTTCTGTGTTGGACATCTCTATGACACTATGACTTTATGATTACCTTGGGAGGAGAGAGAGCTCTTCATTCTTCGGCCATATTGAATGACACTCAATTGGAAGTACTTTGGATAATTTCACAACAGACCGTTCATTTTGGGCGACAGTCTTGTAGAAAGAAAACATTTGCACTGATTCCTTCCTATCGGAAAGATGTTGTGAAACTTAAAAGGTTTCAGAAAAGATTTACAAGGATGTTGCCAGGGTTGGAGGATTTGAGCTATAGGGAGAGGCTGAACAGGCTGGGGCTGTTTTCCCTGGACCGTCGGAGGCTGAGGGGTGACCTTATAGAGGTTTACAAAATTATGAGGGGCATGGATAGGGTAAATAGGCAAAATCTTTTCCCTGGGGTCGGGGAGTCTAGAACTAGAGGGCATAGGTTTAGGGTGAGAGGGGAAAGATATAAAAGAGACCTAAGGGGCAACATTTTCACACAGAGGGTGGTACGTGTATGGAATGAGCTGCCAGAGGAAGTGGTAGAGGCTGGTACGATTGCAACATTTAAGAGGCATTTGGATAGGTATATGAATCGGAAGGGTTTGGAGGAATATGGACCGGGTGCTGGCAAGTGGGACTAGATTGGATTGGGATATCTGGTCGGCATGGACGGGTTGGACTGAAGAGTCTGTTTCCATGCTGTACATCCCTACGACTCTATTATTTGTGATGTGAGCTCACCAAGGTCCTGCGCAGCTGTGGTAAAACTTTCTGATGTTGATTTTCCATTCTGTCTACAACACAAACCAACAGTTGATTTGTTTCCCTGATTACGTGTGACACCTGTATATCAATCTTTTGCAATTTCTGTATTTGGAGAACTGGAGGTTGAGTGGCTTAACAATCCAGAACCCAGGTCAATGTTCTGGGGCCTATCGGTTTGAATCCACCATGGCTGATGATGAAATTTGTATTCAGTAGACACCTGGAATTAAAAGAAAAGCTAGCCAAATAGTGACTGCTGATCGGTGCCAATGACGTTTAGGGAACAAAATCTGCAGTCCTTATCTGGGCGGACTTACATTTGATGCCAATGTGGTTGACTCTCAACTGCCCTATAGGCAATTAGGAAGATGTCTAGCTATTGATACCCATTTCCTGGGAATAAGTATTTGAAAATGTTATGGTTTGACTGGTATGGAAATGGTTTCTGGTCCCATTGCGTCATCAATGAATAAATTTCATTTTTGAACATAGCAATACAAGATCATAGATCAGAACCAAATTGAGCTTCTGAAATTCTGATTTAAATGCCCCAGAGAAATAAAATCTAATGTTTATCTCTCTGGTCAGGAGAGATGTATTGGCTCCCATTTTCATTCACCCACCCCCTTGGTTGGATGTAATCAGATTAATTTTTAAATGATCCCTTTGCTTGTCCATATCATCTCCCAGACCCAAATGCCCTTCTGTTTTTAAAGGAGCAAAATTAATCAGCTTTTTGGAGTTAACAAAGCATAGAAATTACTAAGTTTTGTCATTGCTAAACATGAGCAGAATTAGTAATGCAACACACATTTCACACAGATTAGGAATAAGATATGAGTCCAAAAGTATAAAACACATTTACAGATCAGTGTTTGACTTGTTCACAAAGAACAAATAGTTGCATCTTGCAGTGAAGATTAGCAGCAGTGTTAATGTCAGTAGATGAACAAATGGTTCATTCAGAATCCTTGGGGATTTGTGGGTTCAATACAATTCTGCAGTTCTGATTCTTTTCAACCATGATTGTATTTCAACATTCAGGGTAGGAGCGTGTTCTTCTGTTGTCTGGTTTCCTTTCTAACTGGTTTGAACATTTGGAGTGAGAGAAGGTATTTGAACACAGGGATAATTGTGTCGTTCACACATGATGATGCTCCAATCCAGGTTGGTAGACATGAGAAGATTCAGTCCTACCAGTACACTCCAGTAGTGTTAAAACTGTATTTTTAACCATTCTCCTTGCATATTCTTCATAGGTCAAAACAGAAAATATATCTGCAGTTTGGGATATAATCTTCAGGATGTGGCTTGAAGTTGAGCAGGAAGTTATCAGAACCTAATTATCTCTGTAGTTAGAAGAGATCACAGACCAGCCTGGTTTGATTTGCCTCTTCCCACCTCTGAGGGGTTTTTGTTCAAAGTTCCTTTTGCTTCCAAATGTGTGACATTTTATGGGTCTCTCTCTCTCTCTCTCTCTCTCTCTCCAGCCTCTTAATTTATATCCTCAGTTATTGTGGCTGTATCAGCCTTCTGTTAAAGACACATACACGTTTTGGACTGATAAGTTAAATTTGTCTGTAATACTTTGGGGTTCTGACCCATGGGCATGACACTTGTTGGATCTCAACTGGAGTACTGTGTTCAGTTCTGGGTGCTATTCTATACAAAAGGATAGGAATACATTGAAGTGGTTTATAAGAATGGTTCCAGGGAAGAATATAAACTGGAGAGATTGTGACTGTTCTCCTTGGATAGGAGAGGGCTAAGAGGAGATCACGAGTGGTCTAGATAAAGTAATCGAGGAGAAACTGTTCATACTGGTAAAAGGGTTGGGCATGGTTCCACCTGAAATGTTGACTTCTCCACCTCCTGTTGCTGTGTTCTTCCAGCCTCCTGCTTGTCTACCCTGGGAATGAGAAGACAGCGATTTAAAGTGATTTGCAAACATAACAAATATGGGACGAGAAAATTACTTTTTCACACAAGTATTTCGGGTCTGGAATGCAAATTGAACTTTGGTGGAGTAAGTTCAATCGAGTCATTCAAGAGGATATTGTTTCTATTTAAATAATCGGTCAATGTGTAAAGATAAGGGGAAAAGCAGCAGCAGGCACTAAATTCTAAAGTTCATTCAGCCAGCCATGATGGGCTGATTGGCCTGTTTCTACACCATAACACTTATCTGGTTCTGTGCTGTCATGCTATTTTGATTAAAACGTACATAATGAATAGAAAATCTAAACGTCATGTACTCTTAAAGGATAGACATAAATTTGATACCATTAAAACCCTTCATGGTAAAATTAATTTGACCATTGTTCTCATAACAAGTTCCTCTCTCTATTGATAGCAAGAGGACAGGAGTTTGATAAAAGCATGAAGCATTTACATGATTACATTGCAAAAATAATTTCTACATTTAACCCTCACAGATGGTCTGTCTTCAACACAAACATGCATTAATAATATTCATGCACAAGAAAGGAAAATAATCAAGCTTTTTAAAAATTAAATTGTAGGATGTGTGTGTTGCTGGCTGACCAGTGTTTATTGACCATCTTTAGTTGCTCTTGAGGTGGTGGTAAGCTATCTTCTTGAAGTGCTGTAGTTCATGTGTTGTAGTTGATATGTTGTACTTTTTATTAAATATAAACCAAGGAAATGCTAGAATCACTGAGCAAGTCAGGCATCATTTAAGCAGAGGAATAGAGTTAATGTTTCAGGTCGACGATCTTTCTCAGAATTGGAAAGAGCTTTGAGATGTAACAGATTTAAACAAGTAGAGAAGCTGGGAAATCAGGAGAAAGTAGAGGAAGAAAAACAGGAAGTTCTGTGAGTGAGTGGAAGACAGGATCGATTAAAGGGTGAAAAGGATGATGGTGCAAAGAGATGGCAATGGGACAGGCAAAGTAAAAAAAACAGATGGGTCTAGAGGAGGTGTGAATGGCTGCAACTGGATCATCCAATCTGAAATTGCTGAAGTCACTGTTAAGTCGAGGTGGGTGTAATGGGTCGGAGAGAGAGCTAAAGTTGGGAATTAAAATGACAAGCAACTGGAATCTCAGTCACATGCATGAACAAAATTACTCCTCAAAGCAGCCATCAAATCTATATTTGATCTCCCCAGTGTAGAGGGGGTGCATCATGAGCACTGAATTAGTTCACTAAATTGAAAAGTTCACTTGGAAAGACTGTTTGGAACCTTGGATGATGAGGTGGGAGGAGGTAAAAAGGCTTGTCCTTTCTCTATTCTTGGGATGTTGGCATCTCAGACAAGGCTGGACTTTAATGCCCATCTGTAGTTTACCTTGAGAAGGTGATGTGAGGCCTTTTCCTTACACTGTAGACCTCCTCAATTTTCCAAAAAACCCGAAAGAACTGAGGATGCTGGAAATCTGAAACAAGGGTCACTGGACATGAAACGTTAATTCTGATTTCTCTCCACAGACCTGCTGAGATTTTTCAGCAATTTATATCCTCAATTTTCAAACTTTTTAAAGTGTGGTTATTGTTCATTTGTTTGTAAATGCAGCAGCGAATTTACACACACTAGCATCCTGCAGAGGATGTCAATTTTGGCAGCTTGGTTGAGGGACAGATGGTTCCCAAGGAACTGCAAACTCCTGGCTCTTCTTCATTTCCCACTGTAATGCAGTACTGAGGGAGTGCTGCATTGCTGGAGGGTCAGTGCTGGGGGAGTGCTGCACTGTCAGAGGATCAGTGCTGAGGGAGTGCCACGCTGTTGGAGAGTCAGTGCTGAGGGAGTGCTGCATTGTTGGAGGGTCAGTACTGAGGGATTACTACACTGTCAGAGGGTCAGTACTGAGGGAATGGACACTTGGAGGGTCAGCACTGAGGGACTGCCGCACTGTTGGAGGGTCAGTACTGAGGGAGGGGACACTGTCAGAGGGTCAGTACTGAGGGAACGCTGCACTGTCAGAGGGTCAGTACTGAGGGAGCGTGGCACGTCGGAGGGTCAGTACTGAGGGAGCGCCCCACTGTCAGAGGGTTGGTACTGAGTGAGCGCTGCACTGTCAGAGGGTTATAATCAAAGGAATGGTATACTGTTGGAGTGTCATACTGAGGGGGTGCTGCACTGTCAGAAGTACTGTCTTTCAGTTGGCATGTTTAAGTAAAGTCCCTCTGCCCTCTTAATTAGACATTAAAAAATACCAATGGACAAGATCTGTAAGTGTAACAAGGGTGATCTCCTCTATATGTGATCCATAGTTATCAATAGACTCTGCTCAAACTCGGCATTTTGTTACTTGTGCTTAAATTGACCGCCACGTTTCCCACAGTCCCACATAATGACGAGGTTTTCATTTGTGTGACGCCTTTGGGGCGCCATGTGGACGGGAAAGGCGTTACACAAATGCACGTTCCAGCTTCAGATGACAGAATTACAGATGAAGGAGGATACAGGATGCTGGAACGGGGTTTGAGTTCTGAGGAGGAATGCTCGCGGAGCCAAAAATAGCGTGAAGGGAAAGGAGAGGCTGGAAAGGAGCAGCTATAATTTGGAAACTTGAATAATTTAGGTGAGGGGATCAGTGCGACTGGGAACTGGAAACTTGTCGCCTGATCCAGCTCCTGCTGTGGTGTGATGCCTACTGCAGTCTGATAGCTGGGGACTGTCAGCTCGCCTCGTCCTGCTACCTGTTGGACAGGCGGCGAGTCTGAGTGAGTGAGTGAGTGAGTGAGGCACCGAGGGATCCCAGCCGTACAGAGCAGCGCCGCCCCCAGCGCCCAGCTGCCACTTCTCCCTCACTGTGCAGCGGCCTGAGAGCGCAGAGCGCCCCGGCTCCTGGGCGCAGGGAGGGCGGCGAGCAGGGGAGGTGAGGTGGGGTGGGGGGAGAACCGAGCCCGCTCCAGCCCCGCACCCCGAGAATGGCTCAGCAGAGATGAGCGGCCAACAGGACGGCATCAGCCTGTGCGAGAAAGCTCTCCACATCGTGACCGAGCTCTGCTTCAGGGGGCTGGTGGAGCAGAAGAAATGTTACGAATTTATCTTCAGCGGAGAGCGCAGGAAGAGCGGAATCAGCGGAGCAGGTAACCGGGGAGAGGGGGAGAATGTGGGGAAGGAGGGATAGGGGAGGAGGAGGGGGGGGAGAATGTAGGGAGAGGGGAAGAGTGTGGGGAGAGAGGGAGAGGAGGAGAGAATGTGGGGAAGGAGGGATAGGGGAAGAATGGAGGAAGAGAGGAGGGGGAGAGGGGAAGAGTGTGGGGAAAAGGGAAGAGATGAGGGGAGGGAGAGGGGAAGAGGTGTGGGGAAAGAGGGAAGGGAGAGACAATGGGGAAGGGGAGAGAGGGAAGGGAGAGACAATGGGGAAGGGGAGAGAGGGAAGGGAGAGACAATGAGGAAGGGGAGAGAGGGAAGAGAACAAGATTGGGGGAGGGAATATCAGGGGAGGAAGAGATAGGGAAGAGCGTGGGAAAGAGGGAGGGAAGGAGGCACCAGGATAAGATCAAGACAGAGATGAGTACACTGAGTTGGACAGGAAAGAGAGGAGATGGGCCGGGGGGAAGATGGCATGGGGAGGAACAGCGAGGAAAAGAGGAAAGAATGAGTTGGCGAATGGGGGTAGATTGTGGAAAAAGATCAACTGGGAGCTCAGTACGAGCGTTGAGAGAATGGTTAGGTGGGATGGGGGGGGGGGGGGGGGGGGGATGCCGGCAGAGTGTATGGAGCAGTACACTTGTTGCTCGGGCTGGAATGAGCAAGGTTAGGGAGCTGCTTCTCTAGGACCCCTCCACAGGGTTTGCAAAAACTCAGCCCAGGAATACGCTCCTGAAATAGGCAGCCTAAGTAAAGTAAACATTCCGAACAGAAAACAACTTGCTGCCAATGTTGCATGGGGTTTTGGGCGTGTACGTGAAGGAGAATTAATAATTAAAGTGCGTTTGTAGAATTGGATAAAGATAAAAATACCAAATACACCAAGTGCAGGTGGTTGTGAAGTGCTAACCAGAAATAATATATTAACCACTGAATCTGGATTGAATATCTTTTGATTCCACTGGGCTGCTAGCACGTGTCAACTGCGGAACACAGTCTCTTTCCCAGATATCTGTCCTTGAAGCTATCCTGGAATTTCTAACTCTGACTCCTCTAGCTGCCTCCTTTGCTCCCAGCTCCCTGCCTGGTTCTCATTCACAAATCAGTCTGAGACAATTTCATTCATTGTTTTAGTTCCGAGCGCTCGCCTAATTTTCATCCCTCTATAACTTCTTTCTCTCCTGTTTATTCCTCGCACACTCTCTAAATTTTATTTCATTTCTCTGTGTATCTCTCTCATTATTGTTTAAACTTTATCTCTGTGTGATATTTCCGATATTCCTTGTGAAAATGTTGTTAAATGCATCTCAGTCACCTTAAACACATCAACTGTGAGATATGACTGGAATAGTCATAGAATCATAGACAAAGTATTAATAATCATAATTTCTGGATTTTTTCACTTTATTTTAACAGTTATGTATATGTCAAAAGCACATTTAGTAGGACACAAACAATCATAAATTGTAAACATCTTTATTCAATAAATTGATCCAAAGTTGTGCATAATTACCATTTCAATGATTTTCTAATTATTATTTCTGTGCTTTCAGAGTCTGCACATGCTGTGTCTCTCTGGTACATTTAACTGTTATGGTATTACTTAGAATGCTGCAGGGTTGTGGTTGAATACACTCCTAGAAAGTCTAGAAAGATCAGCGTTATTTGAAAGCAGTCAGTCATTAGATAGAAAGGAAGAAGTTGGTTTGATATAGCACTTTGTGACTCAAAAATGCTAGCATCAATCCATTGGACTGAATAGCCGATAAGTTATATGCAACGTCCATACCCTCAAGATGTCCAAACACATTCTGCATCAGTTGTTGCTGTTGTTTTTATTATGCAGCAAGTGTTGATTGGATACTGGATCTCACAAACAAAAAGTAGATAATGACCAGATAATCTGTTTCAATGATCCTGACTGACGGCCATTTCCAGGAATAAGTCCTGCAGCCTTTTCTTCAAATAGTACCACAGAATAGTTACACCCACCTGATAATGCAGTAAAAAGGCTGTGATATACCACCAAGTCTAATAGACAGCCCCCCTGTCAGTGCAGCAGCCTCTCAGCTCTGCACTGGAGTCTCGGCCTAGATTGTTGTCAGAAATCTCTAGGACATAAACTTCTTTTAGAATTAGTATCCTTATAGTGTGGAAACAGGCCCTTCTGCCCAACAGGTCCACACCGACACTTCAAAGGATAGCCCACCCAGACCCATTCCCCTAAATTTAGCCCCTGACTAATGCACCTAACCTACACATCCTTGAACACTGGGCAATTTAGCATAGCCAATTCACCTAATCTGCACATCTTTGGATTGTGGGAGGAAACTCACGCAGACATAGGGGAATGTGCAAACTCCAGACAGAATGTCACCCAAGGCTGGGATCAAATCCTGGTGCCTGGTGTTGTGAGGCCGCAGTGCTAACCACTGAGCCACTGTGCCACCCCCTTTTGATCTTCTTACTTGGAAATGAGAGTGCTACTCACTAAAGACAGAGACTGTTTACTGCCTCATGACTTTTGCTGCATTAGTACTTTAACAATGTCATATTTTTAAAAAGATTTCTTCCAAGAAGTCATAATTTTAAAATTGAGATGAATTCACCAGTTATTTTATTCAGAATTAACTGAATAGCATTTAATGGTTTGTTGTGTATAACAAAAACTGGCCCAAATACTATGGCAACAGAAACAAGTCAGCTGACAATTCTACAGCAAGTAACTCACCTTCTGTCTTCTCAAAGCCTGTCCACTGTTGGCAAGGCACAGGTCAAGAAAGTGTGATGGAATACTCTCCATTTGCCTGGATGAGTTATGCCCAACCAGACTGATGAAGCTAAACACTATCCAGGACACAGCAACCTCTTGATTGGCCCCTCATACATCACTTTCAACACTCACTGCCTCCCTCACCGATGCTCATATACAAGATACGCCACAGAAATTCACCTTCAGCAGCAATTTCCAAACTGATTACCTCCAGCTCCAGAAAGACAAGGATGCATAGGAACACTCCCATTTGTAAAATCTCCTCTGTGCTATCCTGACTTGGAAGTCTATCGCTTCATAGCGAGAGGCTGAGGGCTGTTTTCCCTGGAGCGTCGGAGTTTGAGGGGTGACCTTATAGAGGTTTATAAAATCATGGGGAGCATGGATAGGATAGATAGTCAAGGTCTTTTCATTGGGGTGGGGGTGTCCAGAACTAGACGGCTAAGGTTTAAGGTGAGAAGAGAATGATCTAAAAGGGATCCAAGGGGCAACATTTTCATGCAGAGGATGGTGTGTGTATGGAATGAGCTGCCAGACGAAGTGGTGGAGGCTGGTGCAATTACAGCATTTAAAAGGCATCTTGATAGGTATATGAATAGGAAGGTTTAGAGGGATATGGGCCAAGTGCTGGCAAATGGAACTAGATTAATTTAGGATATCTGGTAGGATATGAGTTGGGTCAAAGGGTCTGTTTCTGTGCTGTATATCTCTTTGACTCTATGACTCTATATCATTCCTTCATTGTCACGGGGTTCAAGTCTTGGAATTCCATCCCTGACACCATTGTATGTATACCTACAGCAAATAGACTGAAGTGTTGAAGAAGAGTTTTCACTACCACTTTCTGAAGGGTAATTAGGAATGGGCAATAAGAGCTGGTCCAGCCAGCAACACTGACATTTCATGGCAGAATGATAAAGATCTGGTCTCAAACTGGGCTGACTAGTCTGCAGATCATTGTACAATTGGCTAATGTTGTGCCGGTGATGATGTTTCAGATTCAGGTACTTATTTCAGCAGGAAATGTCTCTTATAGAATGCTGGTATAATTACTTTGTAAACATGTGAAACATAAGAATAGGGGAAGATATTCAGTCTTTCGCACATTCAGTAAGGTCACAGTTGATCTATACCTTAACTCCACTTAGCTGCATACCTGTTAACCCCCTTGCCTTTCTATCCACTTTTCGAAAAGAATCAACTTGAAACATTAACTCCGTTTCTCTGTCCACAGATGCTGCCAGACTTGCTGAGTTTCCCCCATCATTTTCTGTTTTTATTTCAGATTTCCAACATCCACAATATTTTGTTCTTATTAACAATCTATCTCCATTGTCAAGGGCACCATTGACCTACAATGTCAGCAGCTATTTTGGACAGAGGGGAAGAATTTCTGTTTCACCCTCTGTGTGAGGAAATGCTTCTCAATGTTCTTGACCTGTCGAGCTCTGAGGCTTAGGAGAAAGTGAGAACTGCAGATGCTGGAGATCGAAGTCGAGAGTGTGTTGCTGGGAAAGCACAGCAAATCAGGCAGCATCCGAGGAGCAGGAGAATCGACGTTTCGGGCATAAGTCATTCCTGAGGAAGGGCTTATGCCCGAAAAATCGATTCTCCTGCTCCTCCGATGCTGCCTGACCTGCTGCGCTTTCCAAGCGACACACTCTGAGCTCTGAGACTAATGCCAGTCTAACCCCGTCCACTCTCTTGTCCATCATACATTCTTACTAAGGTCCTTCAGGAAGTCCAGGCAGCTAGAGGGAAGGTGATCACTGTCCACTGGAAAGGGCACCAGAGAGAGTGAGAGCCAGAGAGAATCACCATAGCCTTACAGGGTGTACAGAAGAGATTTACTAGACTGGTATCAGGGAGGAGTGACTAAGTTTCTTCAACTGCTGAATCTGTGAATCTTGTGGGCAGGGAAGAGAATGGAGATGATCAGAATGAAAGGTTCGGACAGAGTGAAGAAGGGGGAGCTGTTTCCAAAGGCAGGAAGGATGATAATCAGTGGGACACAGATTTATGGTGAACAGGTTGTTATGATTTAGAATACACTGCTGAAAGAGTACATGGAAGGACATTTAAAAAGAACTTTTAAAATGGAAATTAGAGAAATGCAAGAAGTGAAGAATATAGCTGGACTAAGAGGAAAGAAGCGAGAGTGGGATTAATTTAGGTAGCAGCTTTTTCAAAGCGGTGACCAGACAGAATGAACCAATTTCGATAGAGTAAAAGGTTAGCTATATTTTTATTCTGGAGATAGCTACCAAACACATACATAAACAGCTATATCATCATGTAAGATCTCATTAAGGTGGGATCCTAGTATGGAGGGAGATTTCCTCTTTGAATCTTCTCCTGTAAGTAGTGTAGATACTTAATGAACGTCATTGAAAATCACTGATGTGTGTGTTTGAATGTAATGCAGATCCCTTTCAGAGTCAACCAGAACAATCCCAGAGTTCTTTGAGAGGAGATGATGTTGATTAGACTTTGATTCCTTTATTCATTCACAGGATGAGGACGCTGCTGGCTGGGCCAGCATTTATTACCCATCCCTAATTGCCCAGAGGGCAGTTAAGAATCAACCACATTGCTGTGGGTCTGGCGTCACATGTAGGCCAGAACAGGTGAGGATGCAGTTCCCCTTCCCAGATGGGTTTTTCTGACAATTGATTCACGGTCATCATTAGACTCTTAATTTCAGATATTTATTGAATTCAAATTCCACCATCTGTTGTGACGGGATTTGAACCCAGGTCCCCAGAACATGACCTGGATCTCTGAATTCACAGTCCAGTGATAATACCACTAGGTAATCCCCTCCCCTGAAGGGCTGTATCCTCCTTAGTCATGCCCTGGCATTCCATTGTATCATTGGGTGCTTGGACAGTGGTGGGCTGTCTACACAGGAGTCCTTCTGCTTTCCACTGGGGTCCTGGGGTGGAAGGTGTTACATGTAGCAATCCTTTGCAATGTGGTTAAGGTGGCTCACTGACTCCAAACCCAGCTGTTTATTTTGCGGTGTGGAGGAATCCATGGACCATGTTAGTTGTGGGTGGTGGCCTCCCCGTTTAATTTTCTGAAAAAAAATTTTTTGGTTCTTTTGGTTATACACCAGCCCCATGCTTCTGTCTTTGGGCAGTATAGAGGACCTCAATGGGTGGCTGCTCCTGAGCCTGACTAAAGTAGCTATGAATAGGTTCAATGCAGTGGGCTGTAGAGGGAGTTGTAATTCCTCCTCTTCCCCCTGCTTCATTTGTCCCTGAGTGTCCCGAAGAGAGAATGTGCAATATCCATTGTCACCCTTAAAGCCTTTCAAGAGAGGTGGGCACCGTGGGAGATGGAGTACATATTTCTCCCTCCGGCACCATTTTGATTGAAGCCCTCCCTCTTTCCCCATCAACACTGCCCCCCCTCCCCCACTGTGCTGTCAGATTGCCCCGCTGTGCAGTGTTTGTCATTTGTTAATTGGGTGTTTAGTTTAATTGGTGCTGAGTCTATTTAAAAAGAGCTAGACTCTTTTTCCCTCGTTGGCAGTGTTCATAATTTACAGAGTTGGGTGAATTAATAAACTGTTGATGGATGTGTTCTTCCTCAGTGGATGATAGGCTTCTGGACAGGAAGGAGTACAGAAGGGAAAGGTGGAACCAGGGGCTTGTGCTAAATCAGAGACAGACAATAAAACACTTGTAAATTTTCCAAAGATATTTTGCTGCTTAATTCAACATATGAGTATCAGTCTGGTAAACAGTAATTGAGAGTGTGGTGCTGGAAAAGCACAGCAAGTCAGGAATTCCTGATGAAGGGCTTATGCCCGAAATGTCAATTCTCCTGCTCCTCGGATGCTATCTGACCTGCTGTGCTTTTCCAGCATCACACTCTTGACTCTGATCTCCAGCATCTGCAGTCCTCACTTTGACCTGGTAAACAGTAATGACTGCCTTCCATTACCAAATCCTTACATGATCTTACTACAATGGCCTCCTCCTGTGCTGTGAAGTTCCATGACCGTAACTTGGAAAGGACCTAAGAAAGGCTAAGCATTGTACCGCAACCATTGATTCCTGATAAATCTCCCAACGTGGAACCAGATACATTTCCAATCTCCTCTTGGTAAAAGTTTTAAAATTGTTCTTGATTTGTCTGTTCTACAAGGTCCATTCTCTGCCCCAATATTCTTTATTTCCAAACTTGTTTCAGAGCGTAAGAGCTCTGTCTTGGTGTTCAGGCCCTACCCAACAGTGATCGATCCCAGGTCTTGTTTTACGTACAATATCATCAGTGAAGTCCCAGAGGGACCATTCTGTCAGTAGGAAAACAATTTATTAATTCACCCAACTCTGTAACTTATGAACACTGCCTGCGAGGGAAAAACAGTCTAGCTCTTTTTAAATAGACTCAGCGCCAATTTACCTAAACACCCAATTAACAAATGACAAACACTGCACAGCGGGGCAATCCGACAGCCCAGTGGGGGACGGGGGGCAGTGTTGATAGGGAAAGAGGGAGGGCTTCAATCAAAACCTCAGGAGAGATTGAGAAGGCAGGGCCTTCATAGTGACTTCGGCTGCTGTGACAATTGAACTCATGCCGTTGTTATCTGTCTGCATCTCAAACCAGCCATCCAGCCAACTGAGCTAACCAATACCCTCAGCACCATTTGTGACTCCTCCAATACTGAAGCAGTCCATGTTCAAATACAACAAGGTTTAGACGCTATCTAGATTTGGGTTAACAAGTGACAAGTACCATTCATGCCACACTAATGCCAGGTAATGACCATCTCCAATAACAGACAATCTAACCACCATCCCTTGCATTCAACAGTGTTACCATTACTAAATCCCCCACTATCAGCATCCTTGGGGTTACCACTGACCAGAAACTCAACTGGACTCATCACATCAACACAGTAACTACAATAGCAAGTCAGAGGCTGTGAATACTAAGGCAATTAAGTCAGCTCCTGACTCTCCAAAGCCTGTCCACCATCTACAAGGCATAAATTAGGAGTGTGATGGAATGCTCCCCACTTGCCTGGATGGGTTCTGCCCCAATAATACTCATGAAGCTTGATACTATCCAGGACAGAGCAGCCTCTTGATAGGCATCATATCCTCAGAGATCCACTCCATCCACCACTGACACTCCGTAGCAGCAGTGTGTACTATCTACAAGGTGTACGGCAGAAATTTACCAAAGGTCTTTAGCTAGCATCTTCCAAACCCATGACCATTTCCATCTAGAAGGTCAAGGGCAGCCGAGAGATGGGAAAACCACCACCTGCAAGTCCCTCTCCAAGCCATTACCACCCCGATTTGGAAATATATCGCTGTTCTTTCACTGTTGCTGAGTCAATATCCTGGAATTCCATCCCTTAGTGCATTGTGGGTCAACATACAACACAGGGACCGCAGTGGTTTAAGAAGGCAGCTCACCACCACCTTCTCAAGGGCAACTAGAAGACAAGAAACAAAATGCTGGCCAGCCAGCGATGTCCATGGCCCATAAGTGAGTTTTAAAAAAACATCTGTGTTTCTGATTAATCAAATTATGTGCAATGCCTCATAAAGGTGTGGGAGAGGTAGGAAGAGAGGGAGGGGATTAAATCAAAATGGAGTTGGAAGGGGAGATAAGGCACTCCATCTTCTATGGTGCCCACCTTTCTTGAAAAGCAGTGATACCTTTGGTGAGTACCATAAGCTCTATCTCCTGGGCACAAAAAAAGATGGGAAGGCAAGTGCAGTGGATGATACACAGAGTATCCCAGTAAAGGTGGCATCATCTCACTCTGTTATACAAGAGACAACTGGTGATTATTTAACCAGAAAATGACCTCAGTTATAGGGCAATGTTGAGAAAACAAGACTTTCATACTACCATCAGCCAGTCCAGGAATTGAACCCATGCAGTTGGTACCACTCAGCATCATAAACCAGCTGGCCAGTCAGCTGAGCTAACCAACACCTCCAGAGCCCAGCTGTTCAATTCAAAGACCAATGAACATCATCTGCTCTGAGAACTCTGGGGCTATTCTGGTTGGACCTTAAAGGGAACTGCATTTCTAACACAGCCGCATTCACACACCCACATTTGCGAACACAGTCTCTCACACGTACTCACACACCCACATTCACACACCCACATTCACACACCCACATTCACGCACCCACATTCACGCACCCACATTTGCGCACACACACTCTCACAAACCCACATTCACGCACCCACACTCTCACACACCCACTTCACGCACCCACATTCACGCACCCATATTTGCACACACACACTCTCCCACACGCACTCACACACCCACATTCACATACCCACATTTGCGCACACGCACTCTCTCACACACACTCACACACCCACATTCACACACACATCTACATATCAGTGAGTATCAGCAACCTTCATTAGATATTTTCACTATATTCAGGAGAACCTGATGAAGGGGTTATGCCCGGAATGTTGATTCTCCTGCTCCTCGGATGCTGCCTGACCTGCTGTGCTTTTCCAGCACCACAGTCTCGACTCTGATCTCCAGCATCTGCAGTCCTCACTTTGTCCGAAGTTATACCAAATCAGACGTAGTGTGTCTATGCTCAGAGCTGTATAATTTAAATATTGATCCATCACAGACAGTGCACTGAATGGCATCCAACAGAGCTGTGAGATTCTCTAATGTACATCTGAGATGCATTTTCCAAACGCTCCTGTTCATTTTAGCCACTGATGTCAAATTCTTACTGAACAAATTGAGTTTATTTTTGTTAAAATTACATTTGGGACCTGTGAATTTTGCAGCAGAAGCCATTTAGCCCATGGTGTCTGGACCAGAGAGAAATGCAAAACTAATCCTGTTGCCACACTACTGCCTCCTTGTTCTGCAGTACCTTCAAATATTTATTTGTTATGAGTGATGCAGTGGTTGCTGTCTCAACTACCCATTGTGGCAATGTAATCTGCACTCCAGCAGCTCTCCATGTGAAAACATTTCTGCTTAACCTCAGAATGTTAAATTATGGATTGCTGCAAATTTAACATTTGGAAACTCCTGATAGATCTATCAATTATTAAGCCATTGTTCCTGAAAGTTTTTTTGGAGGATTCTGTTGGACCGTGCACTTAGCCTGGCTTACTATATCAGAGCAAATTGATAATTGTAGCTCTGACTGTGTAATGGACTTGGAACAGTAAATTTGATTCTATGAATTTGTATCGCAATTTTTGTGGGATGACTGCTGAATTAAGTGGAGTCAGTGTACAAAGCTATATTGTAACCATTAGCTTAAGCTTAAGAGAATAATAAAATGAGCATTGCCTGTAGTCTGTTTAGGTGCTGAACAGTATATTCCATTTAGGCAGAAGTGGTAATTCCACTGAACAAATAATCCAGAGGCATATGCTAATGCTCCAGAGAAACCAGTTCAAATGTAGAAACATAGAAAATAGAAGAAGCAGCAGGCCATTCGGCCCTGTTCCACCATTCGTTCTGATCATGGCCAATCATCCAACTTTCTTCCCATAACCTTTGATACTTATGGTTCTAGGAACTATATCAAACTCCTTCTTGAAAGATTTGGCCACAGCCAGTTTCCATGGCAGAGGGTTCCACAGGGCTAACCCCGTCTGAATGAAGAAATCTCCATCCTTATTGGCCTCAGCCAGTGACCCCTGGGTTTTGGAAACCCCCCTGTGGCAGCTGGTGGAATTTAAATTCAGTTGTGAAACTGCCTCGGTGTTAAGTATTTAGAAATATTTGAGGTCCATTCTGTGACTGACGTGCACTAGTATTCTAATATATAAATCTGGAATGAAAGCTGGGCTCCGTGATGGTAAGTCATAGAGTCAGAGAGATGTACAGCACGGAAACAGACCCTTCAATTCAACTCGTCCATGCCAACCTGATATGCTAACCTAATCTCTTCCTATTTCCCAGCACCTGGTCCCTATCTCTCTAAATCCTTCCAGATGCCTTTTAAATGTTGTAATTGTACCAGCCTCCACCACTTCTTCTGGCAGCTCATTCCATATATGCACCACCCTCTGTGTGAAAAGGTTGCTACTTAGTTCCCTTTTATATCTTTCCCTTTCCACCTTAAACCTATAGCCTCTAGTTCTGGATTCCCCCACCCCAGGGAAAAGACCTTGTGATCTTATAAACCTCTATAAGGTCACCCTTCAGCTGCCAATGCTCCAGGGAAAACAGCCCTAGCCTATTCAGCCTCTCCCTGTAGCTCAAACCCTCCAATCCTGGCAACATCCTTGTAAAGCTTCCGATGGGAGGAGACCAGAACTGCACACAGTATTCCAAAAGTGGTCTAACCAATGTCCTGTACAGCTGCAAATTGACCTCCCAACTCCTGTACTCAATGCACTGACCAATAAAGGAAAGCATACCAAGTGCCGCCTTCACTATTCTATCTACCTGTGGCTCCACTTTCAAGGAACTCTGAACCTGCACATGATTATTGCAGAAACTGATCTGGTTCACTCATGTTCTTTAAGGAGGGAAATCTGCCATCCTTACTTGGACTGGCCAGACCCATAGCAAAGTGGCTTACTCATAATTGCCTTTGGAAGTGGCCACTTATTTCAAGGGCTATTTGAGGTGTGTAACCAATTCTGTTCACGTCCATATTAGAATAAGCACTAGTGCACGTGAGACGCAGAATGGACCTCAAATATTACCAAATATTTAATGTTGAGGCAGTTTAACTGAGGACTAATGGCTATAAACCTGTATTACAGCCATAGAAGGTTGTGGCACAGAAGGTGGCCATTCAGCCCTGTGCCTGTACTGGTATTATTGAATGGCTCAAAGCAGATCTGGCTCTCCTCACTTTCCATGTGAACGAAAACCTTAAGAGTCGATGGATATAGTGCCAAGGTGCATTTTAATTTTGGGAGCAGAGGGGAGCTGAGCAGAGTTTGTAATGTTTTAAATCTGGTAGATGAGAACATGTAACTAATAAAAAGTAAAATCGTAAGCTCTCAGCTAATCTGTTTTTAAGTGATTATTGATTCCATCTCAATCACACGTCAATGTGGAGCACACTAGCCTCTGTAGTTCGAATGTTCAAGTCTGACTCTGGATACTCTAGAGTCGAAGAGTGTGGTGCTGGAAAAGCACAGCCGGTCAGGCAGCATCCGAGGAGCAGGAGGAGAATCGACGTTTCGAGCATAAGCCCTTCATCAGGAATGTGTGGGGGTGTCCCAAGGGGGCAGAGAGATAAATAGGAGGAGGTGGGGCTGGGGGGGGGTGTTGGCGAAGGTAGCTCTGAATGCGATAGGTAGATGAAGGTAGGGGGTGATGGTGATGGGTCGGAGAGGAGGGTGGAGCGGATAGTTGGGAAGGAAGATGGACAGGTAGGATAGTTCAAGAGAGCAGTGCTGAGTTGGAGGGTTAGATTTGGGATATGGTGCGGGGAGGGGTAATGGGGAAACTGGTGAAATCCAAATTGATTCCATGTGGTTAAACGGTCCCAAGGTTGAAGATGAGGCATTCTTCCTCCAGGCATCAAATGGTTAGGGCTACCGCCAAACCCTAACCATCTACCTGTCACATTCCCATTTACCTTCCCCCCAGCCCCACCCCCCTCCCATTTATCTCTCAGCACCCTTGGGTCATAAACCTCATTCCTGATGAATAGCTTATGCTCAAAATGTTGATTCCCCCCCCCACCCTCGGATGCAACCTGACCTGCTGTGCTTTTCCAGCACCACACTCTTTGGCTCTGATCTCCAGCATCTGCAGTCCTCACTTTCTCCCTCTGGAGACTCTAGCGCGTGATCCAGGCTGACAGATAGACTGCTGTGCTGAGGGAGTGCCTGAGGCGTTTATGCAAGGGATCTTGTTATTTGAGGTACTAGCATCGGCAAACCTATAACAAGTTTGAGAAGGCTAGGCAATCACTTTGACAGGTGGATAAGAGCATTAGAAATTCAAATCACATGTGATGCTTTTAGAGAAGGTATTCTCGCAGACAAATTAAAACTGGCAAGCTTCTGTCATACAGCCTCCTATTGAGGACCAAAGGGTTGACACCTGTGAGACAGGGAACAATAATGGCTGATATAATTATGAGTTGGTCGAAAAGACTAAACATATTTTTCCATCACCTTCATTAGTTTGAGAAAGATAAATAATGAGAGCCTGAAAGGAAGGCAGGTTGCCAAGCTAAAGAATGGTTGGTGGGAATGGCATCCTCTTCTGAATCAGATCAGAATTGAGAAGTACTGAAGGTGGAGCTGAGAATCTGAAGCCAAAGTGCTTCCATAGTTAGAAGGTGGGACACATTCATTCAAAATGTTAGAAGTTGAGTGGGAAACCCATGAGATTTGTTAGATTTCATAAAATCAAAAAGACAGGGAGGTGGGCAGAGGGGGTCGGGTTGCCTTGAGGGTTAAGAATGAGATTAAATCTATGGCACTGAATGACATAGGGTCAGAGGATGCTGAGTCTGTGTGGGTGGAGTTGAGGAACCACAAAGGCAAATAAACCATACTGGGAGTTATGTATAGACCTCCTAACAGTGGTCAGGACCAGAGACGCAAGATGTACCGGGAAATAGAGAGGGCATGTCAGAAAGGCAAGGTCATGGTTATCATGGGGGACTTCAATATGCAGGTGGGCTGGGTGAATAATGTTACCAGTGGATCCAAAGAAAGAGAATTCATGGAATGCTTACAGGATGGCTTTTTGGAACAGCTTGTGATGGAGCCCACAAGGGAGCAGGCTATCCTGGACTTAGTGCTGTGTAATGAGCCAGACTTTGTAGAATATTTTAAAGTAAGGGAGCACTTAGGAGGCAGTGATCATAATATTGGTAGAGTTCAGTCTGCAGTTTGAAAAAGAGAAGGCAAGATCGGATGTAATGGTGTTACAGTTAAATAAAGGTAATTACTGGGGCATGAGCGAGGAACTGATGAAAATCAACTGGAAGCAGAGCCGAGTGGGGAAGACAGTAGAGCAACAATGGCAGGAGTTTCTGGGTGTAATTGAGGACACAGTACAGAGGTTCACCCCAAAGAAAAGACAGATTATCTGGTGGTGGTGGGGGTGGGGGGGTGGGGGAAGGTGTGGAGGTTAGACAGCCATGGCTAACAAAGGAAGTCAGGAAGTGTATCAAAGAAAAAGAGAGAGCCTGTAAAGTGGCCAAGAGCACTGGGAAATCAGAAGATTGGGAAAACTCCAAAAACAAACAGAGGATAATAACGAGAGCAATAAGGAAGGAGAGGATCAAATATGAAGGTAAGCTAGCCAGTAATATTAGAAATGATAGTAGAAGTTTGTTTCAATACATAAGAAATAAACAAGAGGCAAAAGTATTGATGCTGGAAAGTTAGAGCTGGGAGATAAGGAAATAGCTGAAGAACTTAATATGTACTTTGTGTCAGTCTTCACAGTGGAAGACATGAGTAATGAGTCCCAATAATTAATGAGACTCAAGGGGCAGAGTTGAGTATGATAGCCATTACAAAAGCGAAAGTGCTAAAAAAGATAAAAGGTCTAAAAATCATTTAATCTCCTGGCCCCGATGGGCTACATCCTAGAGTTCAGAGAGAGGTGGCTGAAGAAATAGCAGAGGCGCTGACTGTGATCTTTCAAAAATCACTGGAGTCAGGGAAAGTCCCAGATGATTGGAAAATCGCTGTTGTAACCCCCTTGCTCAAGAAAGGATCAAGACAAAAGATGGAAAATTATAGGCCGATGAGCCTAACTTCAGTTGGAGGTAAAATTCTAGAATCTGTTGTTAAGGATGAGATTTCTAAATTCTTGGAAGTGCAGGGTTAGATTAGAACAAGTCAGCATGGATTTAGTAAGGGGAGGTCGTGCCTGACAAACCTGTTAGATTTCTTTGAAGAGTTAACAAGTTAGACTAGGTTAGACTAGGGAAACCCAGTTGATGTTATCTATCTAGACTTTCAAAAGGCCTTTGATAAGGTGCCTCACGGGAGGCTGCTGAGTGAGGTGAGGGCCCATGATGTTCGAGGTGAGCTACTGGAATGGTTTGAGGATCGGCTCTCTGACAGAAGGCAGAGAGTTGGGATAAAAGGTTCTTTTTCAGAATGGCAGCTGGTGATAAGTGGTGCCCCGGAGGGTTCAGTGTTGGGGTCACAGCTGTTCACTTTATATATTAATGATCTGGATGAAGGGGGCATTCTGGCGAAGTTCACTGATGATACGAAGTTAGGCAGACAGGCAGGTAGTTCGGAGAAGGTGGGGAGCTGCAGAAAGATTTAGACAGTTTAGGAGAATGGTCCAAGAAATGGCTGATGAAATTCAATGTGAGCAAGTGCGAGGTCTTGCACTTTGGAAAAAAAGAATACAATAATGGACTATTTTTTAAACGGTGAGAAAATTCATAAAACCAAAATGCAAAGGGATCTGGGAGTGCTAGTCCAGAATTCTCTAAAGGTTGATTTGCAGGTTGAGTCCGTGATTAAGAAAGCAAATGTAGTGTTGTCATTTATTTCAAGAGGGTTGGAATATAAAAGTGCAACGTGCTTCTGAGACTTTAGAATACTGTGTCCAAGCTTGGGCCCCACACCTCAGGAAGGACATACTGGCACTGGAGTGTGTCCAGTGGAGATTCACATGAATGATCACTGGAATGGTAGGCCTAACATACGATGATTGGCTGAGGATCCTGGGATTGTATTCATTAGGGTTTAGATGGTTGAAGGGAGATCTAATAGAAACTTACAAGATAATGCATGGCTTAGAAAGGGTGAATGCTGGGAAGTTGTTTCTGTTAGGTGGGGAAACTAGGACCCGTGGGCACAGCCTTAAAATTAGAGGGGGTCAATTTATAACGGAAATGAGGAGACATTTCTTCAGCCAGAGAGTGGTGGGCCTGTGGAATTCATTACCACGGAGCACAGTGGTGGCTAGGCTTTTGGGTGTCCTCAAGGCAGAGATTGATAAATTCTTGATCTCGCAAGGAATTAAGGGCTACTGGGAGAGTGCGGGTAAGTGGAATTGAAATGCCCATTAACCCTGATTAAATGGCGGAGTGGTCTCAATGGGTCCAATAGCCTTGCTGCCACTGCTATGTCTTATGGTCTAAAATAATACCCAGATTGAAAAGTCCATGGATCAGATTATAGCTTTAATTACATCTAAGAGATCAGAGATAGAAGAAGTATATGGGGAGATATGAAAGTTTTTGTCTATCTTCCTTTTGCTTCAAAGGAAGCATCTAAGGCATCTTGACAGTGTTTGAAGATTCTTTCAGTTGAATGTTAATGGATTGTGTAGAATCATTGCCAAAACCAAGAGCAAGACATTAGTGTAATCTTCCAGTTATGAATAGGATAACCTGATTCCCAAAGGCTTTTCCTTTAAGGACAATTACAGCTGGATAATTTTGGAAAAGTGAATACAGTTTTTTTTGCTCATTATGTATCATCCGTAAACACAGGAAGCTTTGGAGAAGTACTGCCAGACTCTCAAAACCATGGTTAAGGTAAACTGCAATGAATATCCACAGGATTGTAATAAAGGATTCAATTTCTTATTGTTTGCTATTCGAGATTTCCTGAATGAATCTATTAGATTTAACTCATTTTAATTGGTTGATGATCATGAGATTAGAGGTCCATTTACGTTGTTTAGTGTTATAGAGTCATACAGATGTACAGCATGGAAACAGACATGCTGGATTATGTGTCTATGTTTCTAGAAAGTCTGACAGGGTACCACAAGAACCCTGTCAGACTTTCAGTGCTAACCACAGTGCTCAGTGGTTAGCACTGCTGCTTCACAGCGCCAGGGACCTGGGTTTGATTCCCACCTCGGATGACTGTGTGGAGTTTGTATATTCTCCCAGTGTTTGCGTGTGTTTCCTCCCACAATCCAATGATGTACTGGCTAGCTTACCTTCATATTTGATCCTCTCCTTCCTTATTGCTCTCGTTATTGTCCTCTGTTTGTTTTTGGAGTTTTTCCAATCTTCTGACCCATTGAGACCACTCCGCCATTTAATCATGGCTAATGGGCGTTTCAGTTCCACTTACCCGCACTCTCCCAGTAGCCCTTAATTCCTTGCAAGATCAAGAGTTTATCAATCTCTGCCTTGAAGACACCCAAAAGCCTAGCCTCCACTGTGCTCTGTGGCAGTGAATTCCACAGGCCCACCATTCTCTGACTGAAGAAATGTCTCCTCATTTCCGTTATAAATTGACCCCCTCTAATTTTAAGGCTGTGCCCACGGGTCCTAGTTTCCCCACCTAACAGAAACAACTTCCCAGGTTAAGTGAATTGGCCATGGTAAATTACCCATAGTGATAGATGCATTAGTCATGGTAAATATAGAGTAGAGGGATGGGTTACATAGAACATAGAACAGTACAGCGCAGAACAGGCCCTTCAGCCCACGATGTTGTGCCGACCACTGATCCTCATGTATGCACCCTCAAATTTCTGTGACCATATGCATGTCCAGTAGTCTCTTAAATGTCCCCAATGACCTTGCTTCCACAACTGCTGCTGGCAACGCATTCCATGCTCTCACAACTCTCAGTGTAAAGAACCCGCCTCTGACATCCTCTCTGTACTTTCCTCCAACCAGCTTAAAACTATGACCCCTTGTGTTAGTCATTTCTGCCCTGGGAAATAGTCTCTGGCTATCTACTCTATCTATGCCTCTCATTATCTGGTATACTCTTCGGAAAGTCGGTGTGGACTTGTTGGGCCAAAGGGCCTGTTTCCATACTATAGGGTATGTAATATCAAGAACATTTGATAGTTTCAGAGGTGAAAATGAAAGGATGGGAAGATTAACATTCAGAACTTGAGTGTTTCAAGGGGGAGATGAAGTCTTGGTATTGTTGCTTTCACAAAGTGAACATCTGAAAGCAAAATTCAGTCGTCCCTATGTAATAGCTAGAAGGGTTAGTAAAGTTACTCATCTGACATAGAAAGAAGAATCAGTTATGTCACATAAACATGCTGAAAAGGTATCATTGTAGGGAAGAGGATAGGAAGAAATAAGTGTGTCAGATGATAAGAGCTGTGGAAGATATCTGAGTAAATCCGAGTGAGGTAGAAGGAGAGATAGACAGCTCTTACAACAAATCTAAACTTGGACTAGCTAACACAAAAGTACTGGGACAGGTTGGCACTGTATCCTCATATCCTGAGAGGATGATTCTGTAAGACTACTGAGGAACGATGTGGTCATCTGAAGAGATACACCTGGTTGTATTACATTAGCTGGACATGATGTAGAGTGTGAGGACTGATAAAACAATGTCTGTATTGGTTGAGCCCAGAAACATAAATGCAGCTGGAAAGACAGGTTCAGTACGTGTTAGAGAACCACTTGACTGTACCTACTCAAAGCAGCTGCAGTTCACCACTGATGTTCGTTCCTAAACTGGATGGATCAACTAACTTTGCATTAATATAAAAAGGAGAATATGGTCAAAAACAAATTTGTACCCAATCCCACAGTTGGAAAACTGCATTGATAGGGTTAGCAGTTTCTCATGCCTTTTTAGGGTTGATCTGTTGGAGGGATAAAAGCAAGTGTCATTAACATTAAGGGCTAAAGAAATATCTGCTTTTGTTACACCGAATGTACAGTCTCAAGATGTGCAGGTTAGATGGATTAGCTATGCTAAATTACCCCATAGTGTTCAGGGATGAGTTCGCTCGGTGGATTAGCCATGTAAATGCGGGGTTACGGGAATAGGGTCAGGGGCTAGGTCTAGGTGGGATACTCATCGGTGGGTCAGAGCAGACTCGATAGGCTGGATGGCCTCTTCCACATGGTAGGGATTCTACTCTTTAAAATTCTACGAATTGGTTATACCAATGTCGAGTGATGCCATTTGGGTTAAAGAATGCCCTTGCTACATTCAGAAGTGTATGCATTAAGCTATAGCTGATATTCCTAACTGTATTGTGTATTTGGATGATGATATGTATATGGTAGCAATAGAGAGGTGATGGCCTGATGGTATTACCAGTAGAGTCAAGAATGTGGTGCTGGGAAAGCATTGCAGGTCAGCATCCGAGGAGCAGAAGAACCAACGTTTCAGGCATAAGTCCTTTCTGATGAAGGGCTTATGCCCGAGACATTGATTCCCCTGCTCCTCAGATGTTGCCTGATCTGTGCTTTTCCAGCACTACACTCTTGACTCTGAGCTCTGGCATCTGCAGTCCTCACTTTTTCCTGGTATTACCACTATAGTATTAATTCAGAAATCCAAATAACATCCTGGGGAACCAGGTTTGAATCATACCATGTCAGGTGGTGGAATTTAAATTTATTAAAAATTTCTGGAATTAAGAATCTAAAGGTGACCGTGAAACTTGTGATGATTGTCAGAAAAGTTTCCTGAAGAAGGGCTTATGCCCGAAACATCGATTCTCCTGCTCCTTGGATGCTGCCTGACCTGCTGCGCTTTTCCAGCAACACATTTTCAGCTCTGATCTCCAGCATCTGCAGTCCTCACTTTCTCTACGATTGTCAGAAAACCCCATCGGGCTCATTAATGTGCTTTAGGGAAGGAAATCTACCATCTTCACCTGGTGTGGCCCACATGTGACTCCAGCCCCACATGGTGTGCCCACAAGTGACTCCAGCCTCACAGTAATGTGGTTGACTCTTAACTACCTTCTGTGCAATTAAGGATGAGCAATAAATGCTGGACCGGCTAGTGACACCCACATCCTGTGAAGGAAGTTTAAAAAAAAGTCTTTGTTAGAACATGAGAGACTTGTCAGAGACCTGTTTGGTTCAATAACAAGTTTTAGCCAAAAGTGAATTCCAAAGTAACTTACTTTGGAAATACTGTTGGATAATGACAAATGATGTTCAGGACAACAAAAGTTCCATATTGATGAAACTAATAGGAAATCATGACGTTTTTTAGGAATGTGTGCTTTTACAGGATATTTGTGCATAATCTCAGTATGATAGCTGTCCCTTTACTAAATTTGTTAAACAAACAAGCAAAGTGCTTTAGTTGTCAGAATGGCAAACAGCCGTTGAGAAACTGAAGACAGTTCTGCTACATGACCTTGTGGAGACCACTCCTAATTTTTTCAAAATAGCAATTGATACTATTGACTTGGAGGTGATGCTATCAGCTACTCAATAATGCGTTGAGATCAAAGAAACAGGTGGAGTACTTCTTTAAGAAACTAAACCGGTATCAGGTGAAGGACTTTCCCGTGGCAAAAGAGAATTTGAGATTGTTGGATTTGAAAACGAAACAAAAAAAGTATTAATTACACTGGGCATAATGCGCTAGCATTCATTGAATAATTTGTAAAATTGGAAGGTGAGGCAATTCAGATCTTTTGTAGCAACCATTTAAAGTAAAGATTGTTCATGTTATTGAAAATGTAACTGCAGATGCTTTCTGAAACAAATGTAGAATGTTGAAATAAGGCAAAATGTATGAAATGCCAAGACTGTGTAAGGTTGAATAAGAATGGAGGAAGAATAAATGGATGTAACTCTCGAATCTTGTTGTTTGTTAACCACATGTATTTGATAATAAAACACATTTTTTGAAATGGCATTCTATCTCTTTGAAAAAGCAGAGTAATGTAAAGATCGTCTGTTTTTGTTATTTTTGTTTTTTTTAAAATTGTGAGCTGAAATGAGGAATAACATTTTTTTATATAGGATTTGGGCATTGTTAGCTGGGCCAGCATTTATTGACAATCCCATGTTGACCTTGAGAAGGTTAGATTTAGGATGTTGAGCACCTTCTTGAACTGCTGAACCCATTTGGATTAGGTAGACTTAAATGCCATTAGGAAGGGAAGTTTGGATTTTGACCCAGCAATACTGATGGAATGGAGATATATTTCCAAGTTTGGATGGTGACTGGAGTGGGTTTGGAGGAACCTTGCAGTTGATTATGTTCCCATGTATCTGCTGCCCTGGCCCTTCCAGATGGAAGTGGTCAAGAGTTTGGACAGTGCTGCCTAAAGAGCCTCAGTAAACATCTGCAGTGTATCTTGGAGACAACACACATTGCTTCGACTGAGCATAGGTGGCAGAGTGACTGAACGTTTGTGGATGTGGTACCAATCAAGTGGGCTGCTTTGTTCTGGATGATTCTGGATTAGTGGTGCTGGAAGAGCACAGCAGTTCAGGCAACATCCAAGTTGCTTCGAAATCGACGTTTCGGGCAAAAGCCCTTCATCAGGAATAAAGGCAGTGAGCCTGAAGCGTGGAGAGATAAGCAAGAGGAGGGTGGGGGTGGGGAGAAAGTAGCATAGAGTACAATGGGTGAGTGGGGGAGGGGATGAAGGTGATAGGTCAGGGAGGAGAGGGTGGAGTGGATAGGTGGAAAAGGAGATTAGCAGGTAGGACAAGTCCGGACAAGTCATGGGGACAGTTACTGAGCTGGAAGTTTAGAACTAGGGTGAGGTGGGGGAAGGGGAAATGAGGAAACTGTTGAAGTCCACATTGATGCCCTGGGGTTGAAGTGTTCCGAGGCGGAAGATGAGTCGTTCTTCCTCCAGGCGTCTGGTGGTGAGGGAACGGTGGTGAAGGAGGACCAGGACCTCCATGTCCTTGGCAGAGTGGGAGGTGGAGTTGAAATATTGGGCCACAGGGTGGTGTGGTTGATTGGTGCGGGTGTCCCGGAGATGTTCCCTAAAGCGCTCTGCTAGGAGGCGCCCAGTCTCCCCAATGTAGAGGAGACCGCATCGGGAGCAACGGATACAATAAATGATATTAGTGGATGTGCAAGTAAAACTTTGATGGATGTGGAAGGCTCCTTTAGGGCCTTGGATAGAGGTGAGGGAGGAGGTGTGGGCACAGGTTTTACAGTTCCTGCGGTGGCAGGGGAAAGTGCCAGGATTGGAGGGTGGGTTGTTTGGGGGCGTGGACCTGACCAGGGAGTCGCGGAGGGAACGGTCTTTGCGGAAGGCGGAAAGGGGTGGGGAGGGAAATATATCCCTGGTAGTGGGGTCTGTTTGGAGGTGGCGGAAATGTCGGCGGATGATTTGGTCTATGCGAAGGTTGGTAGGGTGGAAGGTGGGCACCAGGGGTGTTCTGTCCTTGTTACGGTTGGAGGGGTGGGGTCTGAGGGCGGAGGTGCGGGATGTAGACGAGATGCGTTGGAGGGCATCTTTAACCACGTGGGAAGGGAAATTGCGGTCTCTCAAGAAGGAGGCCATCTGGTGTGTTCTGTGGTGGAACTGGACCTCCTGGGAGCAGATCCGGCGGAGGCAGAGGAATTGGGAATACGGGATGGCATTTTTGCAAGAGGTAGGGTGAGAAGAGGTGTAATCCAGGTAGCTGTGGGAATCGGTGGGTTTGTAAAAAATGTCAGTGTCAAGTCGGTCGTCAATAATTGAGATGGAGAGGTCCAGGAAGGGGAGGGAGGTGTCAGAGATGGTCCAGGTAAATTTTAAGGTCAGGGTGGAATGTGTTGGTGAAGTTGATGAATTGCTCAACCTCCTCGCGGGAGCACGAGGTGGCGCAATGCAGTCATCAATGTAGCGGAGGAAGAGATGGGGAGTGGTGCCGGTGTAATTACGGAAGATCAACTGCTCTACGTAGCCAACAAAGAGACAGGCATAGCTGGGGTCCATACGTATGCCCATGGCTGCCCCTTTGGTCTGGAGGAAGTGGCAGGATTCAAAGGAGAAATTGTTAAGTGTGAGGACCAGTTCGACCAAACGAATGAGAGTGTCGGTGGAAGGGTACTGTTGGGGACGTCTGGAGAGGAAAAAACGGAGGGCTTGGAGGCCCTGGTCATGGCAGATGGGGGTGTAGAGGGATTGGATATCCATGGTGAAGATGAGGCGTTGGGGGCCATGGAAACGAACGTCTTGGAGTAGGTGGAGGGCATGCGTGGTGTCTCGAATGTATGTGGGGAGTTCCTGGACTAGGGGGGATAGGACAGTGTCGAGGTAGGTAAAGATGAGTTCAGTGGGGCAGGAGCATGCTGAGACAATGGGTCGGCCAGGGTGGTCAGGCTTGTGGATCTTGGGAAGGAAGTAGAACTGGGTAGTGCGGGGTTCCCGGACTATGAGGTTGGAAGCTGTGGGTGGGAGATCTCCTGAGGTGATGAGGTTCTGTATGGTCTGGGAGATGATGGTTTGGTGATGTGGGGGTGGGGTCATGGTCAATGGGGCAGTAGGAAGAGGTGTCCTCGAGTTGACGTTTGGCTTCAGCGGTGTAGAGGTCAGTGCGCCAGACTACCACTGCGCCCCCTTTATCCGCTGGCTTGATTGTGAGGTTGGGATTGGAGCAGAGGGATTGGAGGGCTGCGCGTTGTGAGGGTGAGAGGTTGGAGTGGGGGAGGGAGGTAGACAGGTTGAGGCGGTTAATGTCCCGGTGGCAGTTGGAAATGAAGAGGTCGAGGGCAGGTAATACGCCAGCGCGGGTGTGACCATCTCTGACACCTCCCTCCCCTTCCTGGACCTCTCCATCTCCATTAATGATGACCGACTTGACACTGACATTTTTTACAAACCCACCGACTCCCACAGCTACCTGGATTACACCTCTTCCCACCCTACCTCTTGCAAAAATGCCATCCCGTATTCCCAATTCTTCCGCCTCCGCCGGATCTGCTCCCAGGAGGACCAGTTCCACCACAGAACACACCAGATGGCCTCCTTCTTGAGAGACTGCAATTTCCCTTCCCACATGGTTAAAGATGCCCTCCAACGCATCTCGTCTACATCCCACACCTCCACCCTCAGACCCCACCCCTCCAACCGTAACAAGGACAGAACGCCCCTGGTGCTCACCTTCCACCCTACCAACCTTCGCATAGACCAAATCATCCGCCGACGTTTCCGCCACCTCCAAACAGACCCCACCACCAGGGATATATTTCCCTCTCCACCCCTTTCCGCCTTCCGCAAAGACCGTTCCCTCCGCGACTCCCTGGTCAGGTCCACGCCCCCAAACAACCCACCCTCCAATCCTGGCACTTACCCCTGCCACCACAGGAACTTTAAAACCTGCGCCCACACCTCCTCCCTCACCTCTATCCAAGGCCCTAAAGGAGCCTTCCACATCCATCAAAGTTTTACTTGCACATCCACTAATATCATTTTTTGTATCCTTTGCTCCCGATGCGGTCTCCTCTACATTGGGGAGACTGGGCGCCTCCTAGCAGAGCGCTTTAGGGAACATCTCCGGGACACCCGCACCAATCAATCGCACTGCCCTGTGGCCCAATATTTCAACTCCCCCTCCCACTCTGCCGAGGACATGGAGGTCCTGGTCCTCCTTCACCGCCGCTCCCTCACCACCAGACGCCTGGAGGAAGAACGACTCATCTTCCACCTCGGAACACTTCAACCCCAGGTCATCAATGTGGACTTCAACAGTTTCCTCATTTCCCCTTCCCCCACCTCACCCTAGTTCTAAACTTCCAGCTCAGTAACTGTCCCCATGACTTGTCCGGACTTGTCCTACCTGCCTATCTTCTTTTCCACCTACCTACTCCACCCTCTCCTCCCTGACCTATCACCTTCATCCCCTCCCCCACTCACCCATTGTACTCTATGCTACTTTCTCCCCACCCCCACCCTCCTCTAGCTTATCTCTCCACGCTTCAGGCTCACTGCCTTTATTCCTGATGAAGGGCTTTTGCCCGAAACGTCGATTTCGAAGCTACTTGGATGCTGCCTGAACTGCTGTGCTCTTCCAGCACCACTAATCCTGAATCTGGTTTCCAGCATCTGCAGTCATTGTTTTTACCTTGTTCTGGATGGTGTCAGTTTCATGAGAGTTGTTGGGGCTGCACGCATCTGTGTCGGTAGGCAATATTCCTAACTTGTGCCTTGTAGATGGTGGACAAATTTTGGAGAGTCAGGGGGTGAGTTACTCGCTGCAGTATTCCTAGCCTCTGATGTGTTCTTGAAGCCCCTGTGTTTATGTGGTGAATCAAGTTGAGTTTCTTGCCAATGGTAACCCCAAGGATGTCAATAGCAGGAGATTCAGTGATGGTAACACTATTGAATGTCAAGGGGCCGGGTTATATTGTTTCTTATTGGTGATAGTCATCGCCTGGCATTTTTGTGGCAAGAATGTTACTTGACACTTGACAGCTCAAACCTGGATATTGTCCAAACCTTGCTGCATTTGAAGATACAGTGCTTCAGTATTGAAAGAATTGTGAATGGTGCTGAACTTTGTGCAATCATCAGGAAATATTCCCATTTCTGACCTCATGATGGAGGGAATGTCATTGCTGAAGGTGCTGAAGATAGTTGGGCTGAGGACACTTCTCTGAGGAACTGCTGGAGAGACATCCTCGAGTTGAAATGGCGGATCTTCAACAGCCACAGCCATTTTCCTCAGTGCCCAGTGTGACTCCAACTACGAGAGAATTTTCCCCCGATAGCCACTGATGCCAGTCTTGCTCGGGCTCCTTGATGCAACTTTGATGTCAAGAGCTGCCACTCTCACCTCACCGCTGGAATTCAGCTCTTTTGTCTATATTTGAACCAAGGCTGTAATAAGGTCAGGAGCTGAGTGACCCTGGTGAAACCCAAACTGGGCATCACTGAGGAGGTTATTGCTGAGTAGGTGCTGCTTGTTAGCACAGTCGATGACATCTTCCATCCCTTTACTGATAGATAAAGAGTAGACTGATGGGGCAGTAATTAACTGGGTTGGTTTTGTCCTGCTTTTCATGTACAGGAGCAATTTTCCACATTGTTGGGTAGATACCAATGTTGTAACTGTATTGGAACAGCTTGACTGCTGGAATTGCAAATTCTGGAGCACAAGTCATCAGTTCTATTGCTGGAATGATGATAGGGGTTTTGCAGTACCCAGGGCCTCCAATTGTTTTTTGATATCACGTGGAGTGCATTGAATTGGCTGAAGAATGATATCTGTAATGCTGGGCAAAAGTGAGGACTGCAGACACTGGAAACCAGAGTCTAGATTAGAGTGGCAGCATCCGAGGAGCTTTTGCCTGAAATGTCGATTCGCCTGCTCCTCGGATGCTGCCTGACCTGCTGTGCTTTTCCAGCACCACTCTGATCTAGACTCTGTAATGCTGGGGACCACTGGGAGGCCCAGATGGATCATCCAATTGACGGTTCTGGCTGAAGATTGCACCAAAAGCTTCATCCTTATCTTTTGCACTGATGTGCTGGGCTTTTCCATCACTGAGGATGGAGATATTTGTGGAGCCTCCTCCACTACTAGTGGCTTGTTTAATTAACCACCACTATTCCCGACTGGATGTGGAAAGACTGCAGAGCTTGGATCTGGTCCATCGGGTGCGGGATCACTTATCAAGAGTGTGTTGCTGGGAAAGCAGAGCAGGTCAGGCAGCATCCAAGGAGCAGGAGAATCAATGTTTTGGGCATAAGCCCATCATCATGAATAAGGCTTGTGGGCTGGGGGCCGAGAGAGAAATGTGGGATCACTTAGGTCTGTCTATCACTTGCTGCTTATGCTATTTGGCACACAAGCGACCCTATTTTGTGGCTTGTCTGTTGCTACTCATGGCATTGCCCTCCTGCACTCTCCACTGAACCAGAGTTGATCCCCTGGCCTGATGGTTATGTGGGAGATATGTCGGGTCATGAGGTTGCAGATTGTGCTGGAGTACAATTCTGCTGCTGTTGATGGGCCACAGCACCTCATGGATGCCCAGTCTTGAGTTGCTAGATTTGTCCGAAGTCTGACCCATGTGCACGGTGATTGTGCCATACAACACAATGAAGATTATTCTCAATGTGATGTTGGGACGTTGTCTCCTCAAGGTCTGTGCAGTGGTCACTCTTAGTGATATTGTCATAGACAGATACCATCTGCAGCCAGCAGACTGGTGAGGATGAGGTCAAGTATGTTTTCCCTCTTGTTGCCACAGACCCAGTCTAGCGACTATGGGCTTTAGGACCTGAACAGATGGATCAATAATGACTGCTGCTGAGCCAGTCTTGGTGGTGGACATGGAAATCCCCCACCCAACGGACATTTTGTGTCCCCACCACCTCAGTGCTTACTCCAAGAGTTGTACAAGGTGGAGGAGGATTTTACATGGTTATCAGCAGGTGGATTCCATGTCCATGTTTAACATGAAGGTCTGAGACTTCATGGGGTCCAGAGTCAATGTTGACTACTCCCATGGCAACTCCCTCCTGACTCTATACCGCTGTGCTACCATCTGTCCTGCCTGTGGGATGGGAGGTATCCAGGGATTGTGATGGTGGTGTCTGGGACATAGTCATACTCAAGGAATCATACCTTATAGACAGTGTCAGGCTGTTGCTTGACTAGACTATGAGACAGCTCTCCCAATTTTGACACTAGCCCCCAGATGTTCGGGAGGAGGACTTTGCAGGACCAATAGGGCTGTTTCTGCTGTTGTCTTATCTGGTGCCGAGGTCAATGCCGGGCGATCCATCTGGTTTAATTGCTCTGAGACTTTGTAGTGATTGGTACAACTGAGTGGCTGGCTGGGCCATTTCAGAGGGCAGTTTAGAGTCAACTATGTTGCTGTGGCTCTGGAGTCACATGTAGGCCAGACCAGGGAAGATTTCCTTCCCTGAAGGACATTAACAAATCAGACGGGGTTTTCCGACAATTGATGATGGTTTCACAGCCATCAGCAGATTCTTTATTCCAGATTTTTTTTGTCACACTTCCAGTGGTGAGAAATTCCTTCTGATTGCTTAATTACTTCTTCCCTCCACGCCCCCCCTCTCCAAATATACCAGTTTTTTTTCAATCTGTTATTACATATCTTGGGGTAGGTGGGGGTGGAACTCAGAGCATCTCGCTCAAGGATAGGGACACTATCACTGCACCACAAGAGCCTTTATATTTAAGTTTCACCATCTGTCAGGGAAGGATAATAACTGTCAGCAAAACCAGGGATGGGAACTGGCATCCTCTAATCATTACTTAATTGATTAAGTGGATAATTTAAGAAGCTGAGTGATGTAACAATCACAAAACATTATTCAGAGCACCTTCTCCATTACAACCGAACGATAATTGACCCACTTGAAAGCAAACATTAGTGACGAATACTCCAAATTGGTAATTGGTTCGTAAAATTAACTTGAATGTGAAAGTGCTTCTGAGAGCTGTCTATCATAATGGAGTCAGAGAGATGTACAGCACAGAAACAGACAGTTCACTCCAATTCATCCATGCCGACCAGATATCCTGAATTAATCTAGTCCCATTTGTCAGCACTTGGTCCATATCCCTCTAAATGCTTCCTATTCAGATATCCATCCAGATGCCTTTTAAATGTTGCAATTGTACCAGCCTCCACCACTTCCTCTGGCAGCTCATTCCATACACTTGCCCCATTGGTCCCTTTTATATCTTACCCCTTTCACCTTAAACCTATGCCCTCTAGTTCTGGACTCACCCACCCCAGGGAAAAAACTTTGTCTATTTACCTTATCCATGTCCCTTATGATTTTATAAACCGCTATAAAGCCACCCCTCAGCCTCCAACGCTCCAGGGAAAACAGCCCCAGCCTATTCAGCCATGAATAATGTATCAGGAATCTGTGCAAATGGGTGTTTCTTTAGTGGGACATCAAACCTTGTTTCATGTGTTGCGAGTTACCAATGTATCAATTAGTGACAAGGCAAGAACAGATATTGACCATCTGCAGTACTCTGTACAGTATAGTCTCCTTATTTAAGGTAAGATATAAATGTATTGGAAGCAGTTCAGAGAAGGTTTACCAGACTAATACCTGGAATGGATTGCTTGCCTTATGAGGAAAGGTTGAACACACTGGGCTTGTATCTGCTGGAGTTTAGAAATGTAAGAGGTGGCTTGATTAAAACATATAAGCTCCAGAGGGGTCTTGACAGGCTGGATATAGAAAGGATTTTTCCTTTTATTGATGATCCACAACTAGCGAACACTGTTTAAAAATAAGAGGATTTAAAACAGAGATGAGGAGTTTTTTTTTAAAAATCACAGAGGGTTGTGAGTCTTTGAAACTCACTCTGAAAGCAGCGGAGTCAGAGCCGTTGAATATTGTAAGGGTTGACAGATTCCCGACTAATCCAAAAGAATCCAAAGGTTATCAGGGATAGGTGGAAATGTTGAGTTAAGGCCACAGTCAGTCTTGGTCTTATTGAATGGCCGCGCAGGCTTGGGGACCCTACTCCTGAACGTAACTTGTATGTTCATAAAACGAGATGGGAAGTATTTAAAAAAGTGATTAGTGGAGCTCAGGAGTCACATACACAGGTATCACCTGCTTTTCAAACGTTTGCTTAATGCCACTTCACTTTTACAAAAGACCTATATTAGTACCTGCTTTCATGAATCCGAAGGGAATTTTTACTTTTACGAGAAACAGCGAAATGTTTCCCACATAAATCATGCACCTTCACTTTACAAAAGGTTTCCTGGGAATGCTCTACTTTCGGCTAGCAGGGGAGTACCTGTATTCTTGCATAAACAAGAATAAACAAACCAACGATAAAATGTTCAAGGTAAATAACAAGACACAAGTTACATTGAAAATAAAGGAGGAGGCTCACAAACAATATGTAGACAGTGAAGCAGAGGATGAATCGAGATTGTGGTGCTGGAAAGGCACAGCAGGTGAGGCAGCGTCTCAGGCATAAGCTGTTCTGAAGGTCGGTTCTCCTGCTCCTCTGATGCTGCCTCACCTGCTGTGCTTTTCCAGCACCACACTCCCGACTTTGATCTCCAGCATCTGTGGTCCACACTTTCTCCGAGTGAAGCACAGGATGACAAATGAAAAGGAAAGATGTCATAAAAAGTAAAGTGCTGAGAAGGTGGAGACCCTACATAATAATCCTGCCAAGGAATATGAAAAGAAACTTTTAAGCGCTTAACTGAAACATTAAATATCATAAGACAAGGCAACATAGGGGGTTGCACCACCAAAGGGACAAATTCACATAACAAGAATGGATGACTTAATTAGTTTCAATATTTATTACAAAGACTAAAAAAAGGAATTTGATATTAGAGTACAGTATAATGACATTTTATGTTAGAAAGTTGAAGGGAGAAAATTGATAAGCAAATTAAACTTTTAAGATGAGATCCCCAGTCCAGCTGAATGGCACCCACTTATATTCAAAGAAGTTTGGGAAGAGATAGCAGAGTCATCAATAGGAATGTGAATAGTGGCTGGGCATTGGAGGGCAGGTAATGTTTATTTAAAAAGGGAGATTGACCAAGTCCGGGGATCTTTAATTAAACTAAATGAGCTAACACAATTAAACAATTACCAATTGATGATAGGAAAGATTGTGTGATTGTTGCTCCAAGATAAATTAGAAAACCATCCAGAAACTGAAGGTCAGGAATTAAAGACGATAAAGAAAAACTACGAAGCTCTCAAGCAGAGACAGGAAGGAAAAGAGTAAATGTGCAGGATTTGCAAGGTAGCCTGGTGAAGAAAACCAAGCCTCAAGAAAATGGGAGCAAGAGAACCAAGCTGTAACTTGTGAACAGTTGAAGGTTGAAGATAGACTTATTGAGGTCAAAAGGAATATGTGTTTAGTTTGATTTTTTTCTATCTAAAACCATTTTACCAAGTAGCTGAAACTGTTGTACTTTATAACTCAAACAGTTTTATTGAACAGTGACTAAATTGTTCTAATGTAACTATATTTTCTTTCAACTGAAGTCCCACTTTGTCTATGTATCCTCTTTGGAAAGCTGCCATCCAATCTGTGGCTCCACTGAAGTACTATTTCACCTCCAAAGTAATCAATGGCTTATTTCGAGTAGATTTCTATAGTGCAACACTTTAGTATAAAGGTATTATTGGCATTAAATGTAATTTGTATTTATATAGCACCTTTTAGCTTGATGTACAAACAAGGAGCTGAATAGCCAAGATCTTTTTCCTAGCATAGGGAAGTCTGAAGCTAGACAGCATGAGTTTAAGGTGAGAGGGGAAAGTTTTAAAAAAAAAAGGCTGAGGGGTAACTTTTTATCGAGCAGAGGATGGTGTTTGTGTGGAATAAGCTGCCAGAGGAGGTGGTGGAGGCTGCTACAATTACAACACCTGGATGGGTATATGAATAGGAAGGATTTAGAGGGATATGGGCCAAATGCTGGCAAATGGGATGAGGTCAGGTTGGGATATTTGGTTGCTGCGGATGAGTTGGACCGAAGGGTCTGTTTCTGTGTCGTATGATTGTTTCTAATGAAGAGCTGTCAGCACAGATTTCAAAGAGAAATTTAGACTTGACCAATCAAATTGAATTCTGATGTTTTAATCAAGGAGGGATGAGGATAATGTAGTTCAGGTGATATCAAAGGTTATTTAGAAATCCAAATATGACAGGTGGTAAGTTTGAACATGGGAGCAAGGGTAGGCCATTCAGCCCATTGATCAGGCTTTGCCATTTCATATGATCATGGCTGATTGATTTATTTCCTTCATGAGGTATCATTTCTTGTCTGTTTTACGTCTGCCATCCCTTGGCCGATGGCCTTTCATTCTAGTTTGCCCTAGATCTGCTCTATGTCTAATATATGGCTTAGAGACACACTTGGAGTAAAAAGTTATTTAGATTTCAAGGTGAAATAGGGATGGGCAACAATATCTTTTTCCCATGTTATCCCCATATCCGTTGGTGCTTAAGAAACAACAAACAGAATTGGTCGCAAAATGGATAGAGAACAGTGTTGGGTTAAAATGAGCTAATCAGGTGGTGACGCGGTTGTGGTGACCACTACTGCTCAGCTTTCACATTTTAAAAAAATTGCATTTGGGAAGCAGAAGCACAGTTTCAGAATTGTGGTTGATGCCAAATTGGGAGGTAAAGTTAGTGCAGGGAAAGACTAAATGCAGAAAGGAGTAAATAAGCAAGCTGAATGGGAACATAAATGGCAAATGAATTTCAGTATCAATTAAATATAGATGGATATGTTTCAGTGGGAAGAATAAGGACTTTGCTTATTTGTTCATGAGATGTGGGCATTGCTGGAAAGGCCAGTTTTTTAAGTGCATCCCAAGCTGTCATTGAAATCTCAATGACTTCTTAATCCAAGTGTGTCTGCAAGACAAATATTCGAGTGGATGTGCCCATGGGGCATTCTAGAACTAGGGGTTTTTGTTTTAGGCTAAAGGCTGGCAGATTTAAAATCTAGATGAGGAGAAATTACTTCTTTCAAAGGGTTATAGAGCTGTGGAATTCACTACCCTAGAGTGTGTTGGAGGCTGGGAGATTCAGTATATTTTAAGGAGGACATAGTCAGACATGATTTGAAGGGTAGTGGATAATAGGCAGGTATGTGGAGTTGAGGCCTAGGTAAGATCAGCTGTGACTGTGATTTTAAAAATGGAGTCTGTTCAAAGGTCTATATAGTCTACTCCTACTCCTAGTTCTTATGTCCTTTTATGAATATATGCACAGTTTTGGTCTCCATGCTATAAAATAGTAGTGATGGTGGAGGAGAAAGTACAAAAATGATTTGCAAAGTTAATACCAGAACTGACAGATTAGAACTATCAGGAAAGATTGAACAGGCTGGGACTGTTCTCTAGAAAAGGGACTGAGGGTTGACCTGATTGAGGTGTTCACATTTGTGAAGAGGTTTGTTTGGCTGGATGTGGAGAAGTCTGGAACTAGTGGCCACAGATCTAGCATAGTCACTAATAAATCCAATAGGGAAGTCAGCAAACACCAAAGCAGTGATATTATAGATGGGGAATAGTACAGGTATGTCTACCCACCTTTCCTTTATATCATGAAGGAGAATGGAATAGAAAGACATTGATTGATTGGTTGAAATGATGAGCAGTTGGAAGAGGCCCCAGTGTAGCACAAACACCTGGACAGGCCAAACGGCCTGTTTTATTTTTGGTACACTTTGATCAATTCTGATAACCGGCTATGCAAAAACATTCCTTCAAACTTCCCCTTTTGTTCTTCCTGTGTCTTCTTCCTCCGTCCTGTGTGTTTGAGACTAATTTGCATCCAAAGTAAACAGCCTTTGACCACTTACTCATTTTGATTTCCTCTTGACATTTTCTTAAAATATCCTGAGGAAACAAATGCAGAAAGGTCTGGGGATTGAGACTAATTGATTGCTTTCTGAAGGAGCAATGCATACTCAGTGGGTTACATGGTCTCCTTCTGTGCTGTCCTTCTCTATGATTTTTTGAGCCTATCACCTCCCCATTGACTACAGAATTTTAATCCTTTCCATTTCTGTGCTTCTAATGCTTTTCCCTGTAGCTAGCAGTCCAAGACTGAACACAAAGTGCCAGCTGTAGCCTAACATACAATAGTCATCCTAGCTTTATGCTCAGCATCATGTTTAAGATCATGAGACCATAATAAATGGGAACAAACGTAGGCCATTGAGCTCCTCTGCCATTCAATAACATCATCGCTAATCCAACATTCCTCATAACAACTTTCTTTTATTTCCCCATAAACCCTTGATTCTCTGACTAATCAAGAATTTATCCATCTTAGCCTTAAGTGCACAAAACGACCCTGCCCCCACCTCTGTGGAATGGAGTTCCAAACATTCTCAACCCTCTGAGGAAAAGGAAGTTCTCCTCCCCTCCATTTTAAATTTGTGCTCCTGTATTCGGAGAGTGTGCCTTCTGGTCCCAGACTCTTCCCAGAAGTGGAAACTTCCTCTCAGCACTTACCCTGTCAAGCCCCTTAAGAATCTGATATGTTACAGTGAGGTTATCTCTCATTCTTCGGAACTGCAGTGAGTAGAGTCCCAGTCTGTTTAACCTTTGTTCATAAGACAATCTCATCATACCAGGGATCATCCTAGTGAACTGTCTCCAGTGAAATTATATATTTTCTTAAGGGAACCAAAACTGCTCACTTGTACTCCAGTTATGGTCTCACCAGCACTTTGCACAGTTGCAGTAAGACTTCCCTACTCCTATACTCCAATCCCCTTGAAATAAGGGGCCAATATTCCATTTGCCTTCCTGATTACCTGCTGCACCTGTGTGCTAGCTGTCTGTGTTTCATGTACAAGTACCCCTAAGTTCCGTTCTGTTGCAGCTTTCTGCAGTTTTTCTCAATTTAAATAATATGCTGATCCTTTGTTCTCCCTTCCAAAATGAACAATTTCACATTTTCCTATATTATACTCCATTTATGTTTTTTGTGCACTTTTCTAACCTACCAATATCTCTACTGAGCTCGACTGAATGTAGAGCTGGTTGGAATGTGAGCCTCACTTTACCTCCAAGGTAAAAACAATGACTGCAGATGCTGAAAACCAAATACTGGATTAGTGGTGCTGGAAGAGCACAGCAGTTCAGGCAGCGTCCAACGAGCAGCGAAATCAACATTTCGGGCAAAAGCCCTTCATCAGGAATAAAGGCAGTGAGCCTGAAGCATGGAGACATAAGCTAGAGGAGGGTGGGGGTGGGGAGAGAGTAGCATAGAGTACAATGGGTGAGTGGTGGAGGGGATGAAGGTGATAGGTCAAGGAGGAGAGGGTGGAGTGGATAGGTGGAAAAGAAGATAGGCAGGTCGGACAAGTCAAGGAGACAGTAACTGAGCTGGAAGTTTGAAACTAGGATGAGGTGGGGGAAGGGGAAATGAGGAAGCTGTTGAAGTCCACATTGATGCCCTGGGGGTGAAGTGTTCCGAGGCGGAAGATGAGGCGTTCTTCCTTCAGGAGTCTGGTGGTGAGGGAGCGGCGGTGAAGGAGGCCCAGGACCTCCATGTCCTCGGCAGAGTGGGAGGGGGAGTTGAAATGTTGGGCCACGGGGCGGTTTGGTTGATTGGTGCGGGTGTCTCGGAGATGTTCCCTAAAGCGCTCTGCTAGGAGGCGCCCAGTCTCCCCAATGTAGAGGAGACCACATCGGGAGCAACGGATATAATAAATGATATTGGTGGATGTGCAGGTGAAACTTTGATGGATGTGGAAGGCTCCTTTAGGGCCTTGGATAGAGGTGAGGGAGGAGGTGTGGGCACAGGTTTTACAGTTCCTGCGGTGGCAGGGAAAAGTGCCAGAATGGGAGGGTGGGTCGTAGGGGGGTGTGGACCTGACCAGGTAGTCACGGAGGGAACGGTCTTTGCGGAAGGCGGAAAGGGGTGGGGAGGGAAATATATCCCTAGTGGTGGGGTCTTTTTGGAGGTGGCGGAAATGTCGGTGGATGATTTGGTTGATGCGAAGGTTTGTAGGGTGGAAGGTGAGCACCAGGGGCGTTCTGTCCTTGTTACGGTTGGAGGGGTGGGGTCTGAGGGCGGAGGTGCGGGATGTGGACGAGATGCGTTGGAGGGCATCTTTAACCACGTGGGAAGGGAAATTGCGGTCTCTAAAGAAGGAGGCCATCTGGTGTGTCCTATGGTGGAACTGGTCCTCCTGGGAGCAGATACGGCGGAGGCGGAGAAATTGGGAATACGGGATGGCATTTTTGCAAGAGATAGGGTGGGAAGAGGTGTAATCCAGGTAGCTATGGGAGTCAGTGGGTTTGTAAAAAATGTCAGTGTCAAGTCGGTCGTCACTAATGGAGATGGAGAGGTCCAGGAAGGGGAGCGAGGTGTCAGAGATTGTCCAGGTAAATTTAAGGTCAGGGTGGAATGTGTTGGTGAAGTTGATGAATTGCTCAACCTCCTCGCGGGACCACGAGGTGGCGCCAATGCAGTCATCGATGTAGCGGAGGAAGAGGTGGGGAGTGGTGCCGGTGTAATTACGGAAGATCAACTGTTCTACATAGCCAACAAAGAGACAGGCATAGCTGGGGCCCATACCTCCAACCTTATCAATGGTGTAAAGTCATTAGCGTATTTAAGAAAGAAGTCGACTTCTACAAGTTGAAAGTTGTCTGAAGTAAGGCATTGAGATAGCAGATCAGTCATGATCATGTTCAATGTTGGAATGGGGTTGATGGGCCAAAAGGCCTTCTCCAACTTTTATTTTCTCTGTCTCTATATTGTTGCTTTTCACTGGTGTATGGAATCAAACGGTTAGGTTTTCTGATTGAATGAGCCCTGCTTAATGTTATAGTGCTTAATGCAATACTTTTGCTACATCCAAGTGCTGTTGTTCAATTTTAGTGAGTTAATAATTTAACCTCACTGCTTTAGCAATATTGTTGTGGTTATTGATCATATTCATCTTGCTCTGTAAAATAGCAGAAAGGTTATCATCATAACTGTTTTGATATAAGACCAGTTCACAAGAAGCAGGAATTGTTTATTAATTTGCATCTTGCATTTCTCTTGCAAAAAAAGTATTGAGTTTCATTATAAATTTATTTCATAAAGAAACATGTTCAAAGAATAAAGACTTTCGTTCCTAAAGCACCTTTTACGATCTCAGGATTGCACTGCAGCCAATGCAGTACTTTTGAAATGGATGTAGGATACTCAATGGACAATGTGTGCACAGCAATCTCCCACAAGCAGCAATGTGAGAATGTTAACGATCATAGTTTAGTGATCAACATGACCATGGGAACGCTCTCCTGCTCTTGTTCAAAAACAGTGCCATTATATCATCTATATCCAATTGAGAGGGTAAACTTTTCAGAGAGTGCAGCACTCTTCCAGTACTGCAGTGGGAAATTCAACCTCCTCGTAGGAATAGCAGTAGTCCATTCAGCCTGTCACATCTGCTCTCCCAGTTGAGTTGACCTTGGCTGATCATTTATGTCACATCCCAGAGCTATCTTGCTATTTTGTTATATCATTAAGCTCCACAAATCTTTCCATTTCTGACTTGAATATGCTTAGTGACTGAGCCTCACGACTGCCACGAGTGGGCGGCACGGTGGCACAGTGGTTAGCACTGCTGCCTCACAGCGCCTGAGACCCGGGTTCAATTCCTGCCTCAGGTGACTCTCTGTGTGGAGTTTGCACATTCTCCCCGTGTCTGCGTGGGTTTCCTCCGGGTGCTCCGGTTTCCTCCCACAATCCAAAAATGTGCAGGTTAGGTGAATTGGCCGTGCTAAATTGCCCGTAGTGTTAGGTAAATGTAGGAGTATGGGTCTGGGTGGTATACGCTTCGGTGGGTCAGTGTGGACTTGTTGGGCCGAAGGGCCTGTTTCCACACAGTAAGTAATCTAATCTACTACCCTCTGAATGAAGAAATTCCTCCTCATCTCCATTTTTAAGTGGCCTGCCTGGCATCCTGAGATTCTATCCCTTTTGTCCATGTTTGAATCAAGACTGTAATGAGGTCAGGAGCTGATTGGCTTGATGGAACCTATGTTGGGTATTAGCAAGCAAAAGGGAAGACGATAAAGTAAAAGAAACTAGACTTCTTGCAGACAATATAAATATTGAGATTTTGAATCATACTGGAATATATTCCCTGCAATGCTCCTTTACAAAACCCAAAACAATCCTGCACAGCACTCACTCCAGAAGATCCTTTTCTCTAATGTCTGGATGGATTTAATTTGACTTCAACTCTTGGTCTGGAAAATCTTTGAGGGGCGGGATGGTGGCTCAGTGGTTTGCACTGCTGCCTCATAGTGCTAGGGACCCGGGTTCAATCCCTGCCTTGGGTGATTGTCTGTGTGGAGTTTGCACATTCTCCCCGTGTCTGCGTGGGTTTCCTCCGGCTGCTCCGGTTTCCTCCCACAGACTGAAGATGTACAGGTCAGGTGAATTGGCCCTGCTAAAATTGCCCCTAGTGTTAGGTGCATTAGCCGGGGGTGTCTGAATGGGTTACTGTTCGGAGTGTTGGTGTGGACTTGTTGGGCCCAATGGCCTGTTTCCATACTGTAGGGAATCTAATCTAATCTTTTTGGCCCTGTTGTATACATGACCTTAAATAATTCTTCAGCATGTAATCCAAACATTTCTGGTCTGGGATTATCACTAACTTCTTATTCTAAGATAATCTATTGTTAACAACTCAATCTCCTCCTTTCTCAGGAGCAACTTTACTTATGAAAACCTCTGCAAAACTACCCAAAACTGAAACTAAAATGGAAAAGTTCTCTTACTTATTATTAGTCCTGAAAATTAGCCCTCAGGAATTGTTTTTAAAATAAACTCCACCATGGCTAGAGAAGTACTCCAGGTAACTGTTCATTCCTTCGCAAACACACAAAAGCCCATATGGCACAACTTCAGAATTCAAAATTTAACACAAAATTGTATCAACAAGATATATAAATTACAAAGCCTACATCACACTATCCCTATGAGATGGGAAATGAAGAAACCATATTGAAGGAAAGTAACATGTCAAAGCACAGACAGCACAATTACTGAATACAAAAAACTCAGCTGTCAACTGCCAGACGTCAAAGATTAATTGAAGCGTTTTGATTGCTTGTTATATCAATTTCCCTTGGTCAATGAAAGAGATTAAAAAAACAGTACAATACAAAAAACAATTGATAAACAATACAGAGGTCAAAGTTACCACCCCTCAGTCCAGATTCAACCTGCAGGCCCAGAGGGAAAGTCTTGCATAAGTTCATAACATTCTCACAATGACAGGAAGATTCTAAGTTTGAATCAGGAAATTGTTACTGGTTTGTATTGCACTGAGGCCAGTGGCTTGAGGTTCTAAACTCCACATTGGAACAAAGGCTACCATTGTCTCCTCTAACAGCTGTAACGTCTCTTCTATCAATGTTTGTGTCCTAACCATGGTCAGTTTTTGCAAACTGTTTTATTTACAGTATTGCACAACCTACTGTTGTCTATAATCACATCTCTCTCTAGTGCAAATGATCCCAACCCTTCATCAAATGCTCTTGCATGTGATTTTTACATCATGATGTAACCACCATCTCATTTAAGATAACTATTGTCATTTTATTATAGGTACTGCACTGAAAGAGGCCATTCTGCCTGCTATATCAATGCTAGTCCTATGTAAGAGCAACACAGCTAGTCCCATTCCATGGCTTATTCTCTACAGCCCTACAACATTCTTCCTTTAGGATAATTTAGAGGTGCTGAATTAATGGCTTATTCGCAAATATTTTCCCATGGGCTACAGACAACAGGCGAATTTCTTTAGAGACAGAAACAAACCGATAGCAAGATACTGCTGGACAGCCATCAATGTGACACATTGAGCTGATTTCTCGCTTTCTCCCAGATACTGTCTGTTCTGTTGAATGTTTCCATCAGCTTTGTCCCGAACAAAACCAAACCATATAACAATCCTCCAGCAAAGGGACCAACACATCCCAATCATAGATGTCCAATGTGAGACCTGTGCAAGAAGATGAGCAGACTCTAATAACATTCTAGGTCATGCGCTGCCAAAGCTTCTTTACATTTCTGTGAGCTAAGAAAAGCACTAACCTCATTAAGAGTAAAAAAAACTGTAGTTTCACCTTGCCACAAGGATGCCTGAGAGAGACCAAGATCACATCACTTTCTGTGATGTTTCCTTAGGGTTGGTTAGCTCAGTTGGCTGGATGCCAGCAACGAGGAGTTCAATTCCTGTACCAACTGAACTCACGGTGAGGTCTTGCCTTCTCAACCTCACCCCCTCGCCTGAAGCATGGTGTCTCTCAGGTTAAACTCACCACCAGTCATGTCTCTATTAAGAAATGCGATTGTCTGGGACTATGGCTATTTTGCCTGATACTGCTCATTAGCAGGTCAAATAATCAGACCTAATCCTGACAGCCTGACTCTTGAAGTGGCTGAGCAAGTTTAACTTAATGTTTCACAAACTTGCTGAGGGCCACTAAAGGCTGACAATAAATGCTGAGATAGGCAACATAAGGGGATTTAACAAAATATTGCGATAACACAAATGATTCAGACAGGCTTATACAACAGGTAGAGTGTAGATAAAGTGTGGCACTGTTAAAGACAGCAGGTCAGGCAGCATCCGAAGAGCAAGAGGGTCAACATTTCAGTCAGGACACTTCTTCAGAGGCGGTTCATGTGTGGAACGAACTTCCTGAGAAAATGGTGAATGCAGGTAAAATTACAATGTTTAAAAGATATTTGGATGGATACACGAATAGGAAAGGTTTGGAGGGATATGGGCCAGGAGCAGGCAGGTGGAACTAGTTTAGTTTGGGATTACGTTCGGGGTGGACTGGTTGGACCGAAGGGTCTGTTTCTGTGCTGTATGACTCTACATAAGGTTCTTTGGTGGCTTGACACAAGTAGATTTAGCAGGATGTTTCTCCTGCTGGGAAACTAGGGGACCAGAGTGCATCCCCTCAGGGTAAGGGATCACCCCGTTAGGTCAAGTTTGACGTTCAAGTTAGGCTGGGATTGTACAGTGGGTCAGTGCTCTTAAAAGATTGAAGCATCATACCGGCAGAGCTAAAGCTGGGAATTTAATTTTTACTGTGTAAACATTCTTTTATTACCAGTGTAGACACATCTAAAGTCCATACAGGGGCTGCCTAGCAATGAAGGAAACAGTCCCTGGTGATCATACTTCAGTGGAGATGCAGTGACAACTCCCTGGAATACTAAAGTTTCTCTCTGGTGTGAAAATGCCTGAGCTACATTCTTTCTTTCAGTTCAGTGGCATCTTCCTGTTTCTATCAATCCCTCAAGCCTATACTGTTCCAAACCCAAAACCTCAGCCACTGAGAAGGACAAAGGCAGCAGATACATGGGAACACCACAACCTACAAATTCCCATCTCAGCCACTTACCTTCTTGAATTGGAAATAATTTGCCATTCCTTCAGTGTGACCGGATCAAAATCCTTTTTCTAGCAGCATAATGGGTGTTCCTGCAATTCAAAGGACTGCAACTATTCAGGAGGACAGCTCCCCACCATCTTCTCAGGGGCAATTAGGGATGAACAGTACGTCCTGATATTGGCAGGTCCTGAAGAAGACTTACACTCGAACTGTTGTCTTCTCCACCTCCTGATGCTGCCTGGCTTGCTGTGTTCTTCCAGCCTCCTGCTTGTCTACCTTGGCTTTTTTTGCCAATAACATAACAAACACCTTGATGAGGTCAGTCGTCAACTTCCTAAATTCGAGGGAATGTACAATTTGTAATTTAACCCCTTAAGCTCCAGCATGGTCTTGCCTCTCTGCAGTGTAAATGGCCAACGAGTCAGGTTGCGTAGAATGGGTGCTAAAACCAATCAGGAAACAATAAAAACCCTAACATTATACAACAAATATTCAAAAATTGTCAAAAATATCACCTTTCTGTTCTGTTCAAGTTACTCTGGTCGATTGGTATCTTTCAGGATGTTAAACCCAAGTCCCATGTGTCCCCCTCAGAGGGACATACAAGATCGAATGGCAGTGCTTCAGAGAAGTCTAAGGGAGATCTCCCCAGTCTCCTGATATAGGTTGATCCTTCAATCAACCACACACGCATGCAGTTGGTCAAAAGAAACAGGTTGGAAGGTGGAGGTGAGATATGGGTTCAAATCCCATCATATGGCAGCTGGTAGAATTTATATTCAAAACTAGTCTCATTGGTAGCGACCATGAATCTATTGTTGAGTCTTGTAAATACCCATCTGTGCTCTAATGTTCTTGAGAAAAGGGAAATCTGCTGGCTTTGCCTGATCAGGCCTACGTGCGCTTTTGACCCACAGTCATGTGACTGGCTCTTAACTGTCCGCTGAAGTAACTGAACAAACCACTCAGATCCAGAGCAATGAGAGGTGAGCAACAAATGCTGGCCTGGCCACCAACACCTCCGTCTCATGGAAAAACAAATGGGGTCTCTCAAAGAAGAGAGAAATGGAGAGATTTCACGGAAGAATTCCACCAATAAGGCCCATGCAGATGAAAGCATTTCCCCAAAAAAGTGCCCAGTCATTGCCCTGCTGAGCTTACTGGGCACAAATTGGCCACTGCACACTTCGAGGAGAAAGTGAGGACTGCAGATGCTGGAGATCAGAGCTGAAAATGTGTTGCTGGAAAAGCGCAGCAGGTCAGGCAGCATCCAAGGAACAGGAGAAGAAGGGCTGATGCCCGAAACGTCGATTCTCCTGTTCCTTGGATGCTGCCTGACCTGCTGCGCTTTTCCAGCAACACATTTTCAGCACTGCACACTTCCCATGAAACAGTGACTGCATCCACTTTGAAAAAAAAGTACTTGTCTGGCTAGATGCAATTTGTTCCTAAGTCATTAAAAGTTCTGTATAAATGCAAGAATGCCTTTTCCTTTTTCTCACTTCTTGTAAGACGGTCATTCTGCCAGTGCAGACAATGAGCTCAGTGCTTTGCTTCAGAGACACCGGAATCCTCAGGGAGGGACAATTCCAGGATCCCTTCCGTAACTCCATTATGTCCTCAGCAGTTTGGTGTAATTGCTAGAATCAGAGACTTGGGAGGAGATGTAGAATAATGGTTTAAGTTTGGCTTGTGCTATGCTAATACAGCAAAGTAGACATCATCATCAGAAAGGACACAATATCACATGATCTTGCTCTTAGTTTGCAGCCTCGTAGTGAGATGAAATGACAGAAGAATGACTTTATTTAAGAAACAATGTTTCCATTACCTCAACATGCCCTGTAAGAATTCCTTAGACTACTGCAGCAGCTCCATTGTGTCTTAGGAAACAACTGACGGCAAATCACAGCAAAAGTATTGCCTTGTGAAGTCAATGAAATAAGTTTTGAGACCAAAGGTTGCAGGACTGGGGTAAAGAGCATGACTCCAGACACATGCCAACCCCAATTTGACTGCAGTGAGTTCTGAGAAATTGGCTTTAGATAAAGGCAATTAAGATGATGGGTTATACGTTTTGTTGACAAGTCTTGCATTTATTGCTTCATCCCTTATTGCTCTTGATCTCTGATTGGCTTCCTGCGTCATTTCAAATGGCACGCGAGAGTTGACCAAGTGGGTTGGGAGTCACATGTAGACCAGGTCAGCTGAGGATTTCATATTCCCTTCCCTAAAGGACATTGGTGAACCAGGTGGGTTGACATTAGATTAGCTTTTAATTCCAGGTTATATTGAATTTGAATTTCGCCGCTGTCATCATAGGATTTGAACTCCTGTCTACCCAGGTCTCTGGATTAACAGCGCACTGACATTACCAGTGATCCAGCCCGGAGGAGTCTCCTGGCTATGTCCAGCCTCTCATGGTCTGCAAGAACTTTTGAAGAAGTTTAGATCACCTCTCATTCCTTGAGACTCCAGAGAATACAGACCTGCCCATAATCTCTCTACGTAGAGGCAGAGCCATCTTATGACGCAGTGGTAATATCCCTGCCCCTGGGCCAGAAGGCCTGAGTTCAAGGTCAAGATTAGGGTGGTGCTGGAAAAGCACAGCAGGTCAGGCAGCATCCGAGGAGCTGGAAAATCAACATGTCGGCCAAAAGCCCTTCATCAGGAAGGCCTGAGTTTAAGTCCCACCTGCTCCAGAGGTGTGGAATAACATCTCTGAACACATTGATTAGAAAAACAAGTTGACAAAATAAAAAAAAATTAAGGTAGTCCTGACTTTTGAGGGAATAATTGGGTGAACCTCCATTGCACTCCTTCCATGGTGGATCTATCCTTTCTTGAATAAGGAGAACAAAGCTGCACTATTTCCAGGTGAGGTCTTGCTCCTCTCTGTATCCTGATTAGGTCTGAACATTTTGCTGATTATTGAGGGAAGGTATTGTAAAGATATTTGGAAGTGGGTATGCTGAGACCAGCTCCTTTCTCAATCTTTTCCTGTTTTCTCTCCTCCCTGTTTGTCTGCCATGTTGTTTGCTTGATTCCACCTCTCTGCCCGCTCCTAGACATTTCAGTCAGTCTCCTTGCTGTAGTCGTCTGTTTCTGTGGGCTTGCCTTGTTGGTAGTGTCTCTGTTTGTGTTTTGGAAGCTTTGCTGGCCGTACTGGAGGAATAAAGATCTCACCTCTAATGCAAATAACGTCCCTCAGCAAACATCGAGCGAAGTTCCAGAACCTGTGGAGACTCCAGAGAAAAAGGAGATCAAGGAGATTAAAGAGATTAAAGAGAATGGGAAGAATCCAGTCACACAACTGGCGACCGCCATGAAGATCAGCCAGACCTCCCCCGATATCCCTGCTGAGGTCCAAGCAGCTCTCAAGGAGCATCTTCTCAAACACACGCGCGTGCAACGCCAGACGACTGAACCGACATCCTCCTCCAGGTGAGTACCAGCCCAAGTGGGATTGCTGTGTGGTTCGCAGGAGGCGTACAACTTTTTTTCTCCTTTGTTAATTCACGGGTTGACGGTGTCACAAGCCCTCATTTATTGCCCAGCAAGCAGTTAAGAGGTAGCCCTATTCCCGAATTGGGAAGGGAAGGGGTATCCTTAAAGGGTTAGGCGACACATGTAAGCCAGGCCCAGTAAGGATAGGCCTTCCCAGTTTCCTTCTCTAAAGGGGATTAGTGAACCAGATGGGTTTGTATAACAACTGATTCATCATTAGATTCTTAATTCCAGATTTCTCTTTTTATTGAGTTCAAATTCCACATCGGCTGTGGCGGGATGTGAACCCAGATACCCATTATCTGGGGTCCTTGGATTAACCATCCTGCAATAATACCACTAGGTCATCACCTCCCATAGCATTTAGCTTAACTGGATGAATCTCCAAGCAATGAGGGCAATGGGAGAAGTAGTATGGTCTGGCAATACCTGCAGAGAGTGCGATGGGATTAATATGTCCAGAAGGGAAATACCAGTAAAACTGGCAAATAAGACATACAGGTCGTTCTGCTTTAATGCATGTTCATTAACATGAATTCGCTCTAATGCAATTGACAAATTGCGAAAATTGTTTCTAAAGCGTGAACTTTTAAAAGGTGTGTTGGCTGTAATCTGATTACATCACCAATGCTTTAAGTGTTGTTTCTAAAGCCTGATTTTTCTATAACACGGGGTTGCACAAGAACACATTATAGAAGAGCTGTCATGTGTTATTTCACTTTCAAAAGCATTATAGAAGAATTACCTGGACTGATCTGACTTGTCTCGTATGCTTCCAAATGGAGCCCCCGCCCCAGTGTGACAATTAAAATAAAACAAAGAACTGCGGATGCTGGAGATCTGGAATGAAAATAGACATTGCTAGTAAAACTCAGAAAGTTCGCATAGTGGCTCAGTGGTTAACACCGCTGCCTCAAAACACCAGGGTCCAGGGTTCAATTCCACCCTCAGGAAACTGTCTGTGTGGCGTTTTCACATTCTCCCCCAGTCTGTATGGGTTTCCACCAGGTGCTTCAGGGATGTGTAGGCTATGTGCATTAGTCATGGGAAATGTAGAGCGTTAGGGGTAGGAGAATGGGTCTGGGTGGGATACTCTTCGGCGGGTTGGTGTGGACTTGTTGGGCCAATAGGCCTAATTCCACACAGTAGGGATTACATGATTCTGCTACCTGAACAAAGTGAAACAACTCATCAACATTATCCACGTTTTTCATTTATTGGAAAACCAAAAAAGAAGGCCTTTAAGGAATTTTTACAGATAAAGTGATACAGAATGATGCTGTGCTTTTGAAAGTGAAATAACACATGACAGCTCCATTAAACAGCTCATCCATAACTAAACTGAAGATTGAATTGAGTTAGTGTTTTAATACTATGGCTTGGTCCACTATGGACCGCCAAAATCAGGCAACACCCCTGTGTCAGGCTCCATCAGTCTCAGGCACCACTTCCCCCACCTCCCCCACCCCAGCCTAACTCCCTGGCCACCAGAGCCACACAGTCTCCCCCAAGAAGGGTTACACCCAAAACATCAACTTCTCCACCTCCTGATGCTGCCTGGCGTGCTGTGTTCTTTCAACCCCCTGCCTGTCTACCTAATCTTCCTTCATTGTCAATCTAGACAGCACACCATCCCCACTGTAGGGAAGGGGGTCTCCACCACGTCTGTCCCATTTGTCATATACCTGCTGTCACCTCTCCCTCTATGAGCTGCAATAGGGCTCTCCTTGTCCTTATCTCCATAACTAATGGATCATTCTTCAGAACTGCTCCAATATGACACCTTCTCCCCACCTCCCAACATTCTACAGGGATCTTTCCTTCAGGATGTCCTGTCCACCTCTTCCTCTCCCCCCGACACCTTCCAAAACAAACATAGAAGTTGCTATCTCAGATCTTTCACCTCCTCTATTATTCTTACCATCGTAGGTCCTAAACAGTCCATAGAGGTGAAGAAACAATTTATTTTACTTCCTTCGATATTTGAGTTTGATGTTTACAATCTAATCTCCTTTGGGAAAAGCCAAGCATGGATTGGCCACCTTTTTTTTGCAGAACCAAGCCTTCCTTATACACCATAAGCATAGACTCAAGCATCCAATGGCTTCTCATCTTTGTCTGCCATTTCGCACAGCCACTGTCCACTCAGTTTTAACCTCCTGCAATATTTAAACAAATATATTTCAACACCAACTCAAGAACCATCAACTCATCTTTTAATAGGCATTTTCCAGGTTCAAAGCAAAATTGAACAATTTCAGACCGTAACCTTGATCCACTTATTCAGACAGTAGCTGCTCCTGGTGATTCTGCCGTTCCCATTAACACCCCTTCTCCACTCACCTTTTTATTTGTTCCCGCGTCCCAGCAATGATATCAGTGCTATATCACCATAAGACATAGGAGCAGAAATAGGCCATTCAGCCCATCAAGTCTGCTCCGACATTCAGTGAAATCGTGGCTGATCGGAAAATCCTCAACTCTACTTTCCTGTCTTTCCCCATAAACTTTATCTTGCTTTAAAAAATCTGGCTATCTCAGCCTTGAACATACTTAATGAACCAGTCTTTACAACCCCTGCAGTAAATAATGCCATAGATTCATTACCCTCCTCATCTCCATCTTGAATATCTTATTCTGACATTATGTCTAGACTCATGGTCAAACGTAATGGTATTCCAACAGTGGATTGAATAGTATTGTTCCACCTTTGGACCCTGCAGTGTCTGGGACTCAACATCGAGTTCAATAACTTGAGAGCCTGATTCCATCCTTCATGTTTTTTTACTCAGTTCTGTCATGGTTTGGGCTGCTTTAGGCATGTTTGCTGAGGGATGATTTGCATGTAAACCCAAGCCCATTATGATGTGACATGAATTGTATTCAGCACAGCGAACCCATTTCCTCACTCTAACCTCTTCATTATCAAATATTCAGCTTGTCTTCTGTCCTGGCCTGCTATCCTGAATTACCATGCTCACCTATCATTTTCTTATCTCTCTCTCTCTCTCTCTCTCTCTCTCTGGGCTCCATCTCCACTTCATATCTGCTGACCTCTTCCCTTTTCCTCCCAGCTGCCTTCCCCTACTTCAGCTTCAGTATAAATATCACCTTTCCTGAGCTACTAACAGTTCTGATGAAGAGTCACCATGCTCACAACGTTAACTCTGCTTTCCTCTCACAGATGCTGCCAGACCTCATAGTGAATGATAACATTTTCACAGTGTGGAAGTAGGCCATATGGTCCATCGATTCCACACCGACTTTCCAAAGAGTATCCCACCCAGGCCCAGCCCCTATCCTATCCCTGTAAATCCACATTTCCCATGGCTAACCCGCCTAGCCTGCACATTCCTGAACACTATGGGCAATTTATTAGATTAAATTCTCTACAGTATGGAAACGGGTCCTTTGGCCCAACAAGTCCACACCAACCCTCTGAAGAGTAACCCACCCAGACCCATTCCCCTACCCCATATTTATTCCTGACTAATGCACCTAACACTATAGGCAGTTTAGCATGGCCAATTCACCTGACCTGGACATCTTTTGAACTGTGGGAAGAAACCGGAGCACCCAGAGGACACCCCACGCAGACTTGGGGACAGTGTGCAAACTCCACACAGGCAGTGACCCGAATTTGGAATCAAACGTGGGTTCCGGGTGCTGTGAGGTAGCAGTGCATTCCACTGAGGTACTGTGCCACCCTAATTCCAGGGGACATGAGGGAGAGAAATTATAAAACTAACCCAGAGAAACAAAGAGTTGACTCATAACTCTCTTGAGCAGGGTCAGGTGAGGCGTTAACATCAACCCCAACCCACCACTTGAGGGATTATTAGAGGTAGCCTGAGGAATAGGAACTGACCCAATCCAGGCTGGCAATTGTAGTGTTTTATCGAGGCAGGCCCAAGATCAAACGGCTTTACATTGGCCAGAGATAATAATATCCAGCCATCAGGAAAATTGGCAACTGTAGGGAGGTGAGGGCAAGTTCACACAGCAGGTAAGCACCTTTTCAGCATTGTCTGTGGGCCAAGAGGATCAGGAAATCTTCACTCTAAAGAGCCAACAGCTGTCTCCCCATATGTAGATCATACCCATGCTCAAATTCTGCTGCTGGCTAGAACTTTCCTGCCTGTTCTGCAGTCTCCCTGCCTGTCCCCCCACACGCCTGTTCTGCAGTCTCCCTCCTGCCCCCCCCCACATGCTTGTCCCTACAGACTCCCTGCCTGTCCCCCCACACACCTGTTCCTGCAGCCTCCCTGCCTGTCCCGCCACACGCCTGTTCCTGCAGCCTCCCTGCCTGTCCCCCCACACACCTGTTCCTCTAGTCTCCCTGCCTGTACCTCCACACGCCTGTTCCTGCAACCTCCCTGCCTGTACCTCCACGTGCTTGTTCCTGTAGCCTTCCTGCCTTTCCCCACACACGCCTGTTCCTGCAGCCTCCCTGCCTGTTCCCCCACAGGCCTGTTCCTGCAACCTCCCTGCCTGTACCTCCACACGCCTGTTCCTGCAACCTCCCTGCCTGTACCTCCACGTGCGTGTTCCTGTAGCCTCCCTGCCTGTACCTCCACGTGCCTGTTCCTGTAGCCTCCCTGCCTGTACCTCCACACGCCTGTTCCTGCAACCTCCCTGCCTGTACCTCTACACGCCTGTTCCTGCAACCTCCCTGCCTGTACCTCCACGTGCCTGTTCCTGTAGCCTCCCTGCCTGTACCTCCACGTGCCTGTACCTGTAGCCTCCCTGCCTGTACCTCCACGTGCCTGTTCCTGCAGCCTCCCTGCCTGTTCCCATGGACACCTCTCCAGTCTACATGCCTGACTGCAGGCCAAGCCTGTTTATTCGGCTGAGTCCTAGGCAGTTACTTTTGTGAAGAATAATCTCGCCCATTGCTATAGATTGATCGCTGAAGTGAATCAATAACTCCGATATTGTTTTACCATGAGTCTGTCAGAGTGGACAGACCAAATCTTTGTTGATCTACAAGTGTGGCATTCCCTCAGAGCAGCTTTCCCTCCATGTCATCAGGTGATGGTGCATCCTGGTTCCACTCCAGTGGTGTGGGGATGAAAGTTGAAGCTAGTGCTGTACAGAGGAAGTGTGGGAGGTGATGTTTTTTGCGATGTTAAACCATCACTCCACCAACCCTCTGAGGTGTTTCTTGCTGTTTTATTTTGTGGAAGAGCAGGGGAGGCCCATGGAGTATCTTACCTGTTCATACTGCTATTGCTCTATGTCAGCGCCTTTGGCAAATTAATGGGCACATTTCCTACACTGGAATAATGACAGCACTGCAAAAATAATTCAATGGCTGAAGAACACTTTGGGATGTAGGTCACAAAAAGTGCTGTAGCTGATTGTCCGTCTTCAGAACATCGGTAGTGTTTCATCTTCTGAGCAGTGCATTGGATGCTGATATCAGATCTTTTCCACATCTTCTGGGGTGGGGGGGCATGAGGAAGGAAATGGTTTAAAGTCGCGTCTAATTTTTATTTTAATCCAAACTGGTAGCGGTGATATTAAAGTTGATTCATAAGAGACTGGACTGTTTTCCTTTTGTAGGCATAATTCCTTCAAAAGGCACTTACCAAGACAAATGCATGTGTCGAGTGTGGATTTCAGTATGGACAGCATGCAAAGAGACAGCCTGCAGAGAGGGGAGACAACCACCAGTATTGGACGAATTAAACCGGAGCTGTATAAACAGAAGTCTGTCGACTCTCAGGATGGCGAGCAAGAGGATGTGAAAACGAGTGGAAAATTAAACCTTACCCTTAAGTATGATTACGAGAATCAGCATTTGATTGTAACCATTCTCAAATCCTTGGACTTGCCAGCAAAAGACTTTTCTGGAACCTCGGACCCTTACGTTAAAATTTACCTCCTTCCGGATCGGAAAAAGAAATTCCAGACTCGAGTTCACAGAAAGACACTCAATCCCATCTTTAATGAAACCTTTCAGTTCCCAGTGCCCTTGGACCAGCTCAGCAACAGGAAGCTGCATTTCAGTGTTTATGACTTTGACCGATTTTCGCGACATGACATGATTGGGGAGGTAATTGTGGATAACCTGTTTGAGCTGTTGGAACCTCCGAGGGAAGATACCATCTGGAGGGACATCATTTGTGTCAAGACCGTGAGTTTGATTGCTGTCAGAAATCTCAGCCGCTTTTACAATGTTCCCAGGGGCCAAACATTCCACCTTCCCACCCCTGCCCCGCCACTTCCCCAAGCTCCACCCTTGGTAAAATGCTTACTTCTTAAACCAAAGGTTGTAAGATTCAGGATTTGACATGTAATCCAGCCTGATAATATAGCTCCCCTACAATGGGAGTGCAACATTGACACTGAGATTGATCTTTGACCATTTTGCAAATAGTATGATTCCAGCTGTTTGGGATCAACTTTACCCCGATCCCTCTTATGGGAAATGTTGAACATTGTACCATTATGCCTGCTCAGCTGTATATAGAACACTGCACGGCATTAAGCTCTGGAACCATTCTCCCTCCCTTAATCATTAATGTAGAGAAAATCACAACGTGCTGTGCAGGAGTGGGTATCGTAAGGAACTATCGAGACTGATGCTTTTAAGGATGAAATACCTGGGAGGTTGAGCCATACTGATCTGTAGAGAGAGAGTGAGGAAAAGGAAATCAAAGACTTCTTCTGGAGAAGGGTCATATTTGATTCGAAACTAACTCAGGCCTGGATTTCATTTTACAAATTCGGACAGGTCTCGGTTTTTAAATTTTACTTTGTTGCCAGTTTTTGTGTTGCCCACTAGTTTTTTTTTGGGTGTTGGATGAGGAAAGGTTTAGGCATCCTTTAGGGCAGCTGGAATAAAGCACAAAGATGGAAGAAAGTGCTCCCAGGACCATGCTGACTAGAGTCGCAGATGCTGTTGGGCAAGGTGATGTGTTTTCTCTCATGACGTTTTTAGAAATTTTTTTTGAGCCTTCAATGCCAAATAAAAACTCATTTTGGGAATGGAGGCCCTTTACAATTTCTAGTTATAGAGTCATATCGCACAGAAACAGACCCTTCGGTCGAACCAGTCCATGCCGACCATAATCCCAAACTAAATTAGTTCCAACTGCCTGTGCTTGGCTCATATCCTTCCAAATATTTCTTATTAGTGTCCTTATACTATAACGAACTAAAAATGAATCAAAATAAAAATGTTCTACACCTGGAATAACTGTAAGGAATCTAGAAATACGCCTAAATCTCAGGAATAGCTGCAAGATCTATGCTACTCTTGTCCACCATTTTTGAAAAGAGAAGTTGTGACTGATTTCCTGTTGTGATGTTATCTCTCTGTCACATGATTTTCCTACCTGATTTTATTCGCTCATGGGATGAGGATGTCACTGGCTGTGCTAGCATTTATTTCCCATCCCTCAATGCTCTTGAGAAGATGGTGGTGAGCTGCCTGAAGTCCATGTGCTGTTGGATCATCTATAGTGCTAGAACAGAGAATATTACAGCACAGTAAAGGACCTTCGGCCCTTGATGTTGTGCCGACCTGTGGAACCAATCTGAAGCCCATCTTTCCTACACTATTTTCATTTTCATCCATATGTTTATCCAATGACCATTTAAATACCCAAAAGGTTAGCGAGTCTACTACAGTTGCAGGCAGGGCATTCCATGCCCTTACTACTCTCTGAGTAAGGAAACTACCTCTGACATCTGTCCTACATCTATCACCCCTCAATTTAAAGTTATGTCCCCCTGTACTAGCCATCACCATTCAAGGAAAAAGGCTCTCACTGTCTACCATATCTGACCCTCTGATTATGTCATATGTCTCAATTAAGTCACCTCTCAACCTCCTATCCGCAAATGAAAACAGCCTCAAGTCCCTCAGCCTTTCCTTATAAGACCTTTGCTGCATACCAGGCAACATCCTAGTAAATCTCCTCTGAACCCTTTCCGATGCTTCCATGATATTCCTATAATGTGGCGACTGGAACTGTACACAGTACTCCAAGTACAGCCGCACCAGAGTTTTGTACAACTGCAACATGACGTCATGACTCCGAAACACAATCCCTCTACCAACAAAAGCTAACACACCGTATGCCTTCTTAACAACCCTATCAACCTGGGTGGCAACGTTCTTGAATCTATGTACATGGACACCAAGATCTCTCTGCTCATCTACACTGCCAAGAATCTTACCATTAGCCCAGTACTCTGCATTCCTGTTGCTCCTAGAGACAGAACTCCAAGTGTTTGGCTCAATGACACTGAAGAGACAGTAATATGGTTCCAAGTCAGGATGGTGAGTGGTTTGGAAAGAAACATGCAAGTAGTAGTCACCAATCCTTTTTTAAAGACTGTGCTAATACAAAGAGGGAGTTAGTTCCCCTTTGAATCTATAATTGGACTCTTTTACACCAGTTGGCCACTAATTTTTATTTATTCACTCTCAGGATGTGGACATCTCTGGCTGGGTCAGCATTTATTGTCCATCCCTAATTGCCCATTGCTGTGGGTCTGGAGTCACATGTAGGCCAAACCAGATAATGATGGCAATTTCCTTCCCTCAAGGACATTAGTGAATCAGATGAAGTTTTTACAATAATTGTGAATTGTTTCATGGTCATCATTAGACCCTTAATTCCAGATTCTTTGTTGAATTCAAAATTCTACATCTGCCATGGCAAGATTAGTACCTAGGCTCCCAGAACTTTAGCTGAGTTTCTGGGTTAATAGTCTAGTGATAATACCACTAGGCCATTGCCTTTTCTCACAAATGGTCAAATTAATTGACAATAATCAGGCACTGATGGGACGTTGCAGAAACAGTTGTGGGCAGGAGTAAATTGAGCCCTTGGTTTGTATTCTGGCTCTCTCACTTTGCCAAGAAATGGAACATTTGACTTTTCCTGCCCGATGCTGCCAAGGCCTGTGGGGTATTTGCAGCAATTTTGTAATGAGTTCAGCTTTCCAGTATCCACAGTGTTCTCTATTTATTTTATGTTTTAAGATAGTCAGCGTGATGAGGCAAACACTTTGCTTGCTGCATAATCCCATTCTCCATTTTAAATCATCGATTTGAGGTGCGTTCTCCTTGGAGGGATCAAAATGGAACCGCCTTTGTAATGTTAGAAGTGTAACTTTAAATGTTCTTATTCCTCCTCCAGGAAAGCGTGGATTTAGGGGAGATTATGTTTTCTCTTTGCTACCTTCCAACAGCTGGTCGGATGACACTGACCGTCATCAAGTGCAGGAACCTTAAAGCCATGGACATCACCGGATTCTCTGGTACGTCTCAGGAAGGATCGGAGTGGCGCAGAGCAGATTCATTCAGGGAGTGCTGAATATGTGGAAAACCGTGACCTGGCAGAAATGTGACAGAGTCATTGGGTGGGATTGTCTGTTCCAGGGATGGTGAGCTTGGGGCGGTCAGGAGACTTTTGAATTGGGTCCCCGGGGTGACATACTCAAATCCCACCACTACCTCGCTCCCTCCGGTGTCCGGTTTTGGATGGTAAGCTCGCTGGTCAACCTTCCTGCCTGCAGACCATTGAAGGCCGTAAGGTGTTTGGAGGACGTCATCCTATTGTCACTGGAATTACCCACACAACAGTCAGATCTATCACTATGTGGTCCTTTTGGTAGATTACTTACAGTGTGGAAACAGGCCCTTTGGCCCAACAAGTCCACACTGACCTTCTGAAGAGCGACCCACCCAGACCCGTTCCCCTACATTTACCCCTTTACCTAACACTACGGGCAATTTAGCATGGTCAATTCATCTAACCTGCACATTTTTGGACTGTGGGAAGAAACTGGAGGAAACCCACACAGACACAGGGAGAATGTGCAAACTCTACACAGGCAGTTGCCTAAGGCGAGAATTGAACCCAGATCTTTGGTGCTGTGAGGCAGCAGTGCTAACCGCTGTGCCACCCGTAGCTTCCACATTGCAGGCCAGCTTGCTACTTCATAATGGAGGTGGGGTAAGATCTCAATCAAAGTTGGGGTAATTGAGCTGCTGGTCATCAGGCAGGAAGGGGTATAACTGCTGGGAGCCATTATCTTGTTTCCAATAGCCCTGATCCCCTTTTCAGGAATTGCATTTGATAATCCACAGGTAATCCAACATGAGTTAGACACTGAACATTTTGTGTTAACACCAGATAACAGCACAGCCACAGTAAAGAGTTCCCACCAAACTGCAGTGGCTGATAACCCACAATAATGTGAAATTGTTCGACAACATCCTGACCAGAGTACAAGAGCTCAAACCATCATATTATGTCTGCCAAAACTATCTCAATGTGTAGAGAAAATGTTTAAGAGCAACTTTTTAAAAAATACTTGTACATGTTTTTCATGCGAGAAATCCTATTCTTTGAAGGAAAGGAGGATGTTATGACAGAATGCTTCATAATCTTGAGACTCTGGGGAGTGCTATTCCTCCAGCAGCCACTACTTCCTCTATGGCACCACTGAGCACAAGAGCTGTCAGCCTCTGATGGCCTCTACCTCTCTTCTGATGCACTACCAGACATATATTTCCCTCCCCACCCCTTTCCGCCTTCCGCAAAGTCCGTTCCCTCCGTGACTACCTGGTCAGGTCTATGCCCCTCTACAACCCACCCTCCCATTCTGGCACTTTCTCCTGCACCGCAGGAACTGCAAAACCTGCGCCCACACCTCCTCCCTCACCTCTATCCAAGGCCCTAAAGGAGCCTTCCACATCCATCAAAGTTTTACTTGCACATCCACTAATATCATTTATTGTATCCATTGCTCCCAATGTGGTCTCCTCTACATTGGGGAGACTGGGCACCCCCTAGCAGAGCGCTTTAGGGAACATCTCTGGTACACCCGCATCAATCAACCACACCGCCCCGTGGCCCACATTTCAACTCCCCCTCCCACTCTGCCGAGGACATGGAGGTCCTGGGCCTCCTTCACCGCCGCTCCCTCACCACCAGACGCCTGGAGGAAGAACGCCTCATCTTCTGCCTCGGAACACTTCAACCCCAGGGCATCAATGTGGACTTCAACAGTTTCCTCATTTCCCCTTCCCCCACCTCACCCTAGTTCCAAACTTCCAGCTCAGTACTGTCCCCATGACTTGTCCGGACTTGTCCTCCCTGCCTATCTCCTTTTCCACCTATCCACTCCACCCTCTCCTCCTTGACCTATCACCTTCATCCCTTCCCCCACTCACCCATTGTACTCTATGCTACTTTCTCCCCACCCCCACCCTCCTCTAGTTGATCTCTCCACGCTTCAGGCTTACTGCCTTTATTCCTGATGAAGGGCTTTTGCCCGAAATGTCGATTTCGAAGCTCCTTGGATGCTGCCTGAACTGCTGTGCTCTTCCAGCACCACTATTCCAGCATCTGCAGTCATTGTTTTTACCTCTTTGATTTTAACCCTACTGCGAATCCTCTTGCAAGGATGCCTGCCTGAAAGAAGTTTTCCTTCTCTCTCTACAAGAATCTCAGGGAGTCCCTCTCCCACTGCAACTCCCAGGTAATTTCCTCTGCCCTGAAGCTCTTCAACCATGTCGTGAAACAAACTTGCTACCACAGCCATATTTGCTTCCTCAGTGCCTGCCTCCGTAACCAACTCATCCCACATGGACTCCGGGCCACCTTTAAACCAGCAGAGTTTGGACCCGAACAGGACAAACAGTATTGACTCCAGCCAAACGCCCATAAGTGGTCTCACCACTACCCCTGGCAGAGGCAGTGCTGGCTGACAAAACTCCCAAAGTTTCTAGATCTGCCCAGAGAGTCAATATTCCCAGTACAGAAAGCCTTTGAGCCCATCAGATCCATGTTGTCCCCCTGCAGAGTCAGTTTTGATGCATTTTTGGGGATTTAGTATTATACTAAGTCTCTCAGTCTGAACACTGAGACTGGGTTTTCACTGAGAACAAGTATCAGAAGATTTATTTTTGAGCAACTAAACTCATTGTGATTTTATCACAGATATTCAGAGCCTGGGCTCAAGCTGTTTGACCATGCGGAAGGAGAAAAAGAGTAAAACTGGAAAATTTTGGCCGAGTATGTGTTATGTCTTGTGTCCCTCAAAATGAAGCTCCAGTATGCCCAATTCATTCATTTCCAAGTATTACTGGTTTTTGCTGGTTTTTCCCTCTGGGTAATCAACCTACCTGATGGATTACTAACAAAATGAGTCTCTAGTCAAGATGGAGTTTATATTTTAATGCAAGAATATCGCTTAGCATAATGATATCACTCTGTTAAAGGGATGTGCTTATCTGATTTTAGGTATCACTTTCCTGCAAAGAATACGACTTCTCCCATGAAAAATATTTATGAGAATAGAGATTTTTAAAAAAACAACTTTTTTTACACAATTTCTTTCCACATTGAGAGAAGGTTTTGGTGGACATATACAACGACCAGATTGAGTTCTTGTACTGTTGTCAGGATATTTAAACAATTTCATACTATAATGGGTTGTCAGCTTTTGTAGATTGGTGTGAATTGTTTACTCTGGATGTGTTATTATCCAGTGTTCGCACAAAATTTTCAGTGTCGGGATCGTGTTAGATTACCTGTGGGTTATCAAATGCAATGGAAATGTGCCTTCTGTTCCATCTTAGAACATGGTCCTTGGTCGTAGCAGTCTTGTGATCTCTTTTGGGCTCTGTATTGTTCTATACATTGAAGTATTGGAGTTAGTGTCAGGTACTCTTACATTTTGAACAGCATGAGGCTGCGGTAACTGTCTGCACACTTTTTAATCGTGCTGCTGTGGGCAGCATGGTGGCTCAGTAGTTAGCACTGCTGCCTCACAGCAACAGGGATCAGGATTTGATTCCAGCCTTGAGCGACTGTCCATCTGGAGTTTGCACATTCTCTCCGTGTCTGCGTGGGTTTCCTCCGGGTGCTCCGGTTTCCTCCCACAGTCCAAAGATTCGGTCACGTTCGGCGATTTAAACAATCCTTGGATAAGCACATGGATGATGATAGGATAGTGTAGGGGGATGAGCTTAGATTAGTTCACAGGTCGGTGCAGCATCGAGGGCCGAAGGGCCTGATCTGCATTGTATTGTTCAATGTTCTATGTTCTATGAAGAAGACATTTGGTGTGCTTTCCTTTATTGGTCAGAGTATTGAGTACAGGAGTTGGGAGGTCGTGTTGAGGTGTACAGGACATTGGTTAGGCCACTTTGGGAATATTGCATGCAATTCTGGTCAGCCGAAGGGCCTGTTCTGTGCTATATTGTTCAATGTTCTACACAATGGCAAACCAAGCCTCAATGGACCACTTATTTTAGCAATGTAGAACATTTGTGGTCTTCATCCTGAAGAGCTATCTTGACTTCTGAGGCACTTCACCTGATAAAGGAGCCGTGCTCAGAAAGCTTGTGATTTCAAATGAACCTGTTGGACTATAACCTGGTGTCGTGTGACTTTGGACTTTGCCCACTCCAGTCCAACACTGGTACTTTCACATCTTAACTTTTGAGATCAACAGAGTCTCACAGACTCTCACTGTCTCTAACAGGATGGCATGGTGGCTCAGTAGTTGGCACAGTTGCCTCATGGTGCCAGGACCCAGGTTTGATTCCACCCTTGGGTGACTGACTGTGTGGTGTTTGTACATCCTCCCTCTGACTGTGTGGGTTTCCTCTGGTGCTCCAGTTTCCTCTCATAGTTCAAAGATGTGCAGGTTAGGTGGATTAGCCATGGCAAATGCAGGGTTACAGGGATAAGGTAGGGTGTGCTGCTCTTCAGAGGGTTGGCAAGGACTTGATGGGCCAAATGGCCTGCTCCACACTGTAAGGAATCAATGACCTCAGATCCATTATAGGAAGTGAGTTTGTGATGCATACTTTTCACTATTTGCCTGCATATACCTCATCTAGGATAGGTAACAGGGTAATGTTAGCACTCGCATCTATTCTGTGTGGATTTTAGCTTGCAGTTCATGCTGACCATTTTTCCTGAGATTCATTGTCTTAATCATAATGTATGCTTCAGCTGGTCTAATATTGTCAACGTGATGTGTCCAACTGACCGCTGGATGGTTCTGATCAGAATTTGCTGTGCTACAGGTATTTCCTGACCTTCATCCACATGTTTGCACTTGGATGTAATTTTGGGAATGTTCTTGATGTTGAACTTTATCTCAACCATTGTTATGTGTTGTAGTTGAGCTTTATACTGTATCATGGGCTTGTGGTGCAGAACACTGATCACTTCATTTTGTATATGAATAGGGGACTATTGACTTAGTCAATGCTTGAACATATTGCTGTCTTGCAACAATGGCTTTGAACTTTCATCTGTCTTCCAATAATGTGTCTTTCAGCTTTGTCTAAGAGAGAGTTTCTTGGAATGATTAATTGGTGTTGTAACCAATACCATGAGTCGTTCTCCATTTCTCTGACCACACATTTTGTAGCACCATCTAGCAGCAAACTATTCCGTTGTTTCACTTGCTTATTGCCTGTAGGACATAAATTCAAGTCTATGAATTCTGAGATTTACTCTAACCTTGAGCAGATCCTCTATGAATCTTGGTCATTGTTCGAGAAACTGAAAGAATTTCTTTCAGATGCCCAGCTTTTATATGTTCTTAAAAGTTCAATACATCTGTGACTTGCTGAAGGCATGAACTGTTTTCATGACAATACTCCACATCCTGCCATACTGAGAATACCCATTTATTTTTACTATCTCTTTTCTGTCTGTTAACCAGTTCTCAATCCATATTAGTATTTTCTCCAAAATACCACACATTTTAATTTTAATTACACGGCAGAGATTAGAGCGACTTTATCAAAAGCCTTCTCAAAATCCAAGTGCACCTTGCTCGCTGGTTCTCCTTTATCTTTGTTACAAATAACATTTTCAAAATGCCCTGGTGGGTTTGTCTTCCCTTTTGTAAATCCCTGTTGTATCTGCACAACAGCATCATTATTTTCTGGGCAGCTGGCTATCACATCCTTTGTAACCTCTTTTACTAATCTCAAATTAATATATCTATAGTTCATTATTTTTCTCCCTCCTTTTTTTGCAATATTGAAAATATTACCTAGTAGGGTGACGGAACGTCTGGAAATGAACCTTCCAGCTCACCGAGCAAACCTACACCCATTATAGTCACTACTTTCCAGGCTGCAAGCATCTTTCCAGAGTCCAAAGAATAATGAAATGTAGCTGCCAGTTCATCCATTATTTCTACTGTCATCTCCTTCAACACTCAGATATAATTCATCTAATCTCGTGGGTTTGGCAGCTTTCAATACAGTACTAGCTCTTTATTAGTCTGGACTTCTTTCAGTTTCTCATTTTCACAAGTCCCTCCGTTCTCTTGAATATCTAGGAGATTTATTGTACCTTCCACTATGATGACAAGCACAAAATAATTATTTACATTCTGTATTATTTCCCTGATATCCTTTATAAATTCTCATATCTCTGCCTGTGATGGACCCACTGTATCCTTGCTAATCTTTTATTCTCAATTCTTAAGGAAGCTTTTACAGTATACTTTTATGTTTCCCACCACCTGGCGTTCATATTCTGTTTACTATTTGTTTCCCAGTTTCTGAATCATCCTTTGCTCAATTCTAATTGCTGCTAATCCTCAGTGTTACCTCTGCCAACATTGTAAACCAGCAAGTATTTTAGCTGGTGGCTTGGGTCCAAATCAAACAGAATACATGAATATTGTTGCAGTCACACTTATCCTACAACAACAAAATTTTATATTTAAACAGAATCTTCAATGTACAAACAGATCCCAAGATGCTTCACAAGAATGTTAGTACGCAAAATTTGGAGCGAAGCAAATAAACCAATATGGTCGCATGGTGAAGAAGGAAAGTGGGGTTTAGAGATTAGAATCCCCTACAGTATGGAAACAGGTCCTTTGGCCCAACAAGTCCACACCAACCCTCTGAAGAGTAACCCACCCAGACCCATTGCCCTCTGACTTATGCACCTAACACTACAGGTAAGCGAGCATGGCCAATCCACCCTAACCTGCACATCTTTGGACTGTGGGAGGAAACCAGAGCACTCGGAGGAAACCCACGCAGACACAGGGAGAATTTGCAAACTCCACATAGACAGTCGCCCGAGGCTAGAATCAAACCTGCGTCCCTGGTGCTGTGAGGCAGCAGGTGCTAACCACTGAGCCACCATGCTGGGAAGGACAACCCAGAGTTTAAATCTTAGGCAGCTGAAGGCATTGCTGTCAATGGGACAGTGATTAAGATTGGGGGGTGCAAGAGATCTGAATTGGAGGAAGACTGAGATCTGAGGGTTCTGGGACTAGTGGAGATTGCAGAGATGCAATGGGGCTCGTCCATGGAGCGATTTAAATATGAGGATGAAAGGCCAGACAGGGCAATTATTCCATCTGACTTGTAAGTAAGGATTTGGGGAGTCTGGAGGTGAGTTGCTCACCCGCAGTAAAAATACATGTTTGTTTCTCAGACCCATATGTAAAGGTTTCTCTAATTTGTGAGGGACGAAGACTGAAAAAGCGAAAAACCACGACAAAGAAGAACACTCTGAACCCAGTTTACAATGAGGCTATCATCTTTGATATTCCTCCAGAGAGTATGGAGCAAGTCAGTCTCTCGATTACAGTCATGGACTATGATCGGTGAGTTTCTCTTCCTGTTGTTTTCTCATCTATACCAATGCTTCAATAAACCATTTGCAAAAGGGAGATTCCCAACTATGCCTTAGAGGATGCAGAAGGTTTCAGTTGTGGAGAGAGGCTGGATAGTTGGGTGCAGTTTCCTTGGAGTAAAGAAGGCTGAAGCAAAACTTGACTGAGGACTACAAAATTATGAGGGGCATAGACAGGGCTCCAAAGTAGAGGGATGAATTACTAGAACATATAGATTTAAGAGAAGAGGCATAAGGTTTAAAGAGAATTTAAGGAACAGTGTTTTCACGTAGAGAATGCAGGGTATCTTGAACTCATTGCCTGAAAGGGTGGTAGAGGCAGGAACCGTTACAACATTGAACAAATATTTAGAGCTCAAAGGGCCTCTGTCCATGCTGTAAGGCTCTATGACTCTATCAAATGGAGATTGCTTCATTTGAAATAGGTATTTTTTCTATTCTTTCATGGAATCTGGGCATTGCTGATGATGCCAACATCTTGATAGGTCATTTTAGAGGGATGTTAGGAGTCAATCACATTACTGTGGGTCTGGGCTCACATGTCCATAGAATGCCAACTCGTGGAGCACTTCAGGGAACATCTCTGGGAAACATGCACCCATCAACCCCACTACCATGTCGCTGATCACCTCAACTCCCCCTCTCACTCCGCCAAGGCGTGTAAGTCCTGGGTCTCCTCCACCGCCAAATCCAAGCCACCTGAAGACTGGAGGAAGAACATCTCATCTTGGGACCCTCAACCACATGGCATTAGCATCAACTTCACCAGTTTCCTTATTTCCCCTCCCCCCTCACCTCATCCTAGATCCAACCCTCCAACTCAGCAGCACCCTCATGAACTGTCCTACCTGTCCATCCTCCTTCCCACCTACATGCTGCACCCTGCCCACTGACCTATCACAATCACCCCCTATCTGCATCCATCTATTGCCTTCCCAGCTACCTCCCTCCCCACCCCTACCCCCAACATCCTACTAATCTGTCAGCACCCTTCTCCCCCTCCACCCCCCAACCCCTGACATTCCAGTCGAAGGGTTTATGCCCAGAACATTGATTCTGCTGCTCCTCAGATGCTGCCTGACCTGCCGTGCTTTTCCAGTACCACACTTTTAGACCCTGACTATCCAGCATCTGCAGTCTTCACTTTCTATCAAAGTCTCACAATTAGTGAAAGTAAGGATGGCAGATTTTCTGTGGAATTCAGTACTCCAGAAGGCTGTGGAGGCCAAGTATATTAGAGAAAGAGACATATTTCTGGGTTTTAAAGGCATCCATAGGTATGGGATTGAGATAGAGCACCAACTATGGTCATGTGGAATGGTGGTGCAGGCTTGAGGGGCTGAATGGCTGCTAGTTTGATATTTTCCTACCCTGAAGGACATGTGATCCAGATGGGTTTTTGAGAACAATCACTGACAATATTATGGACACAATTACTGAGACTATTTTTAATGTCCAGATGTATAAAAGAAACAAGTTAAATCCAGTTAGAGTGGGATTTGAGCCTGTTTTCCCAGCTCATTAGCCTGGTAAAAGTCTTAGTCCAATAATAGTTCTGCTACACCACTACCTCTTTATAAAGTACCATTAATTTCAGTCTGTGCCTTCACAAGATGTCCATCAAATGTCCTAGTGTTGGTCAAGGTCCCTTACTGGGTTGGGTTGTTCTTTGTGGAACTGACATTGAGGGTAGCTACATGTTGTGGGCAGGTGTAAAGGTCCAGGTGAATAGCGCGAGGTTCCTGAGTTTTAAATGCCACCCTTTCTGTCCAGTAGCTGGGCAGGCAATGGCAGAGTGAGGTAAAAACAATGACTGCAGATGCTGGAAACCAAATTCTGGATTAGTGGTGCTGGAAGAGCACAGCAGTTCAGGCAGCATCCAAGGAGCAGTGATCCTGGTTAGTAGTCCAGAGCTTGAGTTTGAATCTCACCACGATTGATGGTGAGATTTAAATTGAATACAAAATCTGAAATTGGTACCTTTTTAAATGGCAGTCAGATAGCTCTCAGCTCTCATTAGTTGAGACTGAACAAAACCCATTCATTTTCATGCCCGTTTAGGGAGGGAAATCTACCATCCTCACCCAGTCTGCCTTACATGTGACTCCAGACTCGTAGCAATGTGTGTGATTTTTAATTGCCCTCTGAAATGGCTCTGGACAGCTAATCAATTCATGGGCAGCTAGGGGTGGCTACAAATGCCTGCTTTGCCCACGATACCCTGGTCCGTGCGAGATAAAGGGAAAAAGATTGGGGAAACTTTAAATGGCAAGCGCAGGTTCTCATAACACTGTGTTTGACATAAATCTGCAAGAAAGGTAGTTATGCTGGTGCAATATGTCTGTTTGAGGTCTAAAAGACACAGGGTTCACCTAAAACATATACATTTAAGGAGGGTGTTTTTTGTTTAACCCTGGGTAGTGTGTGAATTCTGTTCTGTGAGTAAGTATGGACTGCAGATGCTGGAGATCAGAGTCGAGATTGTGATGCTGGAAAAGCACAGCAGGTCATGCAGCACCCGAGGAGCAGGAGAATCAATGTTTCGGACAAGAGCCCTTCATCAGGAATGAGGCTTGTGGGCTGGTAGGGGGTGCTGAGAGATAAGTGGGAAGGGGTTGGGGGTGGGGGGGAGGTAGCTAAGAGTGCGATAGGTAGATGGAAGTGGGGGTAATAGTGATAGGTCAGAAGGCAGGGTGGAGCGGATAGGTAGGAAGGAAGATGGACAGGTTATGACGGCGGTGCCAAGTTGGGAGGTTGGAACTGGGGTAAGGTGGGGGAAGGGAAATGAGGAAACTAGTGAAATCCACATTGATACCATGGGGTTGGAGGCTTCCGAGGCGTTCTTCCTCCAGGCATTGGGTGGTTAGGGTGTGGCGATGGAGGAGGCCCAGGACCTGCATGTCCTTGGCAGAGTGGGAGGGAGAGTTGAAGTGTTTGGCCACGGGGTGGTTCTACCTGCTCCCCATCTTGCCCCTCGCTGCTGCTTTTGTGTCAGAATAACAATGAGTTTCTTGCTCCTCACCCACAGCGTCGGTCATAATGAAGTCATTGGGGTTTGTCGTGTAGGACAAGATGCTGAAGGCCTTGGACGTGATCACTGGAATGAAATGCTGGCATACCCTCGCAAACCGATTGCCCACTGGCACCCATTGGCAGAGGTAAGACTGGCAGCTGGAGCTTTCATCTGGCTCAGGCTCATGCCTCACTGGTTAAACAGGGAGTTACCTGAAAGTAACCTCCACCTGTTTAATACAGCTGTAACATAACAAGCTGGCAAGTTAGCTTCCAGCTGTATAACACTGTAGTTAGGCTACATTTGGAATATAGCGAGCAGTTCTGGTCACCACACTACTGGAAGGATGTGGATGGTTCTGCCACCTTTGGAATACTGCAGGCAATTCTTGCCTCCTTTCTATAGGAAGGGTGTTGTGAAACTTAAAAGGGTGCAGAAAAAAAAATCAGGTTGTTGGAGAGTTTGTGCTATAGCGAGAGGTTGAATAGCCTGGGGCTGTTTTCCCTGGAGTGTCAGAGACTGAGGGCTGATCTAATAGAGGTTAATAAAATCATGAGGGGCATGGATAGGATGAATAGCAAGGTCTTTACCCCAGAGTAGGGGAGTCCAAAACTAGAGGTTTGAGGTTAGAGGAGAAAGGTTTAAGAGGGATTTCAGGAACAACTTTTTCATGCTGTGGGTTGTGTGTGTGGGTGGAATGAGCTGCCAGAGGAAGTGGTGGAGGCTGGCACAATTGCAACATTTAAAAGACATCTGGAAGGGTATCTGAATAGGAAAGATTTATGGTCCAAATGAAACTAGATTAATTTAGGATATCTGATGAGCATGGACACATTGGACTGACGGGTCTGTTTCCGTGCTATTACTGCTCTATGACTATGTGACTCTGTGCTTTGAAGAACGTGCAGAGAGGGTTTGCAGGACGTTGCCTGGGGGTCTAGAGGATTTTAGTTGTGAGGCGAGGTTAGATAAACTCAGATTGTTTTCACTGGAACGACAGAAATTGAGGGATGACCTGATAGAGGTCTACAAAATTATGAGAGGCATAGATAGGGTGGATAACCAGAGGCTTTTCCCCCAGGGTGGAAAGGACAAATGCAACAAAGCGCCAGTTCAAGGTGAAAGGGGGAACGTTTGGGGGAGAAGTGCAGGGGAAACTTTTCACCCAGACGGTAGTGGGTGCCTGGAACACACTATCGGTGGAGGTAGTGGAAACAGGCACATTAGCAACATTTAAGGAGTATCCTGATAGACACATGAGAAACAGAGGCACGGTGGCACAGTGGTTAGCCCTGCTGCCTCACAGCGCCAGAGACCCGGGTTCAATTCCCGCCTCAGGTGACTGACTGTGTGGAGTTTGCACGTTCTCCCTGTGTCTGCGTGGGTTTCCTCCGGGTGCTCCGGTTTCCTCCCACAGTCCAAAGATGTGCAGGTCAGGCGAATTGGCCATCCTAAATTGTCCGTAGAGTAGGTAAGGGGTAGATGTAGGGGTATGGGTGGGTTGCGCTTCGGCGGGGCGGTGTGGACTTGTTGGGCCGAAGGGCCTGTTTCCACACTGTAAGTAATCTAATCTAATCTAAAATCACGCATGGGCACTAAGTAGAGTGTCTAAATAAGGATTAGAATCGGCGCAGGCTGGTTGGGCCGAAGAGCCTGTTCCTCTGCTGTATTAAATTGTATTATTGTGTGCTGAAGCTAATGGGATTGAGTGCTTCTCAACTGGTATTACTTCTTTTTTAAACAATTGGAGGGCAGATTTTGGGGAGGGTGGAGGGGTAAAATTCAGAAAGAAATATTTGCATTGCCCTAGTGCCTTTTCAGAAGCACCCACAGCCAATTAGGTACGACCTGTTTGAAGTGTAATCACTGTTATACTGTTGGAAATCTGGCAGCTAATATAAGCACAGCAAGCTCCTACAAATATAATGTGGTGTTGAGCAGGTAATGTGTTTTTCTGATGTTAGTTAAGGGATAAATATTCATGCTTGGTTTATTAGATTTAACATTCGCCCCAGGGATGGAAAACACAATCAAATCAAGACACCCACGTTGGTGATACTAGGATTGATAATGTCTTCCGCAAAGAATGGCAGGCCATGACACCTAATTTCCATACTTTGTACAAATCTCATCAAGTGGAAAATGAGGTACATGATTAATTCTGTCTGTGACAAAGAGATTGACATCTGGGTCACAGAGGGCATGGAAATATGGTGCAAACTGCAGACACTTGTGTGTGCGCACGAATTGAGTTTTACACTTCAGATTAGAGTGTTAAAGCCCACAGCTGATCGGCATTAAAGGACTTCAGTGTCTGGACTGGAAGAGACAATGAAATGTAACAGCAGAAGTTGAGTGTTCACCTCATCAAGGAGGAGAAAGTGAGGACTGCAGATGCTGGAGATCAGAGTCAAGAGAGTGGTTCTGGAAAAGCACAGCAGGTCAGGCAGCATCCGAGGAGCAGGAGAATCAACGTTTCGGGCATAAGCCCTTCATCAGGAATGAGATCATGGCTGATCTGATAATCCTCAATTCCACTTTCCTGCCATTTCCCCATAATCCTTTATTCACTTACGGATTAAAAATCTATCTAACAGGATCACTGTCACTAATTTGGCGGCACGGTGGCACAGTGGTTAGCACTGCTGCCTCACAGCGCCAGAGACCCGGGTTCAATTCCCGCCTCAGGCGACTGACTGTGTGGAGTTTGCACGTTCTCCCCGTGTCTGCGTGGGTTTCCTCCAGGTGCTCCGGTTTCCTCCCACAGTCCAAAGATGTGCAGGTCAGGTGAATTGGCCATGCTAAATTGCCCGGAGTGTTAGGTAAGGGGTAAATGTAGGGGTATGGGTGGGCTGCGCTTCGGCGGGGCGGTGTGGACTTGTTGGGCGGAAGGGCCTGTTTCCACACTGTAAGTAATCTAATCTAATTTAATGTATTGTTCTTGGGATGTAGGAGTTGTTGGCAAGCCCAGTGTTTGCTGCTACACCATAATTCCTCTTGACTGAGAGTCAACCTTTCATTGTAGATATCCAGTCAAATGTAGACCAGACCTGTTAAGGGTAGCAGATTATCCTCCTGAAACGGATGCAGTGTTTTCTTTTAATGACAATTGATGATCGTTTTATGGTCAACATCACTGAGACTAATCTTCAAAGCCAGATTTATTCATTGAGCTTAATTTCCATGAGCTGCTGAGGTGAGATTTGAACCGATATCCTCTGAGCATTAGCCTTGGCCTTTGTGTTTTCAGTGCCATGATTTTACCACTATACCACTTGGTGACAGCATTTTAATTTTAAAAGCATTTAGCAATTTTGCTATGTTGTCAGAGGTTTTGACATCACTGGCTTTGTTTGTGCAACTTGCCTTAATACCCCCTGAACAAGTCTGTAATACATTTGCCCCCCACACTGAAAGAGAGAATAGGACCGGAACAAAATGACACCATATTATTGACTGCCTCCATTCACAGCTTTCATCAAAGGAATAAGCCAATCAGGAAAAGCCACATCCTTTGAGGAAAGTGAAATGTTTAAAGAATTTGAGGGTGAATTGAACATAGCAGCAGGATTTTCTGACACATTCCTGATGAAGGGCTTATGCCCAAAATGTCGATTCTCCTGCTCCTCAGATGCTGCCTGACCGGCTGTGCTTTTCCAGCGTCACACTTCCGACTCTGATCTCCAGCGTCTCACTTTCTCATAGCAATAGGAGTAGGCCATTCAGCCTAACAAGTCTGCCCCACCATTCAGTACGATCATGGCTGATCAAAACTTCAATGCCTTTTCCCTATTCCCTAACTCTGTACCTCACTGATGTTCAGAAATCTATGGATCTCTACCTTAAACACACTCAGAGACTGAGCTTCCACAGCCTCTTGGTGGAAAATTCCAAAGGTTCACAACCATCTGAGCAAGACGATTTCTCCTTATCTTAGAATTAGTGGAACTCCCTTTGTTTATTTAAAATAGTGCCCCCTGGTTCTTGACTTTGCAGACAGGGAAATTTTCCTTTTCATGCTTGTAGTCTCAGCACCCTGATCCACTTGCCTTCAATTGCTGCCTGGACTGATGCCTTTGCTCATGACTGTAAATTGGGAAGGGTGGTCTGCCCTCTAGTACGGAACTCGCACACTGGGACAAAGTGATTTCTTATTATCAGAAATTACATTTCCAGTTTATAAATTGATGGTTGCTGAACTTATTAGCTTTATGCCTGAAATTGCTCTCTAATTTTGATCCTGGAATGTGCTAACTAGACAATTACTTTGGAACTCTATTACAAAAAAATGCGAGGATTCATGGTTTCAGGTATGTTTTGTAGATACTAGAAGCAATCACTTAAGTAGATTTCGCTCACCTGGAGATGAGTGGAAAAGGAAATGTCAATGCATCGAGGAAGGATCAGAAATTCTCACCGCAATTTCAGTTCCCAAATATTAAAAGGAGCAGTGATTACTGCTATGTGACATAACAGCCTGAAATAGAGCAGGGAGACTTTGAAGCCTGTGTCCCTCAACAATCCTTTCTGAACCTAATGTGTGATCAGGTTGTTAAACATTCATTGAATGTACAATTTCAATTTCATTTTCTATCTGTAGCATCAAATGGAGGCCCAATCTGTTCAAATACCATTGGAATCTGTAAATGATTGCCAATTAAAGGGCGTTTAAGAAAATCCCAGAGATCAGGGGGAAGAGAGCTACATAGTCTGACTAAACCTGCCGTTTCTGAGTTATAATATGAAGTGTTTTATTTTCCCAAGTTGTAGGAAGATAAAATAACTGGTTAACACAGCATTATCATTTCAAAAGCAGAACGTAGAGTGGAGAGTTGTGTTGCCGTTAGTAACCCATACAAGAAAAGATATTATGACTGCATTGGGAAGAATTTGCTGTCACTTGAGGCCCTGTTGTTGAAAAAGCCTTTACAACTGTGTAAATATCTAATTAAAATAACAAGGTGACCAGTTGTGTGACTGGCTGCTATTCAGGACAAAACTGATTTATGCCAGGTTTCATTATTCACAGGAAAATGACTCTATTGTAAACAAACATTCTTTAACAAATAGCAGGGAAAGGAAATGATTACTAACGATGCAACTTAAAATATAACCCTTAAACACCAAATACACAGACTCAGTCATTCACACATAAGATGAACAAAAGACAGATAGTTTGACGCAAATATAGTGGTTGGAGAGACATAAGCACGGGAAAACAAATTTCTAAGGAAGATGTTGCAGTAATAGTGTCATGTGCTGGTTGTGATCTTTCTAATTTCCCTAGATTCTGAAACAGTCCCAGTGGGTGTAAAGGTAGCAAATATAACCCAGTCCTGAAGAAGGGTCCTGCCCACAACATTGACTCTCTTACTCCTCAGATGCTGCCTGACCTGCTGTGCTTTTCCAGTGCCACGCTTTATCAACTCTGGCTCTCCAGCGTCTGCAGGCCTCACTATCTCCGAGCAAATATAATGCAGCCATGGAAGGAGGAAGGAGGGAGAAAACAGGGAGCTTCCCAACAGTCAGCCTGAAAACAACTGTTGAGAAAATGCTGGAACCCAGAATTAAGGAAGTAATAACTTAGCCAGGTTATGGTTATTCTCTTTATCCATACCATAGGAGGACTCGAGTATGCAACTAACTTACAGGGGCTAAACAGAGTTCTCTCTAATGCTCTGACGTGGCTGTGTTTCATCACTGTGTGATCTTAGTCTGACATCTATCCAATGAAATCTGAAAGAACTGCAGATGCTGTAAATCAGAAACAAAATCAGAAATTGCTGGAAAAGCTCAGCAGGTCTGGCGTCATCTGTATAGAAATCAGAGTTAACGTTTCAGGTGAAGTGACCCTTTTGGGGTCAGTTGACCTGAAATGTTAACTCTGATTTCTCTCCATAGATGCTGCCAGACCTGCTGAGCTTTTCCAGCAATTTCTGACATCTTTCCAATATATTTTCAAAGCATACATTGTTTACATTTCATTCTTCCACAACAGACAGAATGTTTCCACCTAGGTCCTTCTGCTGGCCTGTCTGCGGGAATCAGCCTATCCTCTAGTTTATGTTCAAGGCTGGTACAGGCTTTAGCATGTATAAGGTTCCAATCTTTTCTGCTGAGATGGTCACTTAGAGTGCTTCTAAAATGTGCCTTATTGCAGGAGCTTGCCTTTTGGCTATAGAAGTCTGCTTTTTAAAATCATACTTAATTGCTTAATCATATTGGACTCACATTACTCTGTTTCTCTCTGCACAGAGGCTGTCAGACCTGCTGAGTTTCTCCAGCACGTTTTGCTTTTATTTCAGATCACCAACATCTACAGGCATTTGTGGTGGTGTATTCAGCCTCACCAGCCCAGGAGTTCAGCTTTATCAGCCTGGCATCCTTGGTTTGTGACGTGAGTGAGTGAGCCAAGTGGTCAGAGGGTATCCCATCTGACTGATGGCTCTTTTCCCAAAGTAGTCAGACTGCAGAGAGGGCTCAGTCCTGCTGTAGGTGTGCGCAGGATTAAAAATTTGAGCAGTTGTCTGAGTAAGATACCAGGCTGTGGCTGCAGTCTGCTTGATGAAGCTGCCTGTCCTTCCTGTGTGGCAGTGGCACGATCCGAGAAGCTGTGAATCACTGTAGTGATGAAGGCATTGAAATATCCGCAAGTGACTAATTTGTACTAAAAATTGCAACTTGCTAACTGTATTTGTAAATGTCACAGTTTTAAATTGAGGTTAAAAAGCAACAACTATCTGTTCAAAAATACTATTGTGATTATAGTGGCAATCAATGCACAATTTCAACACTCAGATTGATTTTGGGCAGCATTACTGTGAGTTAGCATTTGAGGTTAATGATTAACAGAACAATCTATAATGTTCTTAATTAAGATAGATTACCAAGCAAGCCCCAGTCAAAGGTCTCACGATCCAAGCAGCCTGCAATTTCTGAGACCAGCACAACAGCAGTAATCTGCACTTCAGGCAATAGTGGGACTTTAGGGGGCTGACTTGACAAAGTATTCAGACTCTCTGGGCCCCACTTGTGGTGGCTTCTGCAATCAAATCTCCGTCTGGTGTGGGCGCACTGGCGTGATTGATCAACAGACATCTGAAAGTTGCACACCTTCCTCAACAGGAGGTTTCGAAGAAAATCCTGATTTTCGGAGGCTTCTTGTGGAACTGTGGACTGGGGAACCTTGTCTTACAATTACTTTGAGAGAGCTCATATGTATGGTTACCAAGGTCTCGGTTTCATCATCACTTTACAAAGTCATGCCATTTCTCACATGTTGTGTCTCTACACTCATCTTCTCAAAGTGCATCACCTCATACCCCTCCGTGTAAAAATTCACCTGCAATACTTCTGACCATTAGCATGCTGCCCTTAGCATATTACATCTATCATCTGATCCATGACTTCCCCATACTTTACATCATCTGTGAACCTTATCATGCTGCTCCCTCTATCTAATTGTTGCTCATTTACAAACATTATTGGGAGAAAGAGGCTGAAAGCAGACCGTTAAGGTGAGGTCCGTTACCATTTTCCTTTGCTTCCTAAGTCAAATTCCGTCTTCATTCTATCACTTCCCCTTAATTGTATTCGTTTTTAACTTAATGTGGCATTCTGAAAGTCCATGTGTGCACCATCCACTGTGTTACTGTGATCAACCTTCCCTGTAATGTCATGTAAGAATTAGATACAAGGAACTATTAACAAATCTATGTCTTTTGTTTTGAGTAGCCCATGCCTTTCCAGTTGCATTTATTTTGATTCTGGCAGTGGTTTGCATTAACATCACCATCACTGATGGCTGACTGGCCTGTAGCTTTGTGGTTTCTCCCTCTCCTCTTCGTTGTGTAATGTATAACATGAGTAAAGCTCCAGTCCTCTATCACCACCCCTGTGTTCAATGTGTTGAAAGACTGACCCTTGGAAAAAAGAACTGGAAGTGACATCACCCACCTTAAGAAGCCAAAACCTGTAAATAGAGAGGTGGGGCATACCAGCAGTGCTTCACTGGAGACTCTCACTGATGATGTTACCTAGTATGGTGACGAAACATCTGAAAACAAACTTTCTAGCTCAGCGAGCTAACTTACATACTTACTGTCACTAATACTTCCAACTATTTCTACTTTGACTGATTTTAAGAGACCACCTGGATCAATATCCATGTTCAGAAATGCAATTTTAGTTTTTAGCAATTTTCTCTAATAATATCCTAATTTCTTTCCTCCATTTGTATAACCTTCATGTCTGTGAAGGCAAATTAAATAATAGGCTTTTTTTTTCATTTATGTTCATGGGATATGGTATTGCTGGCTAGGCCAGTATCTATCGTCCATCCCCAATTACTCAGAGGGCAGTTGAGTGTCAACTATATTGCTGTGGGTCTGGAGTCACATGCAAGTCAGACCAGATAAGGATGGCAGTTTCCTTCCCTAAAGGATATTAGTGAACCACACATGTTTCCTGACAATTGGCAATGGATTCATGGTTATCATAAGATTCTTAATTCCAGATTTTTATTGGATTCAAATTGCACCATCTGCCAAGATAGGATTCAAACCTAGGTCCCCAGAACATTACCTGGACCTCTGGATTAATGGTCTAGTGATCATACCAAAAGACCAATACCTGACATGAGGATTTCACTTTGGATTTTAAATAGGCCCATCTCTTTTTTTTAGCTGAGTACTTACTCAATATTCATTCTTTAATTTCAGCACGATGATACTAATGTGTCCTTGCGTATTTTTTATTCATTCATGGTGTATGCTGGCTGGGACAGCTTTTATTGCCATTCCTAGTTGCCTTTGCGAAGGTAGTGGTGAACTGCTTTCCTGAACTGCAGCAGTCCATGTCCTGTAGATAGACTGACAATGCTGTCATAGCGTCATGGATAGAGTCAGAGAGATGTACAGCATGGAAACAGACCCTTTCGTCCAACCTGTCCATGCCGACCAGACATCCCAACCCAATCTAGTCCCACCTGCCAGCACCTGGCTCATATCCCTCCAAACCCTTCCTATTCATATATCCATCCAAATGCCTCTTAAATGTTGCAATTGTACCAGCCTCCACCATATCCTCTGGCAGCTCATTCCATACACGTACCACTCTCTGCGTGAAAAGGTTGCTCCTTAGGTCTCTTTTATATCTTTCCCCTCTCACCCTAAACCTATGCCCTTTAGTTCTGGACTCCCTGACCCCAGGGAAAAGACTTCGTCTATTTATCCTATCCATGCCTCTCATAATTTTGTAAACCTCTATAAGGTCACCCCTCAGCCTCCGACGCTCCAGGGAAAACAGCCCCAGCCTGTTCAGCCTCTCCCTATAGCTCAAACCCTCCAACCCTGGCAACATCCTTGTAAATCTTTTCTGAGCCCTTTCAAGTTTCACAACATCTTTCCGATAGGAAGGAGACCAGAATTGCACGCAATATTCCAACAGTGGCCTAACCAATGTCCTGTACAGCCCCAACTCTTGTACTCAATACTCTGACCAATAAAGGAAATCATACCAAATGCCTCCTTCCCTATCCTATCTACCTGCAACTCCACTTTCAAGGAGCTATTAACCTGCACTCCAAGGTTTGGGTTCCAGTAACACTGAAGTTTGACCCAGTAACACCCTGGGCTAGGTCTTTTCTAAATCACTGAAGTTCATTCTCCCAGATTGAACATTTTGACTTCAACATTCTCTGGTTCCTTCCTTCACTTAACAAATTGTGAATCTTTGGAACTCGCTACCCCAAGGAGCTACTGTGGTCTATTGTTGAGTATATTCATGACTAAGATTAAGGGAATTAAGGGAACTAGAAGTTAGGTGGTAAAGTAGATGACTAATAATTGTATTGAATGGCAGAGCAGGCTTAAGGGTCTGTATTGTTCTTCACCAAATTCTGACAAGATGCCTAAGAAATAATGGAACCAGGGAACAGCTGATGGATATATTAATTTAAGGTTCATTGGGTGAGAATTAGTTGTATATATATATATATATATATATATATATAGGAAGCTAGTAATCAGTAGGGGGAGGAACTGAAGTTAACTGAAATAAAACTGTTACAAGAAGTGTGGACTTGGATTCTGTTTAAAAAACGCAATTCTCTTTTGTGTATGGTCCACTCCTGTTCCTGTTTCCTATGCTCTTCTTAAAAACCAAGTTTAAATCTCAAATTTAGCGGTCGAAGAATTTGGCAGTACAAGGATTCCAGTTTTACTAAAAAAAATTCCATATCTAAAAGAAAACTGGTTTCATCACAAGCGACCATGAAGCTGCTAAACGTGTCAAAATTCCACTATCCTTTGGAAATTAAAGGTTGCTTTCTTCAGACGTTTTCTGAGCAGTCTGTCTGGCGATATTATTTCACACTGCATAAAAGCTTTGACAAAGGGTCAGTTAGACTCAAAACGTCAGCTCTTTTCTCTCCTTACAGATGCTGCCAGACTTACTGAGATTTTCCAGCATTTTCTCTTTTTTGATATTATTGCACATCTCTGGAGCAGGTGGTCTTAAACCTGGGCCTCCTACCTCAGAGCTTAAAAATGTGTTGCTGGAAAAGCGCAGCAGGTCAAGCCGCATCCTTCTCCTTTGATGCTGCCTGACCTGCTGCGCTTTTCCAGCAACACATTTTTAAGCTCTGATCTCCAGCATCTGCAGTCCTCACTTCCTCCTACCTCAGAGGTAAGGACACTCCCATGGTACCACCAAGATCCCTCCAAGATGCCACCTCTACATAAACAAGTCTACAGGTGACTTTTAGATTAGGGACTTGTTTTTGCGGTTATATTTTGTTAAACGACTAACCATCTGAGTAGCCAATTCAATATTTACACTCAAAGCCTCTTAAGGGCAATATGAACTGTCAAACGTGAGGGGGAGGTAGGGGGGCACTAAATCAACATGGAGTTAGAAAGGAAATAAAGCATTGTGTCCCCCATGCTGCCCACCTAATAGCATCAAGAGCATTGATGGACACTACGTGCTGTTTCTCCAATGATACTCGGGCATAAACATAAACACAGAAGAGAGGCAGAAGTTGGCAGAGCTGTTGTTTTGGTTTTGCCCCTTGGGATGAGTGAGACACAGCTGACCCTCTACAACAGGCCAACAATATTTAAATAACAAGGCTGAACTTTCCAACCCATCCCCCATCTCCCTTCATTCCTTTGGAGTGAACACTCACAAATTGCTGATCTCAACCTAAATCCAGATCGACTCCCAGTGGATCACCAGGGAGTGCAGCATTAATAGAGGTGCCAGCTTTCTCACAAGATCTTAGACTGGGCACTGTCAACGAGGCCTGGGGCATGCAAAAGGTGCCAAGGCATTATGTCAAAGAACAGCAGGGAAATTTACCCCTTCACTCTGGCCAATATTTGAATGGTGAAAGAATTTAGAAATATAGGTTACCTTCTCTGATGTTGCATCGCAAAAGAAAAATAATTTCATAACAATCAGGAAGAGAACGTTAAACCAGTGCCAACCAACTTTTAAATCTCCCAGTCCTGCCCCTTGTTATAATTACTGCAAAAGCACTTATAGCCATAAGAGATACCGATACTGTAGCTTAAACAGTTCAATAAGGAGGACAGCCTACGGAAATACTTGTATTCCCTTGAATTTGGAAGAATGAAAGGCAATCAACTCAAGGTGTTTGAAATGATAAATGGATGTGATTGGATAGATAGAGAGAAACTATTGCCTCTGGAGCAGAACAGGGCAGCAAAATAGATAACAACCTTTCAAATACAGCCTGGCTGTTCACAAGTGAATTCAGGAGCACTGTGCACACTGACGCCAGGAATTCTCTCTCCCAAAAAAGGTGTGTGGATAATGGGAAGAATCAGAACTTTCAAGACTAAGATGGTTGGCTTTTGGCTGGGTGATAGTATGAAGATGTACAGTGGCATTGATCTGACTGAATGCTGGAACAGTCTCAAGGGGCTGAATGGTCCTGCCTGACCTGCTGTGCTTTTCCAGCACCACTCTGATCTAAACGCTGAATGGCCTCCTACTATTCCATTGCCATGTTGGATTACTGCCCTTATCCATTTTTATAAAAATAAAACTTACCTTCTCAAAATTGTTCCCCTCTCAATGATATTACAGAACCTGTTACAATGAATCCCATGCTGGAAAATGTGCTGCTGGTAGTGCATGGTCACACCAAACCTCTGACAACTTCTCTGCTACTAGAAGGAATGGCTTCAGGTGAAGTTGTACATTTCACCACCCACCAGCTCAGTAACAGAACGACAGAAAACTTTAAAGGTTCCTACACACTTAGCTCCTGGTTCAAACTTCCCTCTGTTCAACCCTTACTCTGTGTGATAGAGGAATGGTCGCACAGGGAAAATCCTTTTTACAGAGTCAGCCATGGCTCACACTCTCAAATTTGTGTCTCAGGGTCATGGAGGCTTAAGACCCTTTCGAGAGATTTAAAAATGTAATCTAGGCTGATAATTGGTGTGTAGGACCAAGGAAAGGATTTTCTGTCATCTTTCAGGAACAGTATTAAATAAGGCTCCATCAGCCCCCTCAGATATTTGCAATTTACTGTTTGAAGAGCAGTTGAGAGCGAACTAGTAACCAATAGTTGGGGGAGAAGATGGAACATTGGGAATATCAATGGACCAGTAATCCATAAGCCCAGGCTAATGCTGTAGAGACATGGTTCAAATCCCATTATGGCAGTGTTTGGAATTTAAGTGCAATTAATAAAATCTGAAATTTGAAGCTAGTCTTAGTAATTGTGGCTGTAAAATCATTAATAAAAAAACTATCTCTCGGCAGGTCTGGCAGCATCTGTGGAGAGAGATCACAGAACTCTTCTGAGGAAGAGTCACTCAACCCGTAACGTTAACACTGATCTCTCTTCACAGATGCTGCCAGAGCTTTTCCAGCAATTTCTGTTTTCGGTTCTGATTTACAGCATCTACAGTTCTGCTGGTTTCTGTCTGCTTCGCTGCTGTCCTTTAGGGAAGGGAAGGGAATCTGCTGGTTTTACCTGAGCTGGCTACATCGAGCGAAAGACCCAGAGACATGCAATTGAATTCCACATGCCCACTAAAACAGCTTGGCATCATAGTGGCTCAGTGGTTAGCACTGCTAGCTCACAGAGCCAGGGATCTGGGTTTGATTCCAGCCTCAGGCAACTGTCTGCGTGGGTTTCCTTCGGATGCTCCATTTTCGTCCCACAGTCCAAAGATGTGCAGATTAGGTGAATTGGCCATGTTGAATTGCCCACAGCGTTCAGGGATGTGTTAGTTAAGGGAATGGGTTTGTATGGGATATTCTTTGGAAGGTTGGTGCAGACTTGTTGGGCTGAAGGGCCTGTTTCCACGCTGTAGGGATTCTATGAGCCACTCAGTTAAAGGGCATTTAGGGATGCACAACATCTCAAAACAAAAAAAAATCAATCAACGTCATTAGTATAGGTTCAGGAGGTTATGCTTTACTGGTAAGTAAACTCACCTTGTCCTACTGGACCAGTGGGCTGGTGGTGAGTTTGACTTTGGGCAAGCCGTGAGGTTGAGAAGATGTGGTCTTCATGGTAACCTCAGCTGGTGGGGCAATTGGATTCATACTGTTGGTGTCACTCTACATTTCAACCACCAGTCCAGCCAACTGAACTAACTGATCCCCAATGTACTCCTGGCACTCCTCTCCAAATAATTCTGCAAAATGACAAATTACCCTTCAAAAGATAACCAGGCACCAACATCCTGACAACTCAGTATTGTTCTGGGTATCTCACAAAGCAGTGAAGGTTTGTTTTTTTGATTAGATTCCTTACAGTGTGGAAACAGACCCTTTGGCCCAACCAGTCCACACTGACCCTCTGAAGAGTAACCCACCCAAGACCCATTTCCCTCTGACTAATACACCTAACACTATGGGCAATTTAGCATGGCCAGTTCACCTGAGCTGCACATCTTTGGACTGTGGGAGGAAACCCATGCAGACACGGGGAGAATGTGCAAACTCCACACAGACAGTCACCTGAGGCTGGAATCAAACCTGGGACCCTGGTGCTGTAAGGCAGCAGTTCTAACCACTGAGCCACCGTACCATGTTATGGGTCTGGAGTTCCACAAAGGCCAGGCTAGGTAAAGACATCATATCTTTCTTCCTCAAATGTTGGTAAACGAGATAGACTTTGCAAAAAGTATAAAAGTATTATGACTGAAATGAAGATGAATGCACAGCATCTCTCTAGTCCCATTATTCCATATGTTTTAGGCCGTTGCCGATATGGCCAGTTAAACATTTCATCTGCATTAGGTTTAAAATAACAAGATCTGTCAACTATATTTCTTCAATAACAAAATTATTGATTTGTTATAAAAGCCCAGTGATTCATCAGCTGAAGGACAGCTTAATGCAGTTTTGAAATCTGAAAATATTAAGATATACACTTGGTTATTTTTGCCCATATTTGGCTAAACACGAGTCAATTCTCTGAAAATGAAAGGAGAAGATATGGGATGTTCTATTGTTGGACTATAACCTGGTGTTGTGTGATTTTTAACTTTGAAATGCTCGAGCTTGCTTTTAGTCTGGCATGCTTGCTCGGGTAAACGGGCATCACGAGGGACATGACACTGGCACCAGGATTTCTTCAAAGATAATAAGTTCAGGAGCTGGTGAGAGGAAATGTTGCAGCAGCCTTTCTTTCTGGTTTTTGCAGCTTTCACTCATCCTAAAGGGGCTTTGCAGGGAGCTGCCAAAGGCTGAACAATGCATCTTATCTCTGCACATTCGATACCCCAGCTCCACTCCAAAACAATATCAAATAGCTACAACTCCTGCCAGCTATAAACTCATGCTTGTAACTTTCACTGTCTCTCCCCTTGGCTTTTTACACACCTTAAGACACGTGAATTCCATTAAGTCTTTTTGAAAACCTTCCGACCATGTAATGCTACCTCCGTACTGACCCAATGATAGCATAACACTGTGCCAGTGCTGGGGGAGTGCTGCACTATCGGAGGGTTGAAGCTGAAGGAGTGCCATACTGTTGGAGGGTCGGTGCTGAAGGAGTGCTGCACTGTCAAAGAGTCAGTGCTGAGGGAGTGTCCCACTGTCGGAAGGTCAGTGCTGAGGGAGCGTCGCACTGTCAGAGGGTCATTACTGAGGGGCTGCTGCACTGTCGGAGGGTCAGTACTGAGGGAGTGCTGCACTGTCGGAAGATCAGTACTGAGGAAGCGCTGCACTGTCGGAGGGTCAGTACTGAGGGAGCGCTGCACTGTCGGAGGGTCAGTACTGAGGGAGTGCTGCACTGTCAAAGAGTCAGTGCTGTGGAAGCGCTGCACTGTCGGACGGTCAGTACTGAGGGAGTGCCGCACTGTTAGACAGTCAGTACTGAGGGAGTGCTGCACTTTCAAAGAGTCAGTACTGAGGGAGTGCTGCATTGTCAGAAGGTCAGTGCTCGGGAAGTGCTGCACTGTCAGAGGGTCACTGCTGAGGGAGCATTGCACTGTCAGAGAGTCAGTACTGAGGGAGTGCCGCACTGTTAGACAGTCATTGCTGAGGGAATGCTGCACTGTCGGAGGGTCTGTGCTGAGGGAGCGCCTCACTGTTGGAGGGTCGGTGCTGATGGAGTGTCGCACTGTCGGAGGGTCGCTGCTGAGGGAGTGCTGCATTGTCAGAGGGTCAGTACTGAGGAAGTGCTGCACTGTCAGAGGGTCAGTGCTGAGGGAGTGCCGCACTGTCAGAGGGTCAGTGCTGAGGGAGTGCCGCACTGTCAGAGGGTCAGTGCTGAGGGAGTGCTGCACTGTCAGAGGGTCAGTGCTGAGGGAGTGCCGCACTGTCAGAGGGTCAGTACTGAGGGAGTGCTGCATTGTCAGAAGGTCAGTGCTCAGGAAGTGCTGCACTGTCAGAGGGTCACTCCTGAGGGAGTGCCGCACTGTCAGAGGGTCAGTACTGAGGGAGTGCTGCACTGTCGGAGGGTCTGTACTGAGGGAGCGCCGCACTGTTAGACAGTCATTGCTGAGGGAGTGCTGCACTGTCAAAGAGTCAGTGCGGAGGGAGCGCTGCACTGTCAGAGAGTCAGTACTGAGGAAGTGCTGCACTGTCAGAGGGTCAGTACTGAGGGAGTGCTACACTGTCAGAGAGTCAGTACTGAGGAAGTGCTGCACTGTCAGAGGGTCAGTACTGAGGGAGTGCTGCATTGTCAGAGGGCCAGTACTGAGGGAGTGCTGTACTTTGGAGAGTGCCCATTTTGAGTGAACTAAATCGGAGCCTGATTTGCGCTCTCAGGTGATGGGTCAACGTTATCAAAGACACCAATAATCCCCTCATTGGTTTGTCCCAGTCTGTGGGATCTTCCTGGGTGAAAACTGGCTGCCATGCTTCCCTTTTCTAAAAACAGTGATGAGACTTTTAAAGTAAAATAATGTGAAATGTGTCACGATAATTTATACAATTGCAAATTTTTTACAGATAAAAGCAGAATTCGCTGGGGTTGGTCTGTGGAGTAAATCTGAAATGATTCTGTTGCAGGCACCAGGTCGAGCGACCAGTTTTGACAGTCAAGGATCCTGCCCGTCTCCAAAGCTGCCACCCACACCGTAGAGCTGCTGCTTGTCTAAGGCTGAACACCTCTGAGTTGTTAATGGAGAGCATCTGGAAATGTCTGTCTTATTGATAGAACAGGAGTGAAGCAGTGCAATAGTGTTAGTGTGGGTGAAGCCCCCAACACTGTTTCATGAGTGGACAGAGGTGATGGGTCCAGATACACTGCAAAGAGCTACAAGGGATCACTCTCATGTGAAAATGTCGGTGACGGAGAATACTCTTTATTGAAAATTTTAAATCCTTTGATTAGGAAAATGGGAACAGAAGGAGCCCAGTCAACCCCACTTGCCCATCTAGCTCATTCCATTCAATAGTGGTTGACCCGTGTACCTTACACTATTTCCCTACCTTGGTGAAGAATTCTGATCAACTGGTTATCTCAAACGGCTACAAATCTGAAACGATCTTTTCCCAAAGATATTGCCCTGACCTGCTGAATATTTGAGCACTTATTTCAAACTTTCAGCGTCCAGGATAGCTCCCTTTCGTAAACAATTCATCAATCCCAGTCTTGAAGTTTTTTAAAATTGATACCCAGCCCTACAAGCTTACAGAGGGAGACAGAGTTCCAAATTTCACTCCTCTTTGTGTGAAGAAGTATTTCATTACAATAACGCTGAATGGCCTGGAACTTTAAGTCCCTGGCCTGTTGATTTGTGAATCTCCCCGCGCGCCCTCCCAAGCAGAGCTGGTGGAATAGAGTTTCTCTCAATCTGCCGTATTAACTTTATTAATCATTTTAAACCTCTTGACTAGTTCACTCCTTGATCTTTCTTTCTTGTTGGAAGAGCGGCCCAAGCCTGTCCTCATTATGATGAGGTCCTTTTAAAAGGCAGACTTTGTACTTTGTCGAGAATGAAACCTGTCGGGTAACCCTTAGAAGTTGACACTCAGATGTGAACGATGTTGAAATATTCATATGAAAAGAGAACAGCCAGGGCTGTACTGCAATTGAGATACTTGATGACAAACATAAGCTGCAAAGTCTGTTGCCATGACGCTGGCAGTTACCTGGGAACCAGTGGAGTGTCCTTTATATCTGGCATTGGAAACTGGCAGTTTGCAGCCGCTGTGTTTAAGATGCACCTTAACATGCGGAAAGCCTACAGCCCACTCTTCCTCACCTGATGTCCCTCGGCATTTCTCTGGAGTATTCTGCACGTTGGTGGGTAGGAAGTATCTTTGAGGATTGGACACCAGCCCCGTGGTGGATCTCTCTTGCAGCAGACCTCTGAGGTCCTGTCACTAACCGATCACCAATTACAATGCCCATGTTAGGAGTAGCCCATCAGTAATGACAGCCAGTAAGTGCAGTCCATTAGCCTTTTACATTATTGCCATTTTCAAAGCTTGCAGCATCTTAAATGTTTCACGGAATCACAGAAGGAAGGCATTTGGTTCGTCATGTCTTCATTGGCTCCCCGAATGTGCATCGTGACTTAGTGCCATTCTCCTTCCCTGCAACTCTGCATGTTGTTTCCATTTAAATAATCATCTAATGCCCTCTGAATATTTCAATTGAACCCAGCTCTGCCACACTTTCAGGCTTGGTTTATTTAATGACGATAGAAACAGCTGCTTTCTCTTCCCTATGAAGCTGTATATGTTAAAAGACATGGACAATACCTCATGAATCCAGCATTGTCTGTCATTGATGTAAAAACTCCTAAAAACAATCAATAAGAGCTTTCACCCCAGTATCTTTGAGCAATGCACCCTAAACCTGAGCATTTCTAATGTTTATTAAATTACACAGATACTCCTGCTTTAATTAAAACATGTTGGTTCCTGTTTTGGGTGGCACTGTGGCTCAGTGGTTAGCACTGATGCCTCACAGCACCAGGGACCCAGGTTTGATTCCAGCCTTGTGTCTGTGTGAAGTTTCCACATTCTCCCTGTGTCTGCGTGGGTTTGCTTTGGTTTCCTCCCACAATCCAATGATGTGCAGGTTGGGTGAATTGGCCATGCTAGATTGCCCATAGTGTTCAAGGATGTGTAGGTTAGGTGCATTAGTCAGGGGAAATTTACAATAATAGGGTAGGGGAACAGGTCTGGGTGGGATACTCTTAGGAGGTTGGTGTCGACTTGTTGGACCAAATGACCTGTTTCCACATTATAGAGATTCTATGAATTAATTGTCCAGACCAGGCCTTGACAATTGATTAAGTCTCTGAAGACTTTGGTTAAAAATGGTTCTAATCCTAATCTGGCCAAGAATGGACAGAAACTACAGCTGTAAAGAAATAAAGTCATGGGCTATAAAGTTATAATCTCACATTGCTTTAATTAATTTTTAAGGCAAAATTGGGGGGATTCCTTTCACACTAGCATCAACCATTCCTTTTACTGTTCTTTTGAAAATGGGCGTGTTAAAATTGCAAACTGTTTTAAAATCTAATCTGCGCCTGACTTTAATGCCACAAAATAAAATCGCCAAAAAAAGATACAATTGCAAAGTTGCCCAGAAAAATCCATTGGGCCATTCTGATACAATGACCAGTGAGGATTGGATGTGCCAAGAAGGAGGAATGCAGTTTTAGTGGTGTGTTTCAACCCCGCATTTTTACATACCAATGATGTACATGTGACAAACTGTTCTGTTGCAAATTTATTGCTGTTAAAATCTGCATAAGATTTTTCCAGAGCATTTTTATAAGCAAAAATGGTGCCCCTGTTTGCAGGGAACTTTCTGACACCCAATGCTGTTGGCAAGAAATAGTTGTTATTATTAAAACACTTTGGGAGAAGTAAAAATCATGTTTGGACTGAATAAAAAGGAGACGCCATTTAACGACAGTTCCTTAACACCCTTGCAGTGTGCTTCAATACATTTTTGTGTCTATAATCTAGTGGTAATGCAGATAGACATACCAACACCAATAGTAAATATTGTAACAGAGTAAAGACTGTGCGTTACTCGTATGCTGCTGATTAGCACTGTGTAACTATTTTGAAGTATATGTGAGCTAAAATGTTAAAATTGAAGCGTTCTGGTTCATTCTGCTGCTGTCTTATCCCGTTGTAATTGACGCACTGTTGATGGGGTTAAGTGGTGTGAACTTCCTGTTGTGAGTCTGAACAATCATGTGTAACACTTACAGATGGAGAATATATGGATTAATATGTGATGAAGTGTACAGTTTGTGATATATTTTGTAAGATCATAATTACATTAAAATTATACAACAAATATATGTTTAATATGTATTTTGAATATAAACAAATAAATAAACTTGTAATTATTTTAATATGGTCATAGAAGCTTTTTGTTTCACCGATGCTCTATAGGGTCAATACGTCTCCAGACAAATCTGCCCAATTCAAAGTCATCAATAAAATTAATCAGTGGTTATTAGCCAAATTAATGGGGCAATAGGATGAGTCTTAAAGTTATTGGTAGAGATTATTTTAACACTTTATAGAAAATTGTTTGAATCATCGTTAAATATTTTCTAATCAACCTGTTTGGAGATGCTGTTACACAATGCTGGAGCAGATGGGACTAGAACCTGGGCCTCTTGACTCTCAGATAGGAACACTACCACTGTGCCTCAAGAACCCTTGAGCCACACTTAGATTTTTAAAAAAAATTAACCTATTTTTCTAATCAACCTGTTCAGAGGTTTTATTACACAACTCCAGAGCAGGTGGGACTTGAACCCAAGCCTCCCAGCTATGGGTAGGGACGCTACCATCATGCCACAAGAGGTGCCTTGAGCTGCACTTAGAATATTGACAGCCAAAGTCACCACAATTGGTGCTAAGCTTCACAAATCTGGCCTGCAGGACTCAGTGGTTAGGTGTTGGGCCTCCTCTCTTGTCAGTTGTGTAATCATCATTGGCGGGAATTTGCTGTATGCTGACCACTATGTTTCATACATTACAGAAGTACTCTTTAACATTGTTTCTTCATGGGATGTAGAGGTTACTGGCCGAATCAGACTTTGTCGCTCAACCCTTAATGCCCTTGTGAAGTTGGTGGTGAGGTGCCATCTTGAATAGCCACTGTCCTTAGAAAAAAGCCTGCAGCAAGTTGCAGTCCAGAGGGATTTGGTGGTCCTCATTACTAAATCACAAAAAGCCTACATCCCAGTTCAGCAGCTAATAGGGATGGCAAATTGAATGTTAGCTTTGATTTCAAAGGAATCAAGTACAAATGTATGGAGATATGGTTAAAATTGTACAAGGGTCCACTTTAGACCTGGAACACTCTGAGCCATTTTGGCACACTTATTTTAAGGAAAGATACTCTGGCATTTGGGACAGTTAATTGATTCTGGGTACGGGGGGATTTTCTTAATGAGGAGAGGTTGAGTCAGCACTCATCGAGTTAGACAGCACGGAAAGAGACCCTTTGGTCTCATGGGCAGTTAAAAGAACTGGAGGAGATCTTATTGAAACATGTAAGATTCCTCAAGGGCTTGACAGTGTAGATGCCAGGAGGTTGTTTAGCTTTGTGAGACAGTCTATGGCCAACACAAGGATTTCCCATTTAAGACTAAGATGAGGAAATATTTCTTCTCACGAAGGGTGGATGAATGTGTGGAATTCTGTGTTACAGAGGGATATAGAGGCTGGGTAGTTAAGAATATTCAAAGCAGCGATTGGTGAATTTTAATCAATAAGAAAATGAAAGGTAATGGGGAAAAGGTACTGAAGGTTAGCAAATCATCCCCGATCTGATTGATTAGCAGAGCAGACTTGCTGGGCTGAATGGCCTACTTCAGGACGAGCCACAGAGGGAGTGCCCAGACTTGAACCCAGTGACAGTGAAGGAACACCGATGTGATTTATCATAAAACACTTTAGTATTGTCATGAGGCTGCAGAAGGCATTGCAATCAATTGCTTTCCATTCCTCAATACTAAGGATAATACCAGTGAATGAACTTCTTGCATCAAGTTCGTGCAACAGCAGTAATGTGTGAATGCTTCAGTAGAACTAAATGCCCCAAATCCCTTACGGCATGTACACCTGTCAGATTGTGATTAAATGTGATAAATTACATCAAAGGTTTCATGTGCATGACAAGTAGAATGTGGAGCATCACGAATAAGTTCCCAAGCAGCTAACAATTGTCCAACTCCAGAGAGGCCAGAACCATCAGGAGTCATTAATCGTGCTTGACTGTACCTGATGACAAAGCAATGTACCAAAAATAAAAGAGCGTGTGAGAATGTGGCTGCACTGTAATTAAACACCATTGGAAAACCACAGGATTGTTAAACCCTCGCACATGGGGAGGCTGTATTGGAAAGCGGGCTTGAAGGACATCACAAAGCAGCAGATCTATGACATTGAAATATCATCCAATTGTTTCAAATTTGAAATAGGCAAAGTTCTTAAGGAATTATAAGTAATTAGAGATTCATTGGATCTCTTCTTAAAAAAAGAAAACAAAAACAAATTGCAGGGGATTGAAGGTAAAAGTTAAAGTCACCATAGTCCCACTCTCTCATGAGAGAAAGAGAGAGAGAGATGACTGGTTGTGCCTGAACCTGAGGGTTACCACACCTTAGGCAAGGGGAGAGTTTGAACAGAGTCCTTTATGGTAACTTCACCTCATGCTGGTGGTGTTACTCTGCATCACAAACTAAGCTAAACAACCCCCTAAGTTGAGGAAAGAGCAAAGGAATAGGATAAGCAGATATAAGCATGATGGGCAGAATGGCCTCTTGTGCAGTAACATTCTGATTTGGTGATTCTAATCCTACATTTAACAGCAGTCATTATCAAAGTTTGCTATGAGAAAGTGAGGACTGCAGATGCTTGGGGATCAGAGTCGAGACTGTGGTGCTGGTCACGCTTAAACTCTTTATTCCTGATGAAGAACTCATGCTTGAAACATCGACTCTCCTCCTCCCCGGATGCTGCCTGACCGGCTGTGCTTTTCCAGCACCACAGTTTTCAGGGTCCGCACTCATTTAGTCCAGTATTCTGGGCTCAAACTTTCGGCGTAATTCTTGATGTCTCCTAAATCATTCTAAATGGTGATTAATCTTTTCTTCTTTTATCAAAAGTAATAGTCAAAGTAGCTCCAGAAATGAGTTCCTGTAATGTCTTTCTGCTCTGAGACAGTGTGGTCACTGCATTTGCTAATGAACAGCACTTTGCTTGGTCAATTAATTGTGTTCATTTTACTGACAGTACATTTGACTAATGTTAAAAGGATCTCCAGCTGTGAGAACTGAATGGCAATAAGTGTTATACAGGAACAGATTGTGCTGTGGTAAAATTATGCCTATAGGTGGAAACTGTAGCTCTGTGGGATACCCTCCTGCCAAACTAAAATGCACATGCCCCAAAATGAAATCACCATGGGAGGGCATTAAATCCTGTCCAATTGTCCCATTAACATTCAACTCATTAGTGAGACACTGACATCACTTTCTAACTCTGTTGTATGTCTCCAGTCAGGTGAAGAAAGCATTGAGAGCCCAATATGGCCACAAAAAACTAGAGGAGTTCCTTTGAAATTAGCCGTCAGTCAGGCAGACAAGTGGCAAATGGATCTTAATGCCAAGGTGTGCAAAGGGATGCAATGGGAACTCATACAGGACAAAGGAATGGGCAATAAATAGGAGAATTCTGAGAAATGTTGAAAAGCCTTAGGCGGTATATTCACAGACCCCCGAAAGGAGCAGGAACAGTGGATAAGGTAATTTAGTAGGTACATTGGGTCTTGTTTTATTGGCTGAGATATAGAGTTGAAGAACAAGGATGATTCTTTAGAATAATACAGAAACATAGAGAATAGGAGCAGGAATAGGCCACACAGCCCTTCAAGCCTGATTTACCATTCAATATGATCACCAATGACCATCCAGCTCAGTACTCTTTTCCCACTTTCTGTCCATTCCCTTTGAAACGAGTATGAAACACTAATTAGGCCAGAGTTCATGCTCTCAATGCAGGTCTGAAAGGATCTGATCAGACTAAAAAGAGCACAGAGAAGACTTAAAAGATTATTGTCAGGAATGGAGATTAGTGACGATGAAGAGTGATTGAATGGGGTGGGGTTGTTTACCTTAGAGCAAAGTAGGTTGAGGGAAGATTTGGTTACAGGCAGTGCCCAGGTTGCAGGTGGACTGGGTCACAAGTCAGACCACAGTGCAATACAATAGAAGGAACTGTTCCTAAGTACAGGAAGTATTCATATTTCAAGTCTTTGCGATCATGTATGAGATCACACATTATGTCCTGACGTACATATGAATGGATTCGCGAGTAGACTCCTGAATGGAACCCACTGGAGTTCCAAATGAAGATGGTGTGGGGGGGGATCATGCTGGAGGTGGTTTTTCTGTGCATCCATTGCACTTGGCCTTCTAGGTGGGATTGGCATTTAGAAAGTAGAAAACATAGGAATGATCAGATCCTCTAGTCTCAGTGGCATGCTCCCACTCTCTCTCCATATTCCCTTGACAACTTTAGCCACTATGAACCTACTTCTTTCTTAAGTATATTCGTTAACTTGGCCTCCATAGTCTTTAGTGGTGCTGGGATTTCCACAGGTTCACCACTTTAATACTAGGAAGTTCTGTAAATTAACATTTAACTTTATTTCTTTATTTTTCTACTTATATAAGAACAATGGTTATACATTACTTGTAACTTTGTCTCTCTCTGATACTATTTGTTCCAAAGTTTTGTACCCAGGTACCATTGAATCTAAGATGGTGCCATACTTTTCAATGGATTCCTTTACTTCTGTACTTGAGTACACGTGACAATAAAGCTTAAGTCAAATCAAAACTTGTGAAGGGTTCTTTCCTCATCTCAGCCCACACTGTATCCTGAGACCATGACCCCTTGTTCTAGAATTGGGAAGCAAGCAAAGCATTCTCTCTACATCCAGTCTATCCAGCTCTGTCAGAATTTTATACATTTTGATTAGATCCTCTCTCATTCTTCTAAACTCCAGTGAATACAGGCCCACTTGACCCAATCTCTCCTCGTGTGACAAACTGGACATCCTTCAATATATTCCCCTGGTGTGTTCAAGGTGATGAACTAATTCCTCAGCAGGCGTCCATCAGTAGGGCGCCTGGAGCTGTGTGACTTTGCCAATTGTTGTCCCTGCAGAAAAATGCACAAAGGTTTGAGGAACAACTGGAGCTCAGTGTCTCTGTGTCTTCTTCCCACCCTCTATCCGAGGTTATTGTTTCGTTGCATTGAGAAATTATGCCTTTTTGAGATTGCCCCTCAAGAATATGATTGAAGATTGTTGATGGAAATTAAGTGGGCAGTCTTTTCTCACTGTCCTTTTCAGAGAAAGGTGTTCACTGAGTCTAGTATCTACCCTTTCATACAATGCTAATGCAATCCAATATTTCACTAAGTACATCTCGTCTTCCATCTTCATTGTAAAAACTGCATGAGACACTAGGTTAAAAGCCCTGTGAAAATTGACAAGTGCTATATAAATCAGATGTTACAATGTCTCTTCTTGCCATGTTGTTACAGTATAACCTTGGCATTGCTCAAGAGACTCTATGTGTCTTTCTGATTCAGCATTGAGCCTCCACAACAGGGTATCTGTGACACCACACTCCAGAAGGACCACCTGGAGAATTGCTGGTGGGGTCAATCATAATTTTCTGCAGCAATAACTTCAATCGAATTAAAACTTGAGGAGAAATGTAAACTATGCTGCTGACCGCTGTCCCTGTTTTACACCATCGCTCACATAGAAAAGACATAGAAACATATGTACGATTATGATTCAGAAGGAGGATATTCAGCCCATCATATCCTTTCCAGTCAAAATCAAGTTATCAAGCCTAGTCCCAGATCTTACCATGTTCCAGCCACCCACTTTGTACATATCAACAACTTGGATGAAAGTATCAAATGTACTATGCCACGTTTGCAGATGGCACAAAGCTAGGGAGGATTGGGACTTCTGAGAAGGGTATGAAAGGGTTCAGGGTGATTAAGACAACTTGAGTAAGCAGCTAACTGGCAAATGCACGTAACATTGATATGTACGAAATTGTCCATTTTGGGTTGAAAAGATAAATGATACAAATGGTATTAGATTGATCTTCAAAGGGACAAGAACATCCTTGTAGATCAACCTGCTCAGCAATATTGTTACACACTTCTAGAGCAGGTGGGACTTGAACCTGGTCCTTATCTTAAGCGAAAGGTGTTAATTTAGCAACATCAGCATGCTTTGTTAACCCTTCAGTGGATGTAGCTGTCTTTAGCAAGGCATTTTTCTATTGCCCATCTCTGGCTTGCTTGGCCATTTCACAGGGCACTTAAGAGTCGACCACATTGTTGTGGGTCTGGAGTCACATGTAGACCAGACCAGGTAAGGATGGCAGATTTACTTCCTGGAAGAACATTAGTAAACCAGATGTGCTTTTATGACAATCACCAATGCTTACGTTTTTAAAAAATTGAGTTAAAATTTCACCAACTGCTGCAGTTGGATTTGAGCCCATTTCCTCCAGGACATTAACCTGGGTTCACTAGATTCCTAGTCCAGTGACATTCACACTGGGCCAGCAGGTCCCCACATGTGGATATGGGGGCATGGGTTTTCTAGTGACCGAGGGACGATTTTTTTTGATTAACAAGAGTGTCCAATAAAAGGGCATTGGGTGGCTCAGTGATTAGCACTGCTACCTTACAGCACCAGGATCCAGGTTTGATCACACCCTTGGGCGACTGTATGGGGTTTGCACATTCTGTGTCTGTGTGGATTTCCGTTGGGTGCTCTGCTTTCCTCCCATAGTACAGCTTTGGTGGACTGGCCATGGATGGGACGCTCCTTGGAGGGTTGGTACAGATTTGATGGGCTGAATGGCCACTTTGTGCATTGTAGAGATTCTCTGACCAAATTTGTGAAACAAAAGTTTCAGACCTGGAAATTCTTCACTCAGCTTGTTTTTATTCATTCATGGGATCTGGGTGTAGTTGGCTAGTCGATCATTCATAATAATAAGTTGTACACATAAAATATCTGTATAATTACTTGCACATATAAGTTGTACAAGTACGTATGGTGCTGATAATGCAACAAAATGTCCCGTGGCTTTTTACAGGAGCAATTATCCATCAAAATGTGATACTAAGGCACAAAATATGATATTAGAGCAGATGACTAAGCAATGAAGGTTTCAAGGTGTGTTAGAAAGGAGAAAAGAGAGGTGAAAAAGTGGAAGCGTTGAAGGAGGGATCTGCAGGAGTTATGGCCTTGGCAGCTGAAGACATAGAGTCATAATATGTACAACCCAGAAACAGAGCCTTTGGTCCAACTCGTCTTTGCTGACCAGATATCCTAAATTAATACTTACAAGAATGTTGGAGTCAAGAGTGTGGTCCTGGAAAAGCACAGCAGGTCAGGTAGCATCCGAGGAGCAGGAGAACCAACGTTTCAGGCATAAGCCCTTCATCAGGAATCATTTACAAGGATGTTGCCAGGGTTGGAGAGTTTGAGCTATAAGGAGAGGCTGAGTAGACTGGGGCTGTTTTCCCTGGAACATTGGAGGCTGAAGGATCTGAAAAAGGTTTATAAAATTTTGAGGGGCATGAATAGGGCAAATAGACAAAGTCTTTTCCCTGGGGTGGGAGGGCCCAGAACTAGAGAGCATAGGTTTAGGGTGAGAGGGGAAAGATAAAAAGGGGACCTAAAGGGTGGTGCATGTATGTAATGAGCTGCCAGAGGAAGTGCTGGAGGCTGGTACAGTTACAATGTTTAAAAGGCACCTGGATGGGTATATGAATAGGAAGGGTTTAGAGGGATAAGGGCCAAGTGGTGGCAAATGGCATGGCCACCCATGGGCAATATTGAAAATTACGGAGGTCAGAATAAGAATGCGGAGATTGTGAGGATTAAATGCGAGAGGAAATTAAGGAAATAAGGTTGGAGAGAAATTAATGGATTTGAAGACTAGGATAGTGTAATTAAACATTTGTGATATATCTAGTATCTATTGAATTTGGAATTTAAACGAATGATATAGGGCACTAGTTTATTTTTGTGAATGGATATAAGGATTCACTAGGTCAGTCTCATGAAAACCGTGATTGAAAAGCTGACAAACTGAGTCAAGTAATGTTATGGAAAGAGCAGAAATTCACCAAAGATCCAGCAACTTCTAAATCCACGATCACTTCAATACAGAAGGACAAGGGCAGCAGATACATAACCACCTGCAAATTCCCCTCCAAACCATTCACCATCCCGACTTGGAAATGTATTGCCATTGCTTCACAGTCAAAATCCTGGAATTCGCTCCCTTAGGGAATTAGGAGTCAACCATGGACTGCAATGGTTCAAAAGGCAGTTCACCACCATTTTCTCAAGGGCAGCTAGGGACAGGCAGCCAGCAATGCCCACCTCCCAAAGGTGAGTGAAAAAAAATCAATAGATAGGAATGTCTTGAAAGCAGAATAAAAGAAGTTAATTTAAGATTCAGTTCGATATTGCAATGACAGAAAGCGATTGTGTGATCTTCCTGGGTGGATGGTGTGAGTTGACAAGGTTTTTTGAGGTGCCTTCCTAATCTGTGTGTGTTTTTCTTGTCACCATGTGAAAGCAGGATTATAATATAATGATTTGTTTGCAGGCACTAGTTCTCTTCTCGACATAATCACCTCAGGAGTTGCATCCTTCATCAAGGATGATACACAGAGGCTCCACCAATCGGCATAGCCTCAAAATGTCAACATTAATTATTATTAATTGGAAGCCAAGCTTTACACTTCAACACAACATTGGCAAAAACCAACATCAACAAGTATCTCTTGAGGTGAAACTGCTCGGACTGCTCCCGGACCTTCTGAGCTGTTGCCCAACAAAGGGTCAACAGATCAGCAATATAAATGCTGACCCCTTGGGGAAGTTGCAATAAAGATACGTCAACAAACCTGTCTCATTAGATATCATCAGCATGTGTAAATTCTCACCCAGCTAAAGGACATGTCAAAGAGTAGATGGATATTTCCCTCCAGTTCAGCGTTTACAGAATGCATCTGTAGGTGAACAGAAATCCAAACTCTTTAGCTAATTTTTAGTTTAATTGCACGGCTTTATCCCTGATGAGAGTAGCAGCAGCTAGTTGCAGCAGTGATTGGATCTGTCCATGTTGTGATTAATGATATCCAATCACATCATGATTGTTCTCAGAGGCTGATGTTCTGAGTTCTCCAGGTTACCCATTTGAAGCACTAAGAACTCTTGCTCTTTAATTAAGAAGAAATGGGTTGAACATTAGTGAGCCATTATCAAGAATTATGGTCAATTTAACATCCATTTCATTTTTTGCTGTCTGCACATACAGGATACAATGGCATCGTGGTAATATCTCAATTAGTAGTCAGTACTGTAGAGTGAAAATTGCAGGGGCAAGGCTTTCTGCATTGATACAATCTTGTCAGTAACCCACTGAGATAGGGTCTTCACTAAAGTCGCGTCTGTGGTGGTTCTGTTGCTGAGGATCACGGTCTACAGTCATCATGGAGTATCACAGAGGCCTAACAACTCAGAAAGAGGCCATTCAACCCATCATGTCTGCACTAGCAATTCAAACCAGCATCATTACCTAAAAAGGTGAAAGTGAGGACTGCAGATGCTGGAGATTAGAGTCGAAAGTGTGTTGCTGGAAAAACATAGCAGGTCAGGCAGCATTCGAGGAGCAGGAGAATCAACATTTCGGGCAAGAGCCCTTCTTCAGGAATGAGAATAATGCCCATCATTATCTAAAGCCAGCCTACCCCACAGCCTTGAGTAGTCTGAGGATGGTGATAAATATCTGATGGCAGTCTCGAGTTGAGGAAGACACTTCACTAGCTTTTCAGGCCGATGGTGTTGGAGACTTTGTTGAGGGTGAAGAAGGTCACGAGCAGCAGTGAGTGCTGGTCCATGCAAGAAAGTTTTTACACCGTAGTGATCATGACTCGATTGGCAAGAATTATACTGTGACTTTGGAAAGGGCTTGTCAGCCACTGGGAGGAGGTGATTGAATGTGCTCCTTGAGAGAGACAGCACAACATCTGTGTGAAGGGGATGAAATTGTGATTTGATATCCACCACCTCCAACCTCATAGTCCTACAACCCCGCAACGCCCATTTCTACCTCCTGCCCAAAATCCACAAACCTGACTGCCCTGGCCGATCCATTGTCTCAGCCTGCTCCTGCCCCCCCGAACTGAGCTCTGCATACCTCAACACGGTCCTGTCCCCCTTAGTCCAAGAACTCCCCACCTACGTTCGGGACACCACCCACACCCTCCACCTCTTCCATGATTTTCACTTCTCCGGCCCCCAATGCCTTATCTTCACGATGGACATCCAGTCCCTGTACACCTCCATCCCCCATCATGAAGGCCTCAAAGCCTCCACTTCTTCCTTTCCTGCCGACCCAACCAGTACCCTTCCACCGACACCCTCCTTCGACCGACTGAACTGGTCCTCACCCTGAACAACTTCTCTTTCCAATCCTCCCACTTCCTCCAAACCAAAGGAGTAGCCATGGGCACCCGCATGGGCCCCAGCTATGCCTGTCTCTTCGTAGGATATGTGGAACAGTCCATCTTCTGCAGCTACACTGGCACCACCTCCACCTTTTCCTCCGCTACATCGATGACTGTATCGGTGCTACCTCGTGCTCCCACGAGGAGGTTGAACAGTTCATCCACTTTACTAACACCTTCCACCCTGACCTCAAATTTACCTGGACTGTCTCAGACTCCTCCCTCCCCTTCCTAGACCTCTCCATTTCTATCTTGGGCGACCGACTCAACACGGACATTTACTATAAACCGACCGACTCCCACAGCTACCTAGACTACACCTCCTCCCACCCTGCCCCCTGTAAAATCGCCATCCCATATTCCCAATTCCTTCACCTCCACTGCATCTGCTCCCAGGAGGACCAATTCCAATACCGAACAACCCAGATGGCCTCCTTCTTCAAAGACCACAATTTCCCCCCCAGACGTGATCGACGATGCTCTCCACCGCATCTCCTCCACTTCCCGCTCCTCCACCCTTGAACCCCGCCCCTCCAATCGCCACCAGGACAGAACCCCACTGGTCCTCACCTACCACCCCACCAACCTACAGATACATTGGATCATCCTTCGTCATTTACACCACCTCCAAACAGACCCCACCACCAAGGATATATTTCCCTCCCCTCCCCTATCAGTCTTCCGGAAAGACCACTTCCTCCGCGACTCCCTCGTCAGGTCCACACCCCCCATCATCCCAACCTCCACTCCCGGCACCTTCCCCTGCAACCGCAAAAAATGCAAAACATGAGCCCACACCTCCCCCCTCACTTCCCTCCAAGGCCCCAAGGGATCCTTCCATATCCATCACAAATTCACCTGCACCTCCACACAGATCATTTACTGCATCCGCTGCACCCGATGTGGCCTCCTCTACATTGGAGAGACAGGCTGCCTACTTGCGGAACGTTTCAGAGAACACCTCTGGGACACCCGGACCAACCAACCCAACGGCCCCGTGGCTGAACACTTTAACTCCCCCTCCCACTCCGTCAAGGACATGCAGGTCCTTGGCCTCCTCCATCGCCAGACCCTGGCCACACGATGCCTGGAGGAAAAGTGCCTCATCTTCAGCCTAAGAACCCTCCAACCACAAGGGATGAATGCAGATTTCTCCAGCTTCCTCATTTCCCCTCCCCCCACCTTATCTCAGTCCCAACCCTTGGACTCAGCACCGCCTTCTTGACCTGCAATCTTCTTCCCGACCTCTCCGCCCCCAACCCCTCTCTGGCCTATCACCCTCACTTTAACCTCCTTCCACCTATCACATTCCCAACGTCCCTCCCAAAAGTCCCTCCTCCCTACCTTTTATCTTAGCCTGCTTGGCATACCTTCCTCATTCCTGAAGAAGAGCTTATGCCCGAAACGTAGATTCTCTTGCTCCTTGGATGCTGCCTGATCTGCTGCGCTTTTCCAGCAACACATTTTTCAGATTTGGTATAACCCCACATGTAGGCCATCTTACACTCAGCAGCTAAAATCAGGTCAGGCAATTGAATAAAGTAATATTAAACAGAGAATTGTGATGCCGGGCATTGGAAATAAACAAAACTAGAAATTTCTGGAGGAACTCAGCAGCACCAGTAGAGAGAAAACAGAATGAACATGTTAAGTCCAGTAACATTTCTTCAGCACAGGTCCTTAAGAATCTTGATTAATCAGACCATAAGATATAGGAGCAGAATTAGGCCATTCAGCCCATTGAGTCTGCTCCACAGTTTGATCATGGCTGATTTGTTTCCCAACCCCATTCCCCTGAAATGTCCCCTTAAACATTAATCCCCTTACTAATCAAGAATTGATCTATTCCGTCTTAAATACACACATAGACCTGATTGCCACAGCCTTCGGTGGTAATGAGGTCTATGGATTCGCCACCCTCTGGCTGAAGGAATCCTCCTTATCTCAGTTCTAAACAGTTGTCCCTTCACTCTGAGGCGGCGCCCCTGGCACCTCATTTCTCCTACTAGTGGAAGCATCTTCTCCTTGTCCACTCAATCAGTATTCTGTAAGTTTCAATGAGCTCTCCCCTCATCCTTCTAAACTCTATCGAGTACAAACCTAAAGTCCTTAAATGCTCCTCATCTGGCGAGTCCTTCATCCGCAGGATTACTCTTGTAAACTTCTTTGGATACCTGCTAAAGCCAGTGCATCCTTCCTTAGCTATTGGGCCCAAAACTGCTCACTATACTCCAAATGAAGTCTGACCAGAGCATTATACAGCCTCAGCAGTATTTCATTGCAATTGTATTCTAGCTCTCTTGAAATGAATTGCATTTGCCAGCTGAACCTTCCTGTTAACTTTAAGAGAATCCTCAACCAGGACTCCTTAGTCCCTTTTTCCTTCAGATTTCTGAAGCCTTGCTCCATTTAGAAAATAGTCCAGGCTCCATTCGTCTTAACAAAATGTGTAACCTTACAATTTGCCACATTGTATTCCATCTGCCACTTCTTTGCCCACTCGCATAGTGTGTCCAAGTCCTTCTGTAGTCTCCCTGCTTCCTCAACACTACCTGCCCCTCCAACTATCTTTGTTTGCAAACTCAGCAACAATTCCCTCTGTTCCTTCATGCATATCCGTAATATACAATGTGAAGAGCTGTCGTCCCAAAAGTGACCCCTGTGGAACTTTACTAGTCACTGGCTGCCATTCTGAAAAGTACCTTACTTGCCACCTGAATGGAACCTCATCAAAAGCCTTCTGGAAATCAGGTCCACTGGATCTCCTTTGTCTAACTTGCTTCATACCTCCTCAAAGAAGTCTAACAGATTTGTCAGGCATGAGCTCCCTTTGACAAAACCATGGTGACTCAGCCCTACTTCACCATGCGCTTCCAAGTGCACCACAATCTCATCCTTAATAGTGGATTTTAAAATCTTACCAACAACTGAGGTTGGACTAACCAACCTACAATTGCCCACCTTCTGCTTCCCTCCCTTCTTAAACAGGGGTGTTATATATTTTCTAGTGCTCTGGGACCCTCCCTGACTCCAGTGATTCCTGATAGATCACCGCCAATGCCTCTACAATCTCTTCAGCTACCTCCTTCAGAATCCTGAGGTGTAGTCCATCTGGTCCTGGTAATGTATCCACCTTCACACATTTCTGCTTCCCCAGCACCTTCTTGTTAGTGATGGCTATTACATTCACCTCTGCTTCTGACTTTCATGAAGTTCTGGTATGTTGCTGGTACCTTCCACTGTGAAGACTGCTGCAAAGTACCCATCCAGTTCCTCACCATTTCTTTGTTCCCCATTACAATTTCTCCACCCTCATTTTCCAGCGATCCAATGTCCAATGCCTCTCTCCTACCTTAAAAAAAGCTCTTGAAATGTTCTTTTATATAACTAGCTCACACTCATATTTCACCTTCTCCCTCATTATTAATTTTTTAGTTATCCTCTGTTAGTTTTTGAAGGCATCCCAATCCTCTGGCTTCCCACTATTGTCGAAACATAGATCATAATCACCAGCTGAAGGTTGGACATGCTGATCCTTTAACCAAATCGGAGGACCTATCAGCTCCCAGGATTCTTTATTCCAGCAATTATTGTCACTAGATACTACCTTTCCAAATAGAACACTTAGCCATGAGAAGAGATTAGTTTTATATTGATAGAATGTTAAGCGTACCTCCCTACCCTTCCTTTGAGCTGACTTTTAAAACCTATCTCTTTGACAACACTTTTGCTCGTCGTCCGAATATTTCTTAATCTGTCATTATTTGATGATTGCTCTTGTAAAAAACCTCACTTGTTCGTTCTGTCTCCTTCCCCACAATATCCTCAGCAATTTCTGCTTGAATCTTTTCTTGTTAGGTTTCCTTGTGTCTCTCTTTATCACCAATGATTTGAAGGTTGGCTTGTGTGCCGTTGAATAGGAACAAATACGTAAGTGTCCCACTTTCAGAGCATAATAAATGTTCACGTTACAAGTAATGCTGTTCACAGAACATTACAGAAAACCAATTTAACACTGTGTGATCAGATTGAAGATTGTTCTATCAGAAAGGGGAGTAGGTTAATAATTTAATGGGATAATCTTCTGAAAATTGAACAGTGCTGAACTGAATCAATTTATTCACTGAATAGAATTTTGAACTCAGTGAACTTGAGAATTATGTTTACTATAAGTAGAAGCATAATAAAAACAAGGGATGTTTTCAAACTGGAATAAGCGACAGTGGCTTCCAATGAGTGCCTTAAGGTTGGGTATGTGCACTGTCTTTCTTGATTATGATATATACTTTTGAGTGAAACAGCAGCAACAAGGGCTCCTCAAATACCAAATGGAAATTAAACAGACAGCTCTCCAATCCTGAAATACTGTCAAAGGTTTTGTGGCAAAGACCTAGGCTGAATTCTTGGTGCTCTCACTTCCCATACAAAAAACAAATCCACCTAAGAATGAAATGTGGTCATTGAAATAAAGTGCTGAAAAGAGAAGGTTTTTTTCCCCCTTTTGTACTCATCAGGACAAACACAAGATACCAGATTTTAAAGGATCACAACATAGAGTCATAGAGATGTACAACATGGAACCAGAACCTTCGGTCCAACTAGTTCATGCCGACGAGATATCCTAACCGGATCTAGTCCCATTTGCTAGCACTTGGCCCACATCCCTCTAAACCCTTCCTATTCATATACCCACCCAGATGCCTTATAAATGCTGTAATTGTACCCACGTCCACCACTTCCTCTGGCAGCTCATTTCATACATGCACCACCCTCTGTGTGAAAAGGTTGCCCCTTAGGTCTCTTTTATATCTTCCCCTCTCACCCTAAACCTATGCCCTCTAGTTCTGGACTCACCCACCACAGGGAAAAGACTTTGCCTATTTACCCTTCATCAATGCCCTCATAATTTTATAAACCTCTATAAGGTCACCCCTCGGCCTCTGACGCTCCAGGGAAAACAGCCCCAACCTCTCCCTATCGCTCAAATCCTCCAACCCTGGCAACATGTTCCATGACAAGAGGGAATGGGAGCCAGTTGGTTGGTAAGTGAGCTCTGATTAGCCAAGGCATTGCCACAGAGAGAAAAATGAACTATTGGCTCTACAATTTCTCAAATAATTTTTTTAAAAAAGGTGCAAGGATTGACCATATTCCCCCAATAAATTCATACTGATTTATGCTGGTTTGAAGTGGCATACAGAGTTAAAGAATGTGGTGCTGGAAAAGCACAGCTGGTCAGGCAGCATTTGAGGAGCAGGAGAATCGGGCATATGTCAACTCTCCTGCCCCTCAGATGCTGCCTGACTGGTTGTGCTTTTCCAGCACCACACTCTTCAACTCTGATCTCCAGCATCTGCAGTCCTCACTTTCTCCTTGAAGTAGCATTCATTCATACTCAGGGATCCTCTGTAAATAAAAGGAATCCAACTCCCTCTCTCCCTCATCCTCTTTTAGCTGTCCCTGAAAGCCTAAGGCTTCTGATCTCCTTTCGTGCCTCAGAGTCCATTTCTGGTTGATATTAGAATTAGAATTTCTACAGTTTGGAAACAGGTCCTTTGGCCCAGCAAGTCCATACTGACCCTCCAAAGTGTAACCCACCCAGACCCATTCCCCTATTACTCTACATTTACCCCTAACTATTGCACCTAACCTACATATCCCTGAACACTATGGACAATTTAGCATGGCCAATTCACCTAACCTACACATCTTTGGACTGTGGGGGGAAACCAGAGCACTTGGAGGAAACCCGGACAGACACAGGGAGAATGCACAAACTCCACACAGACAGTCGCTCGAGGCTGGAATCGAACCCGGGTCCCAGGTGCTGTGAGGCAGCAGTGCTAACCTTGACTTGTTTTGCAATGTTGAACGTACTATACAAATGTCTTTGAGCAAGTATTGGCATGATAGAGTAATAATGCTGTCATAGTGTTTAAGATGCTGAAAGTAGTGATGCTTTGACATAAAGATGGGTGTCTTTGATTGGTGACATGGTAGCTCAGTGGTTAACATTGCTGCATCACAGCTCAGGGACAGGGGCTGATTCCAGCCTTGGGCAATTGTCTATGAGGAGTTTGCATATTCTCCCTGTGTCTGCATGGGTTTCCTCTGGGTACTCCAGTTTCCTCCCACAGTAAAAAGATGTGCAGCTAGGTGGATTGGCCATGGAAAATTGGCCATGGTGTGCAGTGGCGTGCAGACTAGGTGGGTTAGCCATGAGAAATGCAGGTTTAGAGGGATGGGGTGGGTCTTTATGGATTGCTCCTCTTTGAAGGTTGAGTGTGGAATTGATAGGCCAACTAGCCTGATTCCACTCTGTAGAGATTCTATGATTCTATCGACTGCATGAAAATAATCATCACTCTCTTGATTAAATGCGACCTACATTGATAACTCAGTCGCTGTATCGTGGTCATGTTAACCTTAGACAATGAGGTAACACTGGCACTAAGGAATTAACTCCCTGCTGTACAGTCTGCCTGACATCACTTTCCAAATGAAAGGTACATACAAACATGTGAAATAGCAGCAGTAGTAGATCATTTAGAGCCTCTGCCATTCAATGAGATCATGGGTGATCTTTTTGTGTTTCAGTTTCCACATTTCCATCTATTCTCCATAAACCTTGATTCCCCTCCCTCACAATCAACCATCTCTGCCTTAAAAATATCTGATGACCCCACCTCTGCTGCTTTCTGAGGTGAAGAATTCCAAAGTTGCTTTACCTTCCGAAAGAAAAGTATTCTTCTTATCTCTGTCCTGAAAAGACACGTCTAATTTTCAAACAGTGTTCCCCACTTCAGGACTGACCTGCAAGAGGGAACATCCTTTCTATGTCCATCTTGTCAACACCATTCAGGGTTTTATAAGCTTCAACCAAGTCACTCCTCACTCTTCTAAACTCCAGTGGGAACTAGACCAGCCTTGTCCAACCCTCCCTTATCTGAGGTGCCAATTTAGTTAAACCCCAATGAACTGTCTCCAGCGCACTGGTATCCTTCCTTATATAAGGACAGCAAAATATTTGAGATATGGTCTCAACAATGCCCTGTAAAATGGAAGTATAATATCTTTACTTTTGTAACAAAAACAGCAAGTGCTGTTCCAAAGTATAAGGTGTCATTGAGAAGGTGGTTGTGAACTGCCTCATGAATCACTACAATTCCAGGATTTTCACCCCGAAGGAATGGCAATACGTATCCAATTCAGGATAGAGCACTGTTCTATACAGAGTCGAAGAGTGCAGTGCTGGAGAAGCGCAGCAGGTCGAGCAAGAACCAAGGAGCAGAAGAGTTGATGTTTTGGGCATAAGCCCTTCAACAGGAATGGGGAAGAGGAAGGGGGGCTGAGAGATAAATAGGAGGGTTGGGGTGGAGCTGGGGCAGAGTTAGCTTAGAAGGCATTAGGTGGATGCAGGTGGAGTGGTTAATGGTGATAGGTTGGTGGGGAGGGTGGAACGGATAGGTGGGAATGAAGATGGATAGGAAGGACAGGTCAAGAAGGCAGTGCCGAGGTAGAATGTTCGATGTGGAATGACGTGGGGGGAGGAGAGATGTGGAAACTGGTGAAGTCAATGTCGATGGTGTGTGGTTGAAGGATGCCGAGGTGGAAGATGAGGCATTCTTCCTCCAGTTGTCAGGTGGCTAGGATTTGGTGGTGGAGGAGGCCCAGACGTTGCATGTTCTTGGGGGAGTGGGAGGGGGAGTTGAAGTGGTCAGCCACAGGGCAGTGGGGTTGTTAGGTGCATGTGTCCCAGAGATGTTCCCTGAAACGCTCCACAAGTTGGCATCCTGTCTCCCTAATGTAGAGGAGACCACATTGAGAGCAATGGACACAGTAGATGAGGTGGGTGAATGTGCAGGAAAATCTCTGCCAGATGTAAAAAAATTTGTTGGAGCCTTGGACGGAGGTGAGGGGGGGAGGTGTGGGCATAGGTTTTACACCTCCTGCAGCAGCAAAGGAAGGTTCCAAGTGTGGAGGGTGGTTTGGTTGTTGGGGGGGGGTGGGGGGGTGCGGGCATTGTGGACCTAATGAGGGATTCATGGAGGGAATGGTCTCTGTGGAACGCAGGTAGGGGTAGGGAGGGAAATATATCTTTGGTGGTGGGATCTGATCATAGGTGGCTGAAATGGTGGAGAATAATGCATTGTATCTGGAGATTAGTGGGTGAAGGTGAGAACCAGGGGGTTCTATACTGGTTGCGCTGGGAGGGGTGATATTCCAGGGTGAAGGTGCAGGAAGTGGAAGTGATGCACTGGAGGGCGTGGTAGATCACGTGGGAGGGGAAATTGTGGTACGTGAAATAGGAGGCCTCTGGGATATGTGGGAGTAGCATTGTTCTTCCTGGGAGCAGATACAGTGGAGACAGAAGAATTGGGAGTAAGGGATAGCATTTGTACAGGGGTGGGGGGAGTGGGAGGAGATGTAGTCAAGGCAGCTATGGAAGTAGGTGGGTTTGAAATAGATGCCCGAGTTGAGTTGTTCACCAGAGAGGTCCAGGAAGGGGAAGTAGATGTCAGAGATGGTCTGTGTGATCTTAAGGTCAGGGTGGAAGGTGTTTGTGAGGTTGATGAACAGTTCAACCTCCTTGTGGGGATACAGTCGATACAATCATCAATGTAATCAAGGAAAGGGGTGGGGGATGGTGCAGGTATAACTGTGGAAGGTGGACTATTCCATGTACCTGACAAAGAGGCAGGCATAGTTGGGGTCCATGCAGGTGCCTATGGCTACCCCTTTGGTCTGAACAAAGTGGGACGATTCAAAGGAGAAGTTGTTTGAGGGTGATGACCAGTTTCGCCAATCAAATGAATGTGTCGTTGGAGGGGTATTGGTTGGGTGGGTACCAGGAGAAGAAACAGAGGGCTTGGAGGCCTTTGTCATTACGGATGGATGTGTACAGGGACTGGATGTCCATGGTGAAGATGAGGCATTGGTGGTTGGGGAACTGAAAGTCATGGAGGAAGTGACAGCGTGGGTGGTGTCCCGAAGAGGATCCTGACCCCAGGGGGACAGGACGGTGTCAAGGTATGAGGAGATAGGTTCAGTGTGGCAGGAGCAGGTGGAGTCAATAGGTCAGCCTGGGGAGTCAGGTTTGTGGATTTTCAGTAAGTGGAAAGTTATTTGGAAAGGCAAGGACTGATTAGGGAAAGTCAACGTGGCTTTGTGCGTGGGAAATCATGTTTCATGAACTTGGATGAGTTTTTTGAAGAAGTAACAAAGAGCATTGATGAGGACAGAGCAGTGGATGTGATCTATATGGACTTCAGTAAGGTGTTCGACAAGGTTCCTCATGGTAGAATGATTAGCAAGGTTACATCTTATGGAATACAGGGAAAACTAGCCATTTGGATACAGAACTGGCTTGAGGGTAGAAAACAGAGGGTGGTGGTGGAGGGTTGCTTTTCAAACTGGAGGCCTGTGACAAGTGGAGTGCCACAAGGATCGGTGCTGGGTCCTCTACTTTGCGTCATTTATATAAATGATTTGGATGTGAACATAGTTAGTAAGTTTGCAGATGACACCAAAATTGGAGGCGTAGTGGACAGCGAAGAAGGCTACCTCAAGAGTACAATGGGATCTTGATCAAATGGGCCAATGGGCTGTGGAGTGGCAGATGGAGTTTGATTTAGATAAATATGAGGTGCTGCATTTTGGAAAAGCAAATCTTAGCAGGACTTATACACTTAATGGGGAGTGTTGCTAAACAAAGAGACTTTGGAGTGCGGGTTCATAGTTCCTTGAAAGTGGAGTCACAGGTAGCTAGGATAGTGAAGAAGGCATTTGGTGTGCTTTCCTTTATTGGTCAGAGCATTGAGGATAAGAGTGGTGGGGGGGAGGTCATGTTGCGGCTGTACAGGACATTGGTCAGGTCACTTTTGGAATATTGTGTGCAATTCTGGTTTCCCTCCTATAGGAAGGATGTTGTGAATGGGTTCAGAAAAGATTTATAAGGATGTTGCCAGGGTTGGAGGATTTGAGCTATAGGGAGAGGCTGAACAGGCTGGGGCTGTTTTCCCTGGAGCATCGGAGGCTGAGGGGTGACCTTGTAGAGGTTTATAAAATCATGAGGGGCATGGATAGGATAAATAGACAAAGTCTTTTCCTGGGGTGGGGGAGTCCAGAACTAGAGGGCGTAGGTTTAGGGTGAGAGGGGAAAAATTTAAAAGGGACCTAAGGGGCAACTTTTTCATGCAGAAGATGGTGCATGTATGGAATGAGCTGCCAGAGGAAGTGATGGAAGCTGGTACAATTCCAACATTTAAAAGACATCTGGATGGGTATATGAATAGGAAGGGTTTGGAGGGATAAGGACCGGGTGCTGGCAGGTGGGACTAGATTGGGTTGGGATATCTGGTCAGCATGGACGGGTTGGACCAAAGTGTCTGTTTCCGTTCTATACATCTCTATGACTGTATGACTTGAAACATTAACTCTGTTTCTCTCCCACAGATGCTGCCAGACCTGCTGAGTTTCTCCAGCACTTTCTGTTTTTATTTCAGATCTCCAGCATCCACAGTCTTTTGCTTTATGGATCCTCACTTTCATATTCAATTCCTCTCATTATAAAAAATAGCATCCCATAAACCTCCTTGATGACATATTGTATCTGCATACTGACATTTTGTGAATTAAGCGCCAGAACACTTAAATCTTGCTGCATCTCAGATTCTAAAGTCATTCTCTGTTTGAGTAAGGATCAGATTTTTAGTTCTTCCACCAAAATGAACAACTTCACATTGATTTTAGTTGAAGTGGGACTGACAGGAAGAGAGTTTATGTACAAAAGCAAGCTAGGATTTTGTGCATGAATAAATTTAGTAAACATATTTTGTACTATTCCCATTTGCTGCCATAGGGTGTATTCACCACTCCTGGGACAAACTTTCACCAACACTGCTATGAGGTGAAGGGAGTATAGTGTGACAGAGAAAAGGGCAGCCACTATGGAAAAGATGGAGGCTTTATAGTAAGTGAGACTCAATGAGGAATGAGTGCAGGTGTCTCTAGGGGAGAAGGGGCTAACTTCATAAACACTGATAAGGAAAGGAAGGCAAGGGGTCATATAGGACCTTAAACTGTTGGAGCAGAAGTAGGCCATTCTACCCATCGAATATTTTCCTCCATTTAATTAGAACACGGTTGATCTGATAACCCTCAACTCCACTTTCTTGCCTTTTCCCCATACTTCATTCCCATATTGGTTGAACCCTTGTCTATCTCAGTCTTGAATATTCTTAATGACTCAGCTTCAATAGCTCGTTATGGTAAAGAATTACCCTCAGAGAGAAGAAATTCCTCCTCATTCCTCTCTTAAATAGGAGACCCCTTTCTTTGAGATTGTGCCCTTTGGTCCTAGATTCCCTCACAAAGGAAACAACTTTTTTGCATCCACCCCGTCAAGCACTGCCATATATCAATGTATGTTTCAATAAAGTCACCACTCGGTCTCACAATCATCTACACTCCAATGAGTACAGGCCCAGCTTACTCAACTTCTCCTTTTAAAACTGGCCAAACATAAATGGGATCAAGCTAGAGAAGCTTCCTTGAGCTTTCTCCTATGCTCGGGTATCTTTCCTGAGGTAAGGGGATTGAAGCCGTTCACAGTATTCCAGCTGTGGTCTAATTAGTGTCTTACATAATTTTAGCAAGACTTTCCCCACCTCAGGACCCTCCAATCCCATGGCACCAACGTGGATTTCACCAATTTCCTCATCTCCCCTCCCCCACCTTACCCAGATCCAACCATCCAACTCGGCACCACCCTCATGACCTGTCCTACCTGTCCATTTTCCTTCCCACCTATCCATTCCACCCTTCCCTCTGACCTATCACCATTACCCCCACCTCCATCCACCCATCGCACTCTCAGCTACCTTCTCCCTCAACCCCACCCCCTCCCATTTATCTCTCCACCTCTGAGGGTCCCAGCCTCATTCTTGATGAAGGGCTTTTGCGAGAAACATCGATTCTCCTGCTCCTTGGATGCTGTCTGACCTGCTGTGCTTTTCCAGCACCACACTCTCGACTCTGATCTGCAACATCTGCAGTCCTCAGTTTCCTTATTTTTACACTCCACTCCCTTTGAAATAAAGTTACCATTCCATTCGCTTTCCCTATTACCTGTTGAAATTGTTTATGAGTAAGAGGAGTCTCAAATCTGTTTGTTCTGTAGCTTTCTGAAGTCTTATTCTGCTTAAATAATATTCAGCTCCTCTATTCTTCCTGCCAATGTTGGATAACTTCACATTTTCCCACATTAAATTGATTTGAATTGAATTGAATTTATTGTCACGTGTACCGAGGCACAGTTAAAAGCTTTGTCTTGTGAGCAATAGAGGCAGATTACATAGTTAAGTAGCATAGATAAGCAAATAATAGGTAAACAGCGGCAAAAACTAAAACATAGGTACAGGCGAACATTAAGAGTTTGTGAGTCCATTCAGTATTCTAACTACAGGAGGGTAGAAACTATTCCGAAACCAGCTGGTGCATGTGTTCAGGCTTCTGTACCTTCTCCCCGATGGTAGAGGTTGTAGAAAAACATTGCCAGGGTGAGATGGATCTTTGAGAATGCTGATGGCCTTTCCTTGCTAGCAGGCCTGGTAGATGGATTCTATAGATGGGAGTTTGGCCTTTGTGATTGTCCAGGCCGAGTTCACCACTCTGTGTAACCATCTCCGATCGTGAATGGTACAGTTGCCATACATCCAGACAGAATGCTCTCAATGGTGCACCTATAAAGGTTGGCAAGGGTATTCGCCGTCAAGCCAAATTGCCCCAGCTGCCTGAGGAAGAAGAGACGTTCTGGGCCTTTGTAACCAGTGCGTCCACATGAAGAGTCCAAGAAAGCTTATTGTGGATGATCAGTCCAAGGACCTTGACACTCTCCACTCATTCCACCTCTCTGCTGTGTAGGGGGGCATGAGTAACACCCTGCCGAAAGTCAATAATGAGTTCTTTGTTTTTGTCGCCATTGGGAGCTAGATTTTTCTCAGTGCACCATTTTTCCAGGTCTTCCACCTCTCGTCTGTAGTCTGTTTTGTCACGACCTGAGATTCGACTGACTATGGTGGTGTCATCAGCGAGCTTGTAAATGGCATTAGTCTGGTTTTGCTATCGCAGTCATGGGTATACAGTGACTGTTTTCCAACTGTCAAGTTATTTATTCACTCACTTAACATGTTAAATGTTCCTCTGCAGATTCTTTGTGTCATCCTCAGCACTTGCCTATTTTCCTGTCATCTGCAAACTTGTACATGCACTTTTTGCATCTAAGTAATTAAGACCAAATGACCACAAGGCATAGGAGCAGAAATTGGGCCATTCAGCCCATCAAGCCTGTTCCACCATTCAGTCATGGCTGATAATTTTCGGAACACCCCTTTCCCGTTTTCTCCCCTTGATCCCCTTGATACTATCTATCTCAGTCTTAAATACACTCAATGATGTGGCCTCCACAACCTTCTGTGGCAATGAATTCCACAGATTCACCACTTTCTGGCTGAAGAAGTTTCTCCTTACCTCCATTCTAAAAGATCTTCCCTTTACTCTAAGGCTCTGCCCTTGGGTCCTAGTCTCTCCTCCCAATGGACACATCTTCCTAGCGTCCACTCTGTCCAGGCCATTCAGTATTCTGTAAATTATAATTATATCCCCCTCATCCTTCTAATCTCCATCATGTATAGAACCAGAGTCCTCTTGTGTTAAACTTTTCATTCCTGGGACCATACTCCTGAATCTGTTCTGAACATGCTCCAGGGCCAGTATATCTTTCCTAAGATATGGGGCCCAAAACTACACATTAATGTATGTTGAAAATAATTAAACTGATTCCTGCAGTTACAGGTTGTTATCCAGAAAGTGTTTCTCTTATCCCAACTCTCTGTCTTCTGTTAGCTAGTTAATCATCCATCTATGTACATGGACTACCTCTGACACAATGAACATGTCTCTTATTAAGTGAGCATTGGCATCACCATCAAGGGGACGTTCCGTGAGGCATAGCTGCAAAGGACAGTGAAAAGACTAGAAAACATCTACCAGGGCCGTTGTCCTGAACGATAGGAGAGGGTAATCCTACCAGGCCTTTGAGAGCACATGGACTCCTAAGATTTGCCCCTAGTGGCACTTGATGTCTACATGTCCCATTACAAATGAGGTGCTCCCCCACCAATACCCAAGAACTCTGGCAGGACATTTCAGTGCTGGAGGGCATACTGGCCACAAACCTGGTATACAAAGTCAGCATCACTACCCAAGGAACTTTCCCTTCATTATATGTACATCATTCTCAGAGTGTTGAACCAAGAACCTGATGTAATAAAGGAGATAATGTTGGCAATTGCTCAAGAGGGCAGACAGTAATGAGGGGGACGAAATAGATGAATGTCTCTTGTTGATAAGCTTCTGTTACAATTGATAGAAGTTTGAATATTAATGTACTTATAGCAAATAAGTTATAGATTCTGCTCATTGCCATGACATTAACTCTGTTTCTCTTGCCTCAGATGTAAGAGAGTCATCGAGTCATAGAGATGTACAGCATGGAAACAGACCCTTCAGTCCATCTCGTCCATGCCGCCCAGATATCCTAACCTAATCTAGTCCTGTATGCCAGCACTTGGCCCACATCCCTCTAAACCTTTCCTATTCATATACCCATCCAGATGCTTTTAAATGCTGCAATTATACCAGTCTCCACCACTTCCTCTGGCAACTCATTCCATACACGCACCACCCTATGTGTGAAAAAGTTGCTCTTTAGGTCCCTTTTAAGTCATTCCCCTCTCCCCCTAAACCTATGCCCTGTCGTTCTAGATTTCTTGATACCAGGGAAAAGATTTTCTCTATTTATCCGACCAATGCCCCTCATGATTTTATAAGCCTTTGTAAGGTCACCCATCAGCATCCAACGTTCCAGGGAAAACAGCCCCAGCCTGTTCAGCCTCTCCCTATAATTCAATTCCTCCAACCCTGGCAACATCCTTGTAAATCTTTTCTGAACCCTTTTAAGTTTCACAGCATCCTTTGAATAGTAGGGAGACCAGAACCGCACACAATATTCCAAAGGTGCCCTAACCAATGTCCTGAACAGCCACAACATGAGCTCCCAACTCCTATACTCAGTACTCTGACCAATAAAGGGAAGCATACCAAACACCTTCTTTACTATCCTGTGAACCTGTGACTCCACTTTCAAGGAGCTATGAACCTGCACTCCAAGGTCTCTTTATTCAACAACAATCCCCAGGACCTTACCATTAAGCGTATAAGTCCTGCTCTCATTTGCTTTGTCAAAAAATGGCACCTCGCATTTATCTAAATTAAACTCCATCTGCTACTCCTCAGCCCATTGGCCCATCTGATCAAGATCCCATTGTACTCTGAGGTAACCTTCTTTGCTGAGGCTGAGTGCTTCCAGCTGGTTTGGTTTAGATTTCAGTGTGGTTATGGTGGGGGATTTTAACTTTCCAAACATGGACTGGGACTCACATAGTGTTAGAGAGTTAGATGGAGAGGAATTTGTTAAGTATGTACAAGAAAATTTTCTGATTCAGTATGTGGATGTACCTACTAGAGAAGGTGCAAAACCTGACCTACTCTTGGGAAATAAGGCAGGGCAGGTGACTGAGGTGTCAGTGGGGGAGCACTTTGGGGCCAGCGACCATAATTCTATTTGTTTTAAAATAGTGATGGAAAAGGATAGACCAGATCTAGAAGTTGAAGTTCTAAATTGGAGAAAGGCTAATTTTGATGGTATTAGGCAAGAACTTTCAAAAGCTGATTGGGGGCAGATGTTCACAGGTAAAGGGACGGCTGGAAAATGGGAAGCCTTCAGAAATGAGAAAAGGAGAGTCCAGAGAAAGTATATTCCTGTCAGGGTGAAAGGGAAGGCTGGTAGGTATAGGGAATGCTGGATGACTAAAGAAATTGAGGGTTTAGTTAAGAAAAGAAAGGAAGCATATGTAAGGTATAGACAGGATAGATTGAGTGCATCCTTAGAAGAGTATAAAGGCAGTAGGCATATACTTAAGAGGGAAATCAGGAGGGCAAAAAGGGGACATGAGATAGCTTTGGCAAATAGAATTAAGGAGAATCCAAAGGGTTTTTACAATACATTAAGGACAAAAGGGTAACTAGGGAGAGAATAGGACCCCTCAAAGATCAATAAGGCGGCCTTTACACGTGTGAAGCTGCAGAAAATGGGGGAGATACTAAATAAGTATTTTGCATCCATGGTAAAGGATATGGAAGATATAGAATGTAGGGAAATAGATGGTGACTCCTTGAAAAATGTACATATTGCAGAGGAAAGAAGTGCTGGATGTTTTGAAACGCATAAAAGTGGATAAATCCCCAGGACCTGATCAGGTGTATCCTAGAACTCTGTGGGAAGCTAGGGAAGTGATTGCTGGGCCTCTTGCTGAGATATTTGTATCATCTATATTCACAGGTGAGGTGCTGGAAGACTGGAGGTTGGCTAACGTGGTGCCACTGTTTAAGAAGGGCGGGAAGGACAAGCCAGGGAACTACAGACCGGTGAGCCTGATGTCGGTGGTGGGCAAGTTGTTGGTGGGAATCCTGAGGGACAGGATGTACATGTATTTGAAAAGGCAAGGACTGATTAGAGATAGTCAACATGGCTCTGTGCGTGGGAGATCATGTCTCACAAACTCGATTGAGTTTTTTGAAGAAGTAACAAAGAGGATTGATGAGGGCAGAGGGGTAGATGTGATCTATATGGACTTCATTAAGGCATTCGATAAGGTTCCCCATGGGAGACTGGTTAGCAAGGTTAGATCTCACGGAACACAGGGAGAACTAGCCATTTGGATACAGAACTGGCTCAAAGGTAGAATACCGCGGGTGGTGGTGGAGGGTTGTTTTTCAGACTGGAGGCCTGTGACCAGTGGAGTGCCACAAGGATCGGTGCTGGGTCCTCTACTTTTTGTCATTTACATAAATGATTTGGAAGCGAGCATAAGAAATACAGTTAGTAAGATTGCAGATGACATCAAAATTGGAGGTGTAGTGGACAACGAAGCGGGTTACCTTAGATTACAGTGGGTTCTTGACCAGATGGGCCAATGGGCTGAGAAGTGGCAGATGGAGTTTAATTCAGATAAATGTGAGCTGCTGCATTTTGGGAAAGCAAATCTTAGCAGGATTTATACACTTAATGGTAAGGTCCTAGGGAGTGTTGCTGAACAAAGAGACTTGGGAATGCAGCTCCTTGAAAGTGGAGTTGCAGGTCGACAGGATAGTGAAGAAGGCGTTTGGTATGCTTTCTTTTATTGGTCAGAGTATTGATTACAGGAGTTGGGAGGTCATGTTGCGGCTGTACAGGACATTTGTTAGGCCACTGTTGGAATATTGCATGGAATTCTGGTTTCCTTCCTGTCGAAAAAATGTTGTGGAACTTGAAAGGGTTCAGAAAAGATTTACAAGGATGTTGCCAGGATTGGAGGATTTGAGTTATAGGGAGAGGCTGAACAGGCTTGGGCTGTTTTCCCTCGAGCGTCGGAGGCTGAGGGGTGACCTTAAAGAGGTTTACAAAGTCAAGAGGGCATGGATAGGATAAATAGACAAAGTCTTTTCCCTGGGGTTGGGGAGTCCAGAACTAGAGGGCATAGGTTTAGGGTGAGAGAGGAAAGATATAAAAGAGACCTAAGGGGCAACTTTTACACACAGAGGGTGGTGCGTGTATGGAATGAGCTGCCAGAGGAAGTGGTGGAGGCTGATACAATTGCAACATTTAAAAGGCATCTATATAGGTATATGAATAGGAAAGATTTGGAGGGAAATGGGTCAGGTGCTGGCAGGTGGTTCTAAATTGGGTTGGGATATCTGGTCGGCGTGGACGGGTTGGACCGAAGGGTCTGTTTCCATACTATACATCACTATGATTCTATGACTCTATCTGTATTGTTCTGGTGTTTATCTGACTGCTTCAGCAATGGAATCAACTAGGCACCAAACAAGGAACAGGAGTAAGCCAAAGAATTCTTGAGCCTGTTCCACCATTCAGTAAGATCATGACTGACCTGAATGCACATTCCTGCCTATTTCCAATAACCTTTCACCCCAGGGCTTAACATGAATCTACCTACATCTGTCTTAAAAGAAAAGTTGAAGGCTATGCTTCCATCATCTTTTCAGAAAGAGCATTCTAAAGTCTCACAATCCCCGTGAGAAATAGATGTCTCCTCGTTTCTACCTTAAATTTGCAATCTCTTGTTTTTAATCATCGGTCCCTGGTTCTAGATTCTCCTACAAGAGAAATTATCTTTTCCATTTCTAGCTTGTCAAATCTTTCCATGATTTCATATGTTTTAACTAACTTGCTTCCTAAATGCTGGCAGATACAAGCCTGGATTAGTGGTGCTGGAAGAGCACAGCAGTTCAGGCAGCATCCAAGGAGCTTCGAAATAGACGTTTTGGGCCAAAGCCCTTCATCAGGAATAAAGGCAGTGAGCCTGAAGTGTGGAGAGATAAGCTAGAGGAGGGTGGGGGTGGGGAGAAAGTAGCATAGAGTACAATGGGTGAGTGGGGGAGGGGATGAAGGTGATAGGTCAGGGAGGAGAGGGTGGAGTGGAGAGGTGGAAAAGAAGATAGGCAGGTAGGACAAGTCTGGACAAGTCATGGGGACAGTTACTGAGCTGGAAGTTTAGAACTCGGGTGAGGTGGGGGAAGGGGAAATGAGAAAACTGTTGAAGTCCACATTGATGCCCTGGGGTTGAAGTGTTCTGAGGCGGAAGATGAGGCATTCTTCCTCCAGGCGTCTGGTGGTGAGGGAGCGGCGGTGAAGGAGGCCCAGGACCTCCATGTCCTTGGCAGAGTGGGAGGGGGAGTTGAAATGTTGGGCCACAGGGCGGTGTGGTTGATTGGTGCGGGTGTCTCGGAGATGTTCCCTAAAGCGCTCTGCTAGGAGGCGCCCAGTCTCCCCAATGTAGAGAAGACCACATCGGGAGCAACGGATACAATAAATGATATTAGTGGATGTGCAAGTAAAACTTTGATGGATGTGGAAGGCTCCTTTAGGGCCTTAGATAGAGGTGAGGGAGGAGGTGTGGGCACAGGTTTTACAGTTCCTTCGGTGGCAAGGGAAAGTGCCTGGATGGGAAAGTGGGTTGTTTGGGGGCGTGGACCTGACCAGGTAGTCACGGAGGGAACGGTCTTTGCAGAAGGTGGAAAGTGGTGGGGGGGAAAATATATTCCTGGTGGTGGGGTCTGTTTGGAGGTGGCGGAAATGTCGGCAGATGGTTTGGTTTATGCGAAGGTTTGTAGGGTGAAAGGTGAGCATCAGGGGCGTTCTGTCCTTGTTATGGTTGGAGGGGTGGGGTCTGAGGGTGGAGGTGCGGGATGTGGACGAGATGCTTTGGAGGGCATCTTTAACCACATGGGAAGGGAAATTGCAGTCTCTAAAGAAGGAGGCCATCCGGTGTGTTCTGTGGTGGAACTGGTCCTCCTGGGAGCAGATCCAGCGGAGGCGGAGGAATTGGGAATGCGGGATGGCATTTTTGCAAGAGATAGGGTGGGAAGAGGTCTAATCCAGGTAGCTGTGGGAGTCGGTGGGTTTGTAAAAAAATGTCAGTGTCAAGTCAGTCGTCAATAATGGAGATGGAGAGGTCCAGGAAGGGGAGGGAGGTGTCAGAGATGGTCCAGGTAAATTTAGGGTCAGGGTGGAATGTGTTGGTGAAGTTGATGAATTGCTCAACCTCCTCGCGGGAGCACGAGGTGGCGCCAATGCAGTCATCGATGTAGCGGAGGTAGAGGTGGGGAGTGGTGCCAGTGTAATTACGGAAGATCAACTGCTCTACGTAGCCAACAAAGAGACAGGCATAGCTGGGGCCCATACATGTGCCCATGGCTACCCCTTTGGTCTGGAGGAAGTGGGAGGATTCAAAGGAGAAATTGTTAAGGGTGAGGACCAGTTCGGCTAAATGAATGAGAGTGTCGGTGGAAGGGTACTGTTGGGGACGTCTGGAGAGGAAAAAACGGAGGGCTTGGAGGCCCTGGTCATGGTGGATGGAGGTGTAGAGGGATTGGATATCCATGGTGAAGATGAGGCGTTGGGGGCCGGGGAAACGGAAGTCTTGGAGGAGGTGGAAGGCGTGGGTGGTATCTCAAACGTATGTGGGGAGTTCCTGGACTAGGGGGGATAGGACAGTGTCGAGGTAGGTAGAGATAAGTTCAGTGGGGGCAGGAGCATGCTGAGACAATGGGTCGGCCAGGGTGGTCAGGCTTGTGGATCTTGGGAAGGAGGTAGAACCGGGCAGTTCGGGGTTCCCGGACTATGAGGTTGGAAGCTGTGGGTGGGAGATCTCCTGAGGTGATGAGGTTCTGTATGGTCTGGGAGATGATGGTTTGGTGATGGGGGGTGGGGTCATGGTCGAGGGGGCAGTAGGAAGAGGTGTCCTCGAGTTGGCGTTTGGCTTCAGTGGGGTAGAGGTCAGTGCGTCAGACGTCCTCTGCGCCCCCTTTCTCCGTTGGCTTGATGGTGAGGTTGGGATTGGAGCAGAGGGATTGGAGGGCTGCGCGTTGTGAGGGTGAGAGGTTGGAGTGGGGGAGGGAGGTAGACAGGTTGAGGCAGTTAGTGTCCCAGCGGCAGTTGGAAATGAAGAGGTCGAGGGCAGGTAATAGGCCAGCGCGGGGTGTCCAGGTGGATGCAGTGTGTTGGAGGTGGGCGAAGGGGTCCTCAGAAGGTGGGCGGGAGTCCTGATTGTGAAAGTAAGCTCGGAGGTGGAGGCGACAGAAGAATTATTCGACGTTACGGCATGTATTAAATTCATTGATGCGTGGACGGAGGGGGATGAAGGTGAGTCCTTTGCTGAGGACTGATCGTTCGTCCTCAGTGAGGGGGAGGTCTGGAGGGATGGTGAAAACTCAGCAGGGCTGGGAGCTGGGATCTGGTGTGGGCGTGGAGCTGGGAGTGGGGGCGGAACCTGTAACTGGAGTGGGTGTTATGGTGGGGGGAATGAGGGTGGAGACATGAGCAGGGTGTAGTGTTCCCTTCGGGGTTCTGGGGGGTGGGTATAGTGACAGTGGGGTCTGTGGGGGGCATGTCAGCAGAATGCAGGTGAGTGGCGCTGGTGGGGGCGGACGTGGTGGTGACCACGGCAGTAGGGGTGGCGGAAATCACTGAGCATGTGGCATCAGCGATGATGTGAAGGGCAGAAGTGATGTCACGTGTGATGCATGAGGAATTGTGAGGGGTCGAAGGGGTTGTGGGAGTGGCCATGATGGGGGCGGAAGTGACATCATTAATCAGCGTGGGGGTGGCAGCTGCATAAGCCGCATGGCTAATGGCGTCTGAGTAAATTCCGAGGCCAGGGGAATCTTCTAAAATGTTTGAGGAGCACTGGTTATGGAGGTGGATAGATAAAAGTTTGTTGTACTCACAGTTTTTGATGTTTGAGATGGAATTGAAATATTGTTTGTTGAGAGTATGAATTCTCCTGAGGATGTCGTACAGAGTGGGTCCTTTGCAATTCTGAGAGAGTGTGGCCCTCAGCTGGGGCAGGGCTGACTGTAGAGAGGTTAGGTGCCGGCGCATTGCTGCAAGCGTGGAGCGGAGGATCTTGAAGGAGAACTGTTGCTGGTGTTTTTGAATCTGTTGTCTGTACTGTCTGTCCTGTTCGGGTCCGAACTCTGCTGGTTTATAGGTGGTCTGGAGTCCGTGTGGGATGAGTTGGTTACGGAGGCAGGCACTGAGGAAGCAAATGTGGCTGTGGTACCGAGTTTGTTTCACAACATGGTTGAAGAGCTTCAGTGCAGAGGAAATGACCTGGGAGTTGCAGTGGGAGAGGGACTCCCTGAGATTCTTGTAGAGAGAGGAGGAAAACTTCTTTAAGGCAGGCATCCTTGCAAGAGGATTCGCAGTAGGGTTAAAATCAACGAGGTAAAAACAATGACTGCAGATGCTGGAAACCAGATTCTGGATTAGTGGTGCTGGAAGAGCACAGCAGTTCAGGCAGCATCCAAGCCTGGTCAATCCAACTATTTCTCATAAGAGAACCCACCCATTAGTTTAGTAAACCTTCTAATAACTGTTTCCAATTTATATCTTTCCTTAAACAAGGTATCCAAAACTGTACAGAGTATTTCAGATGTAGCCTCCACAATGGCCTGTATAATTGAAGCATAACGTTCCTATTTTTGCATTCAATTCCCTTCACAATAAACAATTACATTCTATTAGCTTCCCTAATTATTTGCTGCATGTGCACATTAACTATGAAGACCACGTATATTTATGTTTTGTGAAAACTGGAAAATGGTAGGTTTAGGTAATTCCTGGGTTGCACAGGAATTATGATGTGACTTTTTGGAAGACAGATGTCAAAAGGGCTAAAGAACTAAGAATTATTTGCTGTTTACAAAAAGCAAAGTGGCCTCTGGAAACAAGCTATTAAACAAGAGACAAGAGGTTGTCTTATGAAGTTAATTGCTAGACCAACGCATTGATTTTTGGAAGAGGAGTAGTGCTGGAGATTGTCTAGCAACAGCCTCTGGTTTCTGATTTGCCACTGTATTGGAAGTTATGGGCAGTTAAAAATATCTGGTAAGAGAGAAAATATCTCTGTCTCTCTCCCTTTTAGTTCTAAAAGGTGTCAGTTTCCTCATGCTGAAGAACAACTAATATAGGATTTTCTAAATCTTATACCTACTCAAATGTCTTCCTTTGATCTACATTGATTCTGGAGACTACAACCTCTATTTTGAGCTAAGTTTATGCTTGATTTGCTGAACCCTGTACCACCTGCATTTGTAGCACAAAGGATTATCTGGTTTGATATCCAACGAGACTTTGGGGTTGTTATCTGTGCTTTGGACACTTTGACCAGCTGATGTATTAAAAATACTTTACCCAAGCTCTCTTGTTGGTGAGGTGGACAAAGGGACATGTATTTGCCTTTGACTTTGCAAAAATTTGGTTTTGCAATTCAAGTCAATTTTATTCACAAAATCTTCCTTCTTAAAAACACCATATGAGCATTTTCCAAGTTCATACAGTATTTACTCTCTATCTAGTTGTATCCGTCTGAGAAACGATATTATCTGTTATAATCCACGTGTTTGAGTTGGTCCCATTGGAAACTCCTTCCTGTCTGACATAACGGTGGGTTCTCTTCCACGAAGGTCGGGTTTAGCAGGTCACCATGAATCTTGCTGTGAGTCTTCACTGAGGTGGTGGCTTCCAGGCGTGTGTTTTCAAAAGGCAAGTACTTTTCACACTCGTCTCATCAGGTGGGAGCCGCAGAGTAGGTAGATTGGCAGGTGCTGACCTCAGAGTTAAAACTCTTGACAGCATCCATGCCTCAGACAGCTCCAAATTTTTGTTTTATGTTATTTATTTATTGTCACATATGTCTTGTTACAAAATACAGTGAAAGGTGTTGTACAGTGTCGGTCCTCTCCAGCATCATCTTAAAACACAGAAAAATAAACCAAAACATAGAACACAAAGGCAAATGGCGTTCCCCCTGACAGTGCTTAGTGTGAAGTGCTCTGCCGTGGACCGTGGGGCTGGTGGCCAGGCATGAGTCTCCTTCACGGTGCCGTTGCTGCTGGAAGGAAGGGTGTCACTCTTTGGTGCCGTCTCGCCAGGATGAGTTCTCGCTAGACCTCACCAATGCAGGAGCCATCTTTGTCGCTAGGTACAGCACCGGCCCAAACTCAACTCCACTGCCACCACCATGTGACATGCTGCGAGCCCACCCTCACCAATGCAGCTGCTGGTAATGCTGGGTTTCTTCACAAAGCTGCCCCTGACACAGACACAGTTGAGAACCCAAACTTGCTTCCGCTGCAGCAGCCAGGAGTTGGCGCAAGGACCGCAGGATCGATGCAGAACTACTGGGCTCAGTTTGAGTCTGTGCTGGACCCAGCTTGAGTCTGTGCTGGACCCAGCTTGAGTCTGTGCTGGGCTCAGCTTGAGTCTGCGCTGGGCTCAATTTGAGTCTGCGCTGGGCCCAGTTTGTGTCTGTGCTGGGCCCAGTTTGAGTCTGTGCTGGGCCCAGTTTGAGTCTGCGCGGGGCTCAGATTGAGTCTGCGCTGGGCCCAGTTTGAGTCTACGCTGGCTCAGTTTGAGACTGCGCTGGGCCCAGTTTGAGTCTGCGCTGGGCCCAGTTTGAGTCTGCGCTGGGCTCAGTTTGAGTCTGCACTGGGCCCAGTTTGAGTCTACGCTGGGCCCAGTTTGAGTCTGCGCTGGGCCCAGTTTGAGTCTGCGCTGGGCCCAGTTTGAGTCTGCGCTGGGCCCAGTTTGAGTCTGCGCTGGGCCCAGTTTGAGTCTGCGCTGGGCCCAGTTTGAGTCTACGCTGGCTCAGTTTGAGACTGCGCTGGGCCCAGTTTGAGTCTATGCTGGCTCAGTTTGAGACTGCGCTGGGCCCAGTTTGAGTCTGCGCTGGGCCCAGTTTGAGTCTACGCTGGCTCAGTTTGAGTCTGCACTGGGCCCAGTTTGAGTCTGTGCTGGACTCAGTTTGCGTCTGCGCTGGGCTCAATTTGAGTTTGTGCTGGGCTCGGTTTGAGTCTGTGCTGGGCCCAGTTTGAGTCTGCACTGGGCCCAGTTTGAGTCTGTGCTGGACTCAGTTTGCGTCTGCGCTGGGCTCAATTTGAGTTTGTGCTGGGCTCGGTTTGAGTCTGTGCTGGATTCAGTTTGAGTCTGCTGGGCTCAGCGCGAGTCTGTGCTGGCCTCAGCGCGAGTCTGTGCTGGGCTCAGTTTGAGTCTGTGCTGGATTCAGTTTGAGTCTGTGCTGGGCTCAGCGCGAGTCTATGCTGGGCTCAGCGCGAGTCTGTGCTGGGATGAGTTTGAGTCTGCGCTGGGCTCAGCGCGGGTCTGTGCTGGGATGAGTTTGAGTCTGCGTTGGGCTCAGTTTGAGTCTGTGCTGGGCTCAGCGCGAGTCTGTGCTGGGATGAGTTTGAGTCTGCGCTGGGCTCAGTTTGAGTCTGTGCTGGGCTCAGCGCGAGTCTGTGCTGGGATGAGTTTGAGTCTGCGCTGGGCTCAGTTTGAGTCTGTGCTGGGCTCAGCGCGAGTCTGTGCTGGGATGAGTTTGAGTCTGTGTTGGGCTCAGTTTGAGTCTGTGCTGGGCTCAGTTTGAGTCTGTGTTGGGCTCAGTTTGAGTCTGTGTTGGGCTCAGTTTGAGTCTGTGTTGGGCTCAGTTTGAGTCTGTGTTGGGCTCAGTTTGAGTCTGTGCTGGGATGAGTTTGAGTCTGTGTTGGGCTCAGTTTGAGTCTGTGCTGGGATGAGTTTGAGTCTGTGCTGGGATGAGTTTGAGTCTGTGTTGGGCTCAGTTTGAGTCTGTGCTGGGCTCAGTTTGTGTTCATGCTGGGCTCCCTTGCCATCACCATGTCTGAACTCTGCACCAAGAGCAAATTGGGGAACTAGACATAACCAACCTCCTAATGCATGGGCTGGCCACCTTGGTTTCCTCAGCAGAGAGCTAGTCATCTTTCTCTTGTGCCAAGGAGGCAGTGGCCTTGGGATGTGGAGCAGCCACATTTTAAATTCAAAGGCCTCAGCTGATGCTGGATCAAGAAGGTGCCTCATAGAAATCCTCAACCGGAAATGAGTTACTCAGGGAGTAATTAGGAGGATCGTTTCTCTCCAGAACCAACTCGCTCAATTATTTTCCCTGCCTGCCACCCTCGGGGCGGAAATTCAGATGCCTCAGTGCCAAATTTTCCAAGAGTTTGAATATTCTCAGGGTCAAGGTGACATGCTTTGGGAAGTGTGAGATTGAGCCTATTCGTTTTACTACCTGTTTTACTATTGTTTCAAATCAATTTAACTGCTCGGGAGGGAAAGTGTTTCATTAGTGCAGGACTCCAGCAATAGCCACAGTTCACAGCTCAGTGTTAAATGTACGCTATTCCTCAGTCATGCCCTCACAATTAAAGATGATTCAATAGGGGCACTAACCTTCTTCGCTCTTCATTATTACCTGTAGCCAGGGTTTTGGAAAGTCACATTTGTAGATGGGCTGGTATCCTGGTGATTTCCGAAAAGTACTTCAATGCTCTGAGTGCAGCCTAATTGGGAAAAAAACAGCGATGCTTGAATCAGAAAATAAACTCGATCATTGACTGTTCGTTAGCTTTGCACTGTTGAGTCAGATGATGGGGTTCAGGACCCTGCTGTGGGTAGAATGACTAACAGCTGTCAAGCCTTCACATTATATGAGAGTATTCCAATCTTTTCCTGGAGCTTAGGATGTCACAGTTGTCAGAAACAGACTCAACATCTAAAAAATTCTGAAGAGCGAAAATTGAGAAAAAAGATTATTCATTATTAAAGCTTTACAGAGAAAGAGGTTGCTTGCTGGTGGCCCCTAAATGGGTTTTGTTTCCTATTTAGTTTCTTCCTATTGTTACTATGGCATTGTCCAAATTATTTTTAAGAGTACATGCCCTGTATAAACATATCTTGAACTTTTAAAACAGTGTTGCACCTGTGAGAAGGGAGTTCTGGTGGAGTCACACAGTCTTGAGAACTTTGGGAACATGGTTACACAGCCCAGTTTGCGGCTGGATTACAATGATTGCATTTTCAATCTGAGGGAGAGAGATAGAGAGGGTTCGAGACCCAGCTGAAGGACAGCATCTCATTGATCCCTCTGTCCTCTTTTGCAACCTCCTCTGTAAAGTATATGAACTAAGAACCCACCAGAGATTATCTTTACCACTATTGGAGGAATCCTGGAGAGGGTTTGTTGGAATCTACCCCATCAGCTACAGAAAGTGGAATTCACTCACTACAATTGGTCCAGGAAGGCACCCCGGTGTCAGCATTTGTGTGTGCAGAATAACTTCAGAATCAGAACATTATTTGGGATAATACATGACTTATCCTTTGTTTAAATTTAATGAATTTAACAACTACTTGGCCATTATTACTGTAAAGTTGAAGTTAACAGCATGTGGAATTTTCATTTTATTTTTCCTCCTCAATTTTGTTTGTCTATATAGAACCTAGAACATTACAGCGCAGTACAGGCCCTTCAGCTCTCGATGTTGCGTTGACCAGTCATACCAATCTGAAGCCCATCTAACCTACGCTATTCCATGTACGTCCATATGCTTGTCCAATGACGGCTTAAATGCACTTAAATGTGGCGAATCTACTACCGTTGCAGGCAAAGCATTCCATACCCTTATTATTCTCTGAGTAAAGAAACTATTCTGACATCTGTCCTATATCTATCACCCCTCAATTTAAAGCTATGCCCCCTCATGCTCGCCATCACCATACTTGGAAAAAGGATCTCCCTGTCCACCCTATCTAACCCTCTGATTATCTTTTATGTCTCTATTAAGTCACCCCTCAACCTTCTTCTCATATGTAATTGAGAGAGAGTATGCATGTCTGTGAGTGTGAGTGTGTAAATATGGGTGTGTGAGAGTGATAGAGTGTGTGAGTTATAGTGTGAGTGAATGAGTGTGAATGAGTAAGTGTGTGTGTGAGTGATTGTGTGTGTGAATGCATGATTGTGTGACAGTGTGAATGCATTTATGTGTGATTGTGTGAGTGATTATGAATGAGTGTGAGTGTGATTGTGAGTGCAATTGTGTGAGTGAGAGATCATGTGAGCGAGTAATTGTGTGTGTGAGTGCTTGATTGTGAGTGAGTAATTGTGTGTGTGAGAATGCATGATTGTGTGAATGTGTGATTGTCTCTGTGTATGACGGTGTGTGAGTGAGAGATCGTGTGTATGAGTGAGTGTGTGTCAGTGCCTGATGTATGAGTGATTGTGTGTGAGTACGTGATTGTGTGAGTGATTGTGTATGTGTGTGCAAGTGTGTGATTGTGCAATTGATTCTGTGAGTGTGTGAGTGATTGTGTGTCTGATTGTATGAGTGAATGAATGCATGAGTGATTGTATGTCCGTGAGTCAGTGTGTGTGGGTGTGAGTGAGTAATTGTGTTGGTAATGAATGGGTGCGTGTGTGAGTGATTGGTAGTGTGTGTGTGTAAAGGAGAATGTGTGTGTTTGTGTGCTTATGTGTGTGTGCATATGAGTAGAGTGTGTGTGTGAGTGAAAGTCTGTTTCTGATGTGTATAATTAATTTATATTTATGTATGTGCTTTATCCAAACCTTTTGTCATTAAACTTTGCATCTTTGTTTGAGAGAATTTATTTTGGGCAATAAAATATTTACTAGCTGTTGATGAATGAAACCTGGCTGAGTTGTTCTTAACAATGAATTTTGCACTGACCTATATAATTAGCTAGATCACCAACATTTCAAATTTATCATGACCAGCAGAGGAGTAGGACTGGAAAAGGAAACATTGCACACCTCCAAGCTCAGTGTTACAAGACGTACTGAGACCTGCCCCAGAGTCCGGGTGACAAGACCATGTTTGCTTCGCAATTTGGATAAACACAGAGAATGCTAGAGAAACTCAGCAGTTCTGGCAGAATCTGCGGAGAGAGAAACAGTTATTATTTCGAGTCCAATGATGGAGACTGGTAAAATGGTGGTTTCCATGCTGTTGAAAAAGCTGGAGGACCAAGTAGAACAGTTGATAAAGATGCCCCAGAGCAAAATACAAATGGTCGTGCCCATTTACAGTCCCTGTGTCTTTTGTTGTGAGGTGCCTTCATCATCTGTTCCATTTGCTCCTCTTCCAATTTGTCAACAGCATAAAACCATCTGTTTACCAGCTCTCTTCAGCGTGAACACAGCTCATTGAACTCGAAACATTAACTCTGTTTCTGTCTCCACAGATGCTAGCAGACCCGCTGAGTTAACCAAGCATCTTCTGTTCATTTTTTTTTAATGTCAGATCTCCAGACCCCACGATAGTTTGCTATTATTTGAGAGTTTGTTTGGAAATTGTTTTGGCTCAGGAAAATGGCACAGTTTTCTTTTCATTTTAATTATTGATGTATGCGTTGTGGATGCTGTGGCCTGGCCAGCATTTATTGTTCATCCCCAATTAGAGGAAGCAGTGGCTGAGTGATGTATCGCTGGATTGGTAATCCAGGCTAATATTCTGGGGCCAGGGTTCAACTCCTACTATGGCAGATGGTGAAATTTGATGTCAGTAAAATCTAGAATTGAAAGCTAGCCTGATGGTAAACATTGCCAAATATAATAAAAACCCATCTTAATCACTACTGCCCTTTAGGGAAGGAAATCTGCTTTCGTACTGCATCTGGACTGTATGTCACTCCAAACAGCAATGTGGTTGACTCTGGGCAATTAAGGATGGGCAGTAGATGCTGGTCTAGTCAGTGGCAGCCACAGCCAGTGTATGAATAAGAATAAAGGATATTGTCCTTGTCTAGATGATGGTGGAGGGGAATCTTCTTGAACAACTGCAGGGCATGTGGTGGAGGTACACTCATGGGGAGGTTATGGAGGGAGTTCTGGGATTTTGACCCGGTGACAGTGAAGGAAAGATGATATAATTTCTAAAGTCAGTGAATTGGGAGGGAACTTGCAAGTGGTTGCATTCCCAGGTATCTGCTTACCTTGTCCTTTCAGGTGATAGCACCTTTGAAATCGGTGAGCTCTATTGAAGGAACCTTGGTCAGTTATTGCAGTGCAACTTGTAGATGGTACATGCTATGGCCATGATGCCTTGGCAGCAAGGGGAGTGAATGTTGGGTTTGGTGGACAAGTAGCAAACTGGACGATGTCAAGTTTCTTGAGTGTTGTTGGAGCTGCTCCCAACCAGATGCATGGAAGGGATCTTCTGCCTTGTGGATAATGGAGAGGCTCAACCTGAAAATAACCTTGAGAGAATCATGGACTAGAACTCCCAAGTAACTTTGCACTTCAGACTTCTGAATTTTCTCCCCCATTTTTAAAATAATTTATGCCACTATTCTTCCTACCAAAGTGCATGACCTCACACTTTCCCATGTTGTGCTCCATTTGCCACTCCTTTGCCCTCTCTCATGACCTGTTCAAGTTCTTCTGCAGCCTCTCCGCCTCCTCAATGCTACTTGTCCCGCTACCTATCTTTGTATCATCTACAAACTTATCTAGAATGCCCTCAGTTCCTTCATCTGGATCGTTAGTGTATGAAGGGAAAAGTTGTGGTCCCAACACTGACCCTTGCGGGACACCACTTGTCACCGGCTGTCATCCTGAGAAGGACCCTTTTATCCCCACTCTTGCCAGATATCCAATCTTCCCTCCATACTCACACCTTGCCTCTAACAAATGATGGTTTTCTTCACCAGTGCTTCAAGTTTTGGATCATTGCAAACCTGAAAGAACTAAAGAAAAGCTGGAAACAGGAGCAGATCAGAGGTAACCGTGGAGAGTGAAAGGCAAAGGTAGTTTTTCCTCTCGCTGAAGATAATTCACCTTAAATGTCAACACCATTCCCCAAATTTTATTCACGCCAAAGATTCCATCTCAATTGTGTTTCCAGGGGCCTGTTCTAGGTTTTGAATGATCCACCTTTGTGTAGTGAAATAAAGCAGATGGTTATTAATATATTAAATTGTATATTTTTCAGCCTTTGACATGTTCCAACTGAGCTTCACATAAAATGGAAATTCAATTAATGTGCTGTTGAATGATTGCTGGTCTTGGGATCTTGGATTGATCCTTGTCATGGAGATATTGGATGATGCTGATGCCAAATAAATCCAGGAAGTAGTGCAGACATGATGCATCTGCTACTTTCTGCACATATTCTCTAAAATGTGGATCTTGCAAGGTCAGCTTGACTCAGTGGTAACACACTCTTTGTGTTATAATGTTTTCTGTTTAACTGTACCTGAGCCCATAATCGAAGATTAGATTAGATTCCCTACAATGTGGAAACAGGCCCTCGGCCCAGCAGATCCACAGCGACCCTCCAAAGAGTAACCCACCCTGACCCATTTCCCTCTGAGTAATGCACCTAACACTATGGGCAATTTAGCATGGCCCATTCACCTGACCTGCACATCTTTGGACTGTGGGAGAAACTGGAGCACCCGGAGGAAACCCACGCAGACACGGGGAGAATGTGCAAACTCCACACAGAGAGTCACCCGATGCTGGAATCGAACCTGGTCCCTGGCGCTGTGAGGTAGCAGTGCTAATCGTTGAGTCACCATGCCACCTGGTGTTCCTGATGGTTTCTCAGAGATAGCTGCACTGTTGGAGTTGCTGTGCCTCAGGAGAGACCTTGAACCCTGGTTTTGTCTGACAATAGACAATAGACAATAAGTGCAGGAGTAGGCCATTCTGCCCTTCGAGCCTGCACCATCATTCAGTATGATCATGGCTGATCATCCTTAATTGGTATCCTGTTCATGCCTTATCTCCATAACCCTAGATTCCACAATCCTTGAGAGCTCTATCCAACTCTTTCTTAAATGAATCCAGAGACTGGGCTTCCACTGCCCTCTGGGGCAGAGCATTCCACACAGCCACCACTCTCTGGGTGAAGAAGTTTCTCCTCATCTCTGTCCTAAATGGTCTACCCCGTATATTTAAGCTGTGTTCTCTGGTTCGGCACTCACCCATCAGCGGAAACATGTTTCCTGCCTCCAGAGTGTCCAATCCTTTAATAATCTTATATGTCTCAATCAGATCCCCTCTCAGTCTTCTAAACTCAAGCGTATACAAGCCCAGTCGCTCCAGTCTTTCAGTGTAAGGTAATCCCGCCATTCCAGGAATTGACCTTGTGAACCTACGCTGCACTCCCTCAACAGCCAGAATGTCTTTCCTCAAATTTGGAGACCAGAACTGCACACAGTACTCCAGGTGTGGTCTCACCAGGGCCCTGTACAGCTGCAGAAGAATCTCTTTGCTTCTATACTCAATCCCTCTTGTTATGAAGGCCAGCATGCTATTAGCCTTCTTCACTACCTGCTGTACCTGCATGCTTACCTTCATTGACTGGTGTACAAGAACACCCAGATCTCTCTGTACTGCCCCTTTACCTAAATTGATTCCATTTAGGTAGTAATCTGCTTTCCTGTTCTTGCCACCAAAGTGGATAACCATACATTTATCCACATTAAACTGCATCTGTCATGCATCTGACCATTCACCTAACTTGTCCAGGTCACCCTGTAGTCTCCTAACATCCTCATCACATTTCACCCTGCCACCCAGCTTAGTATCTGCTTGTTCAGTTGCATGTATAAAGATCTAAAGTGTAATTTAAAGAAAAGGAGGGACATTATTCATGACAACCTCACTACCATTTATCTCTAGTGCCTTTTATTTGTGGTATGTGGCATCACTGGCTAAACCAGCATTTATTGACCATCCCTAAGGGCCCAGAGGCCAGTTACGAGTCAACCATGGCTGCTGTGGGTCTGAAGACACTTGTAGGCCAGACCAAGTTCTTGAGTTCACTGCCCAAAGACTTGCAGTACCATGACCTCCACCACACATAATCCAAGGAGACAGATCCTAAATCCACCCAGATTGGTCTGGGATTGAACCCTGTATTGTAGGTTACAATCTTATCCCCCAATCTCATCCAACCACCAGAGCCCAGACTGCCACGGCAACATACACTTTTATGCTCATGTTGTAGCCCAGTTCTAAGGATTTGGATTGGAGAGGCCTCAATTTCCTTTCCATCACATGGCTGACCAAGAATCTTTCCTCCCATTATATTTGGCACATGTTGGTAGGACTTATGGGCAGACATGTAACCTGTTTGCCCACATTCTGGGCATTGCCTCTTCCTCACACATCAAGTCTTGCAGTGGGACTTGAACCCAGAGTTTCTGGATCTGAGGCAGGGACATTACTCACTACAACACAAGATCATCTCAAATTAATCTTATTGGATCACCTTTGCCATGTACAAACTGACCTGTTTTCTTCAGGTCAAGAATTGGCCATCAAGTTGTGAGAAGTGGTCTAGAGAATGGAAGTGCTTTCAACAGGACCTCCACAGTGAGATCATACTGCTGGATACTAACATCATAAAGTACCATAGTGCAGCAAACTGCATGAATTTTTAAGTTAACCTAGGACACCAACTAAAACATGACATGAATATTAGTTCTGAGACCCTGATTTCCTGTTGAGCAAATTAATACCTTTAACAAGGCCACTTTTCCAACTATCTTGATTCAATTAGAATCTTTACAGCTTGCTATTAACGCTCTGAAAGCACTCTGAAGTGAAATGCAGAATGAGATAATGAAGCTTCAATAAAGTTGCTGATCAATTAACTTAAGATACTGCCCACATCATTCATAACTAATTATGCAAAACTGCAGGTTTTTGTATTAGAGGTAACCTTTTCTTACAGAATCCTGATTTCTGAAGCTCTCCATCACAGGGACTTATCCCCACCTCTTGTGTAAACACACTAATCCTCCATTCCCATTCCTGCCTTTACCCCAGAACCCTTGATTCCCTTATTGATTAGAAATATGTCTCAGCCTTGAATGTTTTTAATGGCCCAGCCTTGACAGCCTCTGTAAAAAATAATTCCATAGATTCATTCCCATCTGAGAGAAGAAATTCCTCCTCATCTTAAATGTTCAACCCTTTATTCCAAGATTATTCCCTTTGGTCCAGGATTCTCGCACAAAGAGAAAGATCTTTCTGTATCTACCATGTCAAGCTCCCTAAGAATCTTACAGATTTCCATCAAGTCCCCTTTCATTTTTCTAAACTCCAATGGATACAGGTCCAACCCACTTACTCTCTCCTCATAAGACCGTCCCCCATTCCTGTTATCAACCTTATCTGGACTGTATCCAATGGGTGTTTTATCGGTCCTTATATTAGGAGACTATAATTGTTCACCATGTTCCTGACCAATGCCCTGATTAGTTTAAACATGGATCAGATTGGTGCCTACTATCTGTGCCCAGTCCTGGGGGTGGATTTGGAATCTGCCTCCTTGCCAAATCTGTGCCCAACCACAGTACTGTGAGCTTTTTGGCAGAGAACCTAGGCAGAAGTGCATTGGCTGAGGGATAAACAATGGCCAGGGCATCAGGAAGACAACCACTGGTGATTGGTGAATAATTCTGTTAACGTTACAACACCAGGGTGGTGCATTAGACAGATTTATTTTGCCCAAACGATTGCCCTGTTCTGCAATCTTAGATAAACCATTGCTAATGCAGATAGCATCAAAGATACCTTTAGGCAGTTTAAATCATCACATCAGTCACCTCGTTGATTGTGAGGGTACATACTGTTCAGGGCCATTTAACAGTGGAGGTTTTTATTTAAGTTCTCCATAATTTAGTATCAATTCCTTCTCAGGCCAATCACTGGGATCACAGAACACAGCACAAAATTGCATTTCATTTCCAACTTACAAGGCTTGAAATACAATTACTCTCGATAATGTTCTATTTCCTTCCTGACAGGGCGCTGCAGGCTCTATGATGGCGAAGTGGGATGATGTTTGCTGTTTTCAAAGAGTTAAACGTTTTGTGACAGTTGTCAGCACATTATTTTGATTCAGCTATGTTTGCCCAAGTCCATCCAGTACGTGAATAATCACCTGCCATTTGGAAAGTCGAAAACTTTCTCACTTTTCAACCAGAATTAAAATGTCACAGTGCAATGTTCTCTGCTATTCTGTTGCCTAGCAATCTGCAAAGGCACTGGAAAGTAAATGCAGGTGTTGACACGAATATTTACAGCAATCCGTAATATCAACACTGACCATCTTGAGTAATCGCATGAGGATGTTGTCAAAAGATGTTTTTTTGCTTCAAAGCATTAGAATTGAACAGACTTACTCTGGGTACCAACAATTATCTGACTCAGAAAATAAGGAACTTGCATTTTTATAGCTCCTGTCACAACGTGAGGGCATCTTAAACCACTTCACAGCCTGACAGAGAGCTTTAGAAGTGTAGTTGCTGTTATTAAGTAGGAAAAGCAGTAGGATAATTGTGCCCAGAAAGCTCCTACAAAAAATGTCATTGAGACCAAGATCATCCATTTTGTAATGTCATTTAGGGAATTAATATTAGACAAAGCAGAACTCCATTGCTTTTCTCAAGCAAGGGCTTTTTTTTAACTGTTTGTGAACCTGGAGTCACTTGTAGAACAGTTGAAATGCAGGTGCCAAGACTGTCCTTGGAGAACTGGACAGCTATTGCAGTCAATACTGCTGCTCCAGACTGTGCTAATGCCAGATCCAGCAGAATGACAACACATCACCCTGAACAGTCTAGTGCCATAACTATAGCACAGAATCACATGGCTAAAGTATCAGCAATGGGGAATTGGCAACCTTATAACATGTGCTAAAACTCTCCATCTCTCTACCTTCCTGCCCTGCCATCTCCATTTATTCTCCCTTCCATTCTCTCCCTTCTCATGAGTAGTGGATAGGGAAGAAGATTATCTCGGATTGCAATGTGATCTTGATCAGATGGGCCAATGGGCTGAGGAGTGGCAGATGAAGTTTAATTCAGATAAATGCGAGGTGCTGCATTTTGGGAAATCAAATCTTAGCAGGACTTATACAGTTACAGGTAAGGTCCGAGGGAGTGTTGCTGAACAAAGAGACCTTGGAGCACAGGTTCATAGCTCCTTGAAATGGAATTGCGGGTAGATAGGATAATGAAGGCGGCGTTTGGTATGCTTTCCTTTATTGGTCAGAGAATTGAATACAGGATTTGGGAGGTCAAGTTGCAGCAGTACAGACATTGGTTAGGTCACTTTTGGAATATTACATGCAATTCAAAATGATGTTGTGAAACTTGAAAGGGTTCAGAAAAGATTTACAAGGATATTGTCAGGGTTGGAGGATTTGAGCTACAGGGAAAGGCTGAACAGGCTGGGGCTGTTTTCCCTGGAGCGTCGGAGGCTGAGGAGTGATCTTATAGTGGTTTATAAAATCATGAGGGGCATGAATAGAGTAAATCAACAAGGTCTTTTCCCTGGAGTGGGGGAGTCCAGAACTAGAGGGCATAGGTTTAGTGTGAGAGGGGAAAGATATAAAAGAGACCTAAGGGGCAACATTTTCACACAGAGGGTGGTGCGTGTGTGAAGTGGGCTGCCAGAGGAAGTGGTGGAGGCTGGTACAATTGCAACATTTAAAAGGCATCTGGATGGGTATTTGAATAGGAAGGGTTTGGAGGGATATGGGCTGGGTGCTGTCAGATGGGACTAGATTGGGTTGGGATATCTGGTTGGCATGGATGGAGTTTCTGTGCTGCACATCTCTATGACTCTATGATCTATGAGAAACAACAGGATTAGGCCACTCTGTCCCTCTAGCCTGTATTGTTATTCTATAAAAATCATGGTTAACTGTACCCAGGCCTCAATTCCACTTTTGTACCAACTCATAGCCCTTTACTCCCTGATATTTCAAAAACTATCCAACTCCCTTTTTAATTACTTTCAGTGAACTACCCCCCACAACTCTCTGGGGTAGAAAATTCCTACATTTCGCTACCTTCTCAGAAAAGAAATTGCTTCCTTTGCATCTCAATTTTAAACGAGTGCCCCATCCCTCTATAACTATGTCCCCTAGTTCAAGACTTCCTCACTCGTGGAAACATCTCTCAACGTTTACCCTGTAAAACTTGTTCAGAATCTTGAAACTGTCAACAAGAGCACCACCCACCTCTATAAACTCGAACGAATAAAAACATAACCTGCTAAAGCCATTCTCAATAAGTCAATCTTTTCATTCCAGGAATCAACATAATGAACCCTCTTTTGAATTGTCTCCAGTGTCAATATATTCCTTCTTAAAAATGGGAACCAAACTGTCCACTGTATTCCAGCTGCAGCCTGAACAAAACTCTGCACAGTTGTAATAGGACTTTCTGAAGTTCAACCTTAGCAAAAAAAAGACAAAATTTCATTTGCATTCTTAATTACTCGTTGCACCTAGATGCTAAAAGTTTTGTGTTTCATGTGCAAGAATACTCATAGTCTGCATTTTGATTCTTCCTACAAAGGTGCATGACCTTACTTTTTCCGACAAGAAACCCAGTGTCTGCGTGGGTTTCCTCCAGGTGCTCTGGTTTCCTCCCACTGTCCAAAGATGTGCAGCTTAGGTGGATTGGCCGTGCTAAATTGTCCACAACGTCCAGGGATGCACAGGTCAGGTGGATTAGCCATGGTAAATGTAGGGTTACAGGATGCTCTTTGGAGGGTTGGTGTGGACTTGATGCACCGAATGGTTTGCTTCCACATTTGTATGATTCTTTTCCTTTCTGTTTGCCCCCTGCTCCCCTCCCTTCTTCCACCAATTGTCTTCTCACCTTTGTCTCCAACACTCTCTCTTGTCCTCCTCTCCTCTCTCCTGTCTCTAACCTTCTCTTCCTCTCCTTTGTAACCTCCAACCCTCCCTTCTCCCAAATGTTGTCTCTCTTCCCTGCTCTCTTCCTCTTATCTCTTTTCCTTCCTCTGTCCACAAAAAGAAGTCAGAGAACACACTTAACTGCATAATCGAACTGCTTGGATACAATCATTGAAACAGAGAATGGTGTCAGCTAATCAAAACCACAGCAAGCAATTTGTTGAATGAAGCCCTTACAAAACCGATCAGGTACTATATAAGCAACATTTAAAAACCCAATCAGCTGATTCGTACAGCATCATGAATGCTGTTGGAAAAATCAAAGTAAACTCCTGGTCGACATCCCTAAAGCAGATGATGAAGAGCTGACCCTTACAATCCTCAGTAAGACTGCAAATGTCACAGCAGAAATTGCCTTCTCATGTCCTGCTTACTGAATTAAGCTGCAGAGGAACTATACCAGGTGTAGGCTGATTACTGTGAGATATGTAAGATCCAAATCCGAGAGATTCTGGAAACTGATAATGCACCATGTCGCGATTAGCCCTGTGGCAGGTGCAGCACTGATTCACTAGGACGAGGCTAAAAGGCTTAATTTATAACTCGCAGAGACTAGTCTCCTGTACTTTTGATTTGTAGATAATTCAGAAGACATCTAAATGAGATGTGAGGAACAGAGGTAAGGAGAAATCATTTTCAGAAAACAGATTCAAGTGGAAAACCAGCATTTATATTGCGTGAGAGAAGAGTGCAGTTTGTTTGGCAATTGACTCTGATCGTAATGGCATTGTCAACAATGCTGACTGAACAGGGAGAAAGTGAGGACTGCAGGTGCTGGAGATCAGAGTCGCGAGTGTGGTGCTGGAAAAGCACAGCAGGACAGGCAGCATCCGAGAAGCAGGAGAATCGACATTTCGGGTATTGAAGGGCTAATGCCTGAAACGTCGATTCTGCTGCTCCTCGGGTGCTGCCTGACCTGCTGTGCTTTTCCAGCACCAAACTCTTGATGCTGATTGAACAGTCAGGTTTTAACTTTTGAACTTTCTTCCTGAAAAGGTGTTGGAAGCAGAGCTTTTGAGTACTTTTAAGGCAAAATGGAGTAGATTCTTGATAAGCAAAGGGGTGGAAGATGATTAGGGATAGGCAGGAAAGTACAGTAATCAGATCAGTCATGATCATACTTAATGGTAAGTAAACTCAAGGAACTGAGTAGCCTACTCCTGCTCTGAATGATATGATAATATGTTTACATACATTTAAGCGATTGATGGAGTTGAGCAGGTAAATGCAGAGAATTACTTGGCTGGCTATATTTCCGAACAAGATGGCAAAATGTTAAATTCAGATTTAGTCTGTATATCAGGGAGATATTAGGAAATCCTTAAAGGGAAGTGGCAGTCTGGAGCTCTCCATCCTACACCCCATAGAAAACTGTTGAGGCTGGGGTGGGCGATCAGTTGAATTTTTCAAAATAGACATAGGCAGATTTTTGTTGGATAGTGGATTAAAGGTTACAAAATCAATGCAGGTAGATGCAGTTAAGATATGGATCAGTACTGGTGTAATTGGATGTAGAACAGGTTGGAGGGGCTGAATGTGTCCTCCAAGTGTCTCATTTTTCTTGCTACATTAATTACAGGCTATTATCACGTACACAGGTAGCAGACTGCCCTTTTGTGGATCAGACATCTCAGAGAGTTTCCAATCTATGGCTTTGTCTGTTCTCCTCGACTATCCTTCTGTCTCATCTATACTAAGAGAGAGACAACAGTGACTGAGCATGCAAACTGCACAATGTGTGCTTAGGTAGTATTTCGGAATCTTTATTGGGTTACTTATTGCCTGGGTCAAATGTGAGTTCAGGGCTCACATCTCATGTATAATCCCGCCCGCTCCAACAGTGACAGAAACCAAAAAAGATTTTAATTTGTTTCAAAGGGTGAAGATAGACATGATAGAAACATAGAAACAAAGGAAATAGAAGTGGGAGTAGGCCATTCAGCCCTTCAAACCTGCACCACCATTCTATACAATCATCGTGAAGAAATTCTTCCTCATCTCAGTGGCCAATGGACTGTGCCAAGTGATTGCATCATTCTGGGATTCTAAATGAGCGTCCCTTCAACAACATTAAAAGCTGTTAATCAGAAACATAACTGAACTAGTGCCAAAATATTTTACATTTGTATATTGTTAAGAAGACAGACTAAACTGCTCAAAATGTGATTTTGCAATTAGGCACCACTTGCTAAAAAACGCTGAGTGCTCCAATACTACAACAACAATTAATTAAAGATAAATAGTTGAGCTTGTAGTGTGATTTATTTACATTTGCTAGAAGTAGCATATATTCATAACAAAAGGCTGATGATCGAGCCTTGTGCCTTTTTGGAATTACCCAGGAGCTGGGGTGTTTTCTGAAACAACACCTCAGCCAAAGCAGATAAAGAGTGGAGCTGGAAAAAAACCACAGCAAGTCAAGCAGCATCAGAGGAGAAGGAGAGTCAACATTTCAGGTCAGAAATTTCCTCAGCCACAACCAAAGTCACCTTCCAGGATAAAGTATCCCACTTGATTGGCATCACATCTTCCACCGAGAAAGCTCCTGATGAAGAGTTTATGCTCAAAAGGTCGACTCTCCTGCTCCTCGGATGCTGCCTGAGCAGCCGTGCTTTTGCAGCACCGCACGTTTTGAAACACGTCTTCCAGAACTGATGACCAGTGTGTACTATCTACAACACATACCACTGAAACATTCTTAGATGTTACACTTGAAACAGTTCACCTCCAAGTCACTCACCATTCTGATTTGGAAATAGTGTTACAGAGTCAAAATCCTGGAACACCCTCTATAAAAACATTGTGCTGGTACCAACACCAACTGGACTATGTGGTTCTTAGCAGGCAAGTTCTCCATCACCTTCTGGAGTTCAATTAGGTATAGGAAGTGAATGCTGGCCCTGCTGGTGGTACCCACCTCCCATGAACATAGAGAACATAGAACAGTAAAGCACAGAACAGGCCCTTCAGCCCATGATGTTGTGCCGACCATTGATCCTCATGTATGCACCCTCAAATTTCTGTGACAGTCTCTTAACTGTCCTCAAGGACCTCGCTTCCACAACCGCTGCTTGCAACGCATTCCATGCTCTCACAACTCTGTGTAAAGAACCTGCCTCTGACATCCCCTCTATACTTTCCCCCAACCAGCTTAAAACTATGACCCCTCATGTTAGCCATTTCTGCCCTGGGAAATAGTCTCTGGCTATCAACTATCTATGCCTCTCATTATCTTGTATGCCTCAATTAGGTCCCCTCTCCTCCTCCTTTTCTCCAATGAAAAAAGCCTGAGCTCAGTCAACCTCTCTTCATAAGATAAGCCCTCCAGTCCAGGCAGCATCCTGGTAAATCTCCTCTGAACCCTCTCCAAAGCATCCACATCTTTCCTGTAATAGGGCAACCAGAACTGGACGCAGTATTCCAAGTGTGGTCTAACCAAAGTTTTATAGAGCTGCAACAAGATCTCACGACTCTTAAACCCAATCCCCCTGTTAATGAAAGCCAAAACACCATATGCTTTCTTAACAACCCTGTCCACTTGGATGGCCATTTTAAGGGATCTATGTACCTGCACACCAAGATCCCTCTGTTCCTCCACACTGCCAAGAATCCTATCCTTAATCCTGTACTCAGCTTTCAAATTCGACCTTCCAAAATGCATCACCTCGCATTTATCCAGGTTGAACTCCATCTGCCACCTCTCAGCCCATCTCTGCATCCTGTCAATGTCCCGCTGCAGCCTACAACAGCCCTCTATACTGTCAATGACGCCTCCAATCTTTGTATCATCTGCAAACTTGCTAACCCATCCTTCAATCCCCTCATCCAAGTCATTAATAAAAATTCCTCTATCTCTATCCATTCCAGCATGCACACCTGCTCTTCAAAGTGAACAAACAAACAAAAAAAAGGACAGTTTCATGTTTTATTATAAATCGTGGTGTGGTTTTGAAATTTAGCAATCTTTTGTTCATCGTGATGAGTGCAAAATAGAAGGTTTTTGGCAATATGTCTCTGTTTTTCAGCAAAATGTTGTATTATACAATTCCTACAGTGGGAAAGCAGGTCATTCAGCCCATCAAGTCCAAATCAACCCTCCACAGAGTATCTCACCCAGTCTCTGTAACCCTGCATTTCCCTGGCTGATCCACCAAGTCTGCACATCCCTGAACAATTTAGCGTGGCCAATCCACCTAACCTGCACATCCCTGAACAATTTAACATGGCCAATCCACCTAACCTGCACATCCCTGAACAATTTAACATGGCCAATCCACCTAATCTGCACATCCCTGAACAATTTAACATGGCCAATCCACCTAACCTGCACATCCCTGAACAATTTAACATGGCCAATCCACCTAACCTGCACAATGCCCAACAATTTAGCGTGGCCCAATCATCTAATCTGCACATCTTTGGATGGGTGGGAGGAGACCCGAGTGCCTGGAGGAAACCCATGCAGACACAGGGAAAATGTGCAAACTCCACAGTCACCCAAAGGTGGAATTGAATCCAGATCCCTCATGCTGTGAGAGAGCAGTGCTAATCACTGGCCAAGTTTGAGTTGTGAGGTTTTGATCCATCTCTCAGCAGTCAATTACAAGGGATTATGACTGACTGCTTTCACAAATTTATTCTATTAGAGTGAGATTTAATTTCTTCAAGTGAAGTTTCTTTTTTTCAAACTTGTTAATGGGGTTGCCAGTGGTGTAGATGTGCGATCATTGAGGTAAAAAGCCAACAGCCTAAGTTAATATTCTTGGGGACATGGGTTAAAACTGCAGAACGTTTGGGAATCCTTGTCTGTGAATCACAAAAAGCTCACTTCTAAAGTCAGCAGGTAATAGGGAAGGCAATATATCAGGATCCTTTATTTCAAAGGGAATGGGATATAAAACTTGGTAGGTCTTGTCAGAATGAAACAAGACACCAGAATAAAGGCAAAATTTACCTGTGGATGCTGGAAATCTGAAACAGTTGCAGATAATGCTAGAGAAACTCAGCGAGCCTGGCGGCAGCTGTGAAAATAAAAACAGAGTTAATGTTTCAAGTCCTGGACCCATTTGGACTCTGACAGCATGAGTCAGAGCAGACCTGGAATTTTGAGTCCCCTTATTGAAGGCAAGATGTACTGGCATTGGGGATGGACCAGAGAATGTTCACCAGTTTGATCCTGGGTATGCAGATATTTTCTTATGCGAAGAGGTTGGCTTCGTTGGACTTGTGTGTCAGGAAGAGAAAGTGAGGACTGAAGACTGAAGAGTCAAAAAGTGTGGTGCTGGAAAAGCACAGCAGGTCAGGCAACATCCGAGGAGCAGAAGAGTCGAAGTTTCGAGCATAAGCTCTTCATCAGCATTTGTAGTCACTGGAGTTTAGAAGAATGAGAGAAAACGTTTCTGAAAACATTCGCGATTCTTCATTTTAAAGAAGGGTCACCGAAACAATCCAGAACTTATATTTACTTCGTGCATTCCATGCCCTCAGTTCATTCCAAAGCACTTTATAACCAGTGAACTCTGTTCAGTGAAATGTAATCACTGCAGTAAGTATGGCAGCAGCCAATTTGTACTTTGGCAGACTCTCACAAACAGTAAAGTGATAATGATCAGATAATCTGTGTCTTAATGAGGTTGTTTGAGAGATAAATATTGGCCCAGAACACCAAGGCAATCTCCACTGCTCTTTTCCAAACCATAATTGTTTTTAACTTCCGAGAGGACAGGCAAATTGGATGCAGATTGGGCTTAGCCTTGAGATTTTAAATTTCCAACTCTCCTTTTTTTGGAGAGCAGGTTTAACACTAGCTCCTGTCATTTGGTGCTGTGGAATTAGGTTCTGCTGGGATAGCATTCACACATTTGCCACCAAATGATAATTGATAATTTATCAATTAAAAATTGACAGGGATAATTAAAGGTATTGCAGCCAAGACTGGAAGCGTGAATAACGAGGCTGCAGTTTCCCTAGAGAGTGGAGCCAAGTATCCAATGGGAAGAAGTCATAATCAATATAGACAGGCACCAGAAGGCTGTGAGCTTCAGGCATCTGTTTGCCTGTCCATGAACCCAAGCCTGATCAACAGCCCAAGGACAGTGAAGAGGGGAATGCAGAGGCACTGCAAATCTTTGAAAAGCCAAAAATACAGTGAGGAGATTTTAAAAACCCACATGTCTCTGAAACTAGGAGCAGGGGAAAAAAACTACTCACAATTAAGGAGCAGCCTTTTAATGCAGTAAGGTATCCCAGAGAATTTCACAGGGACATTTATCAAATGAGGTTTGAAATTGGATTATAGAAGCAGCTATCAAACATGTTACTCTGAGTGTTCCAGCTCTAGGAGTGTTCCAGGGTTTAAATGTTTCAGTTCTGGGAGCATCCTGATGTTGGGAATATTTTACTGTTGAGAGTACAAAGTTAAAATCACACAACACCAGGTTATAGTCCAACAGGTTTAATTGGAAGCACTAGCTTTTGGAGCAACGCTCCTTCATCAGGTGTATGTCACAACCACCTGATGAAGGAGCGTCGCTCCGAGAGCTAGTGTGCTTCCAATTAAACCTGTTGGACTAGAACCTGGTGTTGTGATTTTTAACTTTGTACACCCCAGTCTAACACTAACATCTCCAAATCATGATTTACTGTTGGGAGTGTTTGAGTGATGGGAATATTCCAGTGTTGGGAATGTTTCGGCACACTAGCAGTGTTCTAGTGATTGAAATGTTTATAGAGGTTTATAAAATCATAAGGGACATGATAAGGGTGAATAGCCAAGGTCCTTTTCCTAGGGTATGGGAATCCAAAACCAGAGAGCATAGGTTTAAAGTGAGAGAGAAAAGACTTAAAAGGGACCTACGGGCAACATTTTCATGCACCGTGTGGTGCTGGAATGGAATGAGCTGCCAGAGAAAATGGTCGAGGCTGGTACAATTGCAACATTTAAAAGGAATGTGAATGGGTATATGAATGGGACAGGTTTCGAGGGATATGGGCTAAATACTGGCAAATGGGATTAGTTTAGATTGGAATGTCTGAGCGCAGATGAACTGGACTAAAGTGTCTGTTTCCATGCTCTATGACTCTATGCTGAAAGTGTTCCAATGTATGTGTATTCTAATAATGGGAATGTCCCAGTGTTGAAAATGTTCCATGTTGGGAATGTCCTAGTGTTGGAAATGTTCCAGTACTGGGAATATCCTAGTATTGAGAATGTCCCAGTGTTGGGAGTGTCCCAATGTTTAGAATATCGAAATGTTTTAATTGTTGCAGTGCTGGGAATGTCCCAGTGTTAGGAATGTTCCAGTGTTGGGAATGGCAGGGGCTGCAGATGCTGGAAATTAGAGGCAAGATTAGAATGGTGCTGGAAAAGCACGGCAGGTCAGGCAGCATCCGAGGAGCAGGAAAATCGACGTTTCGGGCAAAAGCCCTTCATCAGTGTTGGGAATATCAGTGTCAGGAATGTCCCAGGATTTTGTGTTCCAGTGTTGGGAATATCCTAGGGTTGAGAGTGTTCCAGTGTTGGAAATATCAGTGTCGGGAGTGTTCCAATGTTAGGAATGTCACAATGTCAGGAATTTGATGGAATACAGTTAACTGACATAAAGCTTCCATTGAAAGGATGAACTTGGACTCTGTTAAAACACTCTTAGCTTTTGAATTTAACTCCAGTGATCCTAACATTAGCACTGCCCTTCTAGTGACCCTAATCCTAACCCCACTGATGAGACCATATTGTTAATTCTGAAAGGCCTAGAAATAGGTATAATCTGTTTCGTTTCTACAGCATTAAGTGTTGCTGATGAACCAATTCGCTGATTTCTCTGGAGCTTTGTGGCACTTGGTCTGAAATAGTCTCCACTGAAAGAGACATTGACTGCTTTCACAGAGGATCTACAGGAAATACTGCAGTAACACTTACAGCATAATTAGAGCAAGACAATAAATGATTAATCCAGTAGCAATGTTATCCAAACTAATTTAGAACATAACAGGGTCAAATTCACAGGTAATGTGCAGTACATCTCTCTGTACATCAGGATTCAATATTAGATGTGGGTTTATTAACACCATGATGTCAATGCATTAGTTTGCAGGCAGCCAGTTGAGACACCTAATTTACATATGTGTGACACTGCAGGGAGGTGGCATTTGATAAATTACTATAAAATTCTAAATAAGAATCATTTGCAATAACCATTAAATTAGGAAATGTTAAAGTTCCAAAGGCTGTGACCAATTTATGCTTTGATGTAATTAGACTCATGCCCGGAGCTGAAATAGTGCACTTATTAGAAGTCAGTTCATCATTCATTGAAAATAAGTTGTTATATTGTTGGCTATTAACTACAGAGACTCAAATAATAAGAGTAGCAAACCTAGAGACACCATTTGGATAAATGTTGCATTATTGGAGCTGTGACCATTGAGTTCATCAGTTACTTTCATAGGGACCAAGAAGCAAGCAGACAAAGGGAAATGAATTCTGAAAATATGTTGAGGAGAAATTCCTTAATTAATGTGTTTCTAGCACAAGAAGAATAGAAACCGTGATGGAGAGTGCTATAAAACAAGGTACGCACCAAGACACATAAGGAACTAATAGGCTAAATGAGCTGGTGCTCTGAAAGCTGGTGCTTCCAAATAAACCTGTTGGACGATAACCTGGTGTTGTGTGATTTTTAATAGAAACAGTGTTAGATCTAATACTGGGATTAAACTAGATCAAATGAAATGTGTTAAAGTGGCAGAGAATCTGGACAAAATTGACCATAATATAGTTAGATTTTAACTAGTTATCGGAAGGAACAAAGAAAAATCAACAGTGAGAAGACCTAATTGGAAGAGAGGCATTTAAAGTAATTTGAAAAGCACATTAGCATAGATAGACTGGATTCAAAGACTGGGTCAGTAAAGCAGTAAATGGGCAATGGCCGGCCATCAAAGTGAGGTTAGTTCAGGTATAGACTGATGTCTGGAAGCCTGAAACTGTGGATAGGACCAAGTCCATTCATTTCATTGGGAAATTTACCTTCCCAGCAGCCTCCTGGTCCCTGGTTCTGGAACATTCCCTATAATATGGTCTGGCTGCGGTATACCACGGATTCCTGAAACCGCGGAAAATGATTCTGCTAATATGGTGGGGCTGTAGGGGGGGTGGGTGTCAGCCTATATTTGCACTTCTTTAATTCCTCTGATGCATTCCCAATCATAATTGCTATGGTAGCTGTGTTTCAGTTTCCCAGGCTTCAACCTCTGGAACTCTCTCCCTCTCGCTTTCTTTCCTTATTAGAGTCATAGTCATAGAGATGTACAGCATGGACCCTTCAGTCCAACCCGTCCATGCCGACCAGATATCCCAACCCAATCTAGTCCCACCTCCCAGCACCCGGCCCATATCCCTCCAAACCCTTCCTATTCATATACCCATCCAAATGCCTCTTAAATGTTGTAATTGTACCAGCCTCCACCACATCCTCTGGCAGCTCATTCCATACACGTACCACCCTCTGCGTGAAAAAGTTGCCCCTTAGGTCTCTTTTATATCTTTCCCCTCTCACCCTAAACCCATGCCGTCTAGTTCTGGACTCCCCCACCCCAGGGTTTTAAATCTTTTGCTCATTCGGTCTAATAGTTCCTTGTGTTTCTTGGTTTATATCTTTGTTTTATAGCACTCCTCAGAAACCTTGGAATACAAAAGTAAAGTACTTCAGATGTTGGAAATCTGAAGCAAAACTGGTAATACTCAGCAGGACTGGCAGCTTCCACAGAGAGGGAAATAGTGTGAACATTTCTGGTTGACAACCTTTCATCAGAATAGGAGGAAGTTAGAAATGTAAAATTTTGTAAGCCAGCACAAGTGGCAAGAAGGCTTGTGCTGGGGTGAATGATGAGAGAGGTTAACAAACTAGATATTTCCTGATGCAAAAACCCAAAAGGAGTGGCAATGGATACAGAAACAGTTGTGTCCAGTTGAGGTGAGAATGATACATAGAAACCAGGTGAATGAAACACGAGGGATAAAAAAAATTAACAAGCCAGCAAAACACAACACAAAACAAGGTAGAGGCAGAGGCTACGATCCAAAGTTGATGAACTCAATATTGTCAATGCCAACCTATTTCCCTAAACTGAACTGGCCTCATTTGCCTGAATTTGGTGCATATCCCTCTCAACCTTTCCTAATCATGGCCAAATATCTTTTGAATGTTGTAATTGTGGTCACCTTTACCAGTTCCTCTGGCAGTTTGTTCCCTATACACACCACCCTCTGTGTGAAACATTTGCCCCACAGGTCCCTTTTAAATCTTTCCCACTCACCTTAAACCTACACTCTCTAGTTTTGAGCTCCCCAACCATGGGGAAAAGAACTTGGCTATTCACCTTATCTATGCCCCTCATGATTTTATAAACCTCTATATGATCACTCCTCAACCACTCCTCTCCTTATTTTTCAAGGCCTCCAGTCTCTGTATCAATTTTGTAAATCATTACTTGCACCCTTTCCAGTTTAATAACATCCTACATACAGCAGGGTGGCTGGAATTGTACGCAGTACTCCAAATGTGGCCTTACCAATGTCTAGGAGAGCTGTAACACAAAACTCTGGATTAGTGGTGCTGGAAGAGCACAGCAGTTCAGGCAGCATCCAAGTAGCTTCGAAATCGACGTTTTGCGCAAAAGCCCTTCATCAGGAATAAAAGCAGTGAGCCTGAAGTGTGGAGAGATAAGCTAGAGGAGGGTGGGGGTGGGGAGAAAGTAGCAAAGAGTACAATGGGTGAGTGGGGGAGGGGATGAAGGTGATAGGTCAAGGAGGAGAGGGTGGAGTGGATAGGTGGAAAAGAAGATAGGCAGGTAGGACAAGTCCAGACAAGTCATGGGGACAGTTACTGAGCTGGAAGTTTAGAACAAGGGTGAGGTGGGGGAAGGGGAAATGAGGAAACTGTTGAAGTCCACATTGATGCCCTGGGGTTGAAGTGTTCCGAGGCAGAAGATGAGGTGTTCTTCCTCCAGGCGTCTGGTGGTGAGGGAGCGGCGGTGAAGGAGGCCCAGGACCTCCATGTCCTCGGCAGAGCGGGAGGGGGAGTTGAAATATTGGGCCACGGGGCGGTGTGGTTGATTGGTGCGGGTGTCCCGGAGATGTTCCCTAAAACGGTCTGCTAAGAGGCGCCCAGTCTCCCCAATGTAGAGGAGACCGCATCGGGAGCAACGGATACAATAAATGATATTAGTGGATGTGCAAGTAAAACTTTGATGGATGTGGAAGGCTCCTTTAGGGCCTTGGATAGAGGTGAGGGAGGAGGTGTGGGCGCAGGTTTTACAGTTCCTGTGGTGGCAGGTGAAAGTGCCAGGATGGGAGGGTGGGTTGTTTGGGGGCGTGAACCTGACCAGGTAGTCGCGGAGGGAACGGTCTTTGCGGAATGCGGAAAGGGGTGGGGAGGGAAATATATCCCTGGTAGTGGGGTCTGTTTGGAGGTGGCGGAAATGTCGGCGGATGATTTGGTTTTTGCGAAGGTTGGTAGGGTGGAAGGTGAGCACTAGGGGCGTTCTGTCCTTGTTACGGTTGGAGGGGTGGGGTCTGAGGGCGGAGGTGCGGGATGTAGACGAGATGCGTTGGAGGGCATCTTTAACCACGTGGGAAGGGAAATTACGATCTCTAAAGAAGGAGGCCATCTGGTGTGTTCTGTGGTGGAAATGGTCCTCCTGGGAACAGATCTGGCGGAGGCGGAGGAATTGGGAATGCGGGATGGCATTTTTGCAAGAGGTAGGGTGGGAAGAGGTCTAATCCAGGTAGCTGTGGGAGTCGGTGGGTTTGTAAAAAATGTCAGTGTCAAGTCGGTTGTCATTCATGGAGATGGAGAGGTCCAGGAAGGGGAGGGTGGTGTCAGAGATGGTCCAAGTAAATTTAAGGTCAGGGTGGAATGTATTGGTGAAGTTGATGAATTGCTCAACCTCCTCGCGGGAGCATGAGGTGGTGCCAATTCAGTCATCAATGTAGCGGAGGAAGAGGTGGGGAGTGGTGCCGGTGTAATTACGGAAGATCAACTGTTCTACGTAGCCAACAAAGAGACAGGCATAGCTGGGGCCCATACGTGTGCCCATGGCTACCACTTTGGTCTGGAGGAAGTGGGAGGATTCACAGGAGAAATTGTTAAGGGTGAGGACCAGTTCGGCCAAACGAATGAGAGTGTCGGTGGAAGGGTACTGTTGGGGACGTCTGGAGAGGAAAAAAATGGAGGGCTTGGAGGCCTTGGTCATGGCGGATGGAGGTGTAGAGGGATTAGATATCCATGGTGAAGATGAGGCATTGGGGGCCAGGTAAACGGAAGTCTTGGAGGAGGTGGAGGGCATGGGTGGTGTCTCGAACGTATGTGGGGAGTTCCTGGACTAGGGGGGATAGGACAGTGTCGAGGTAGGTAGAGATGAGTTCATTGGGGCAGGAGCATGCTGAGACAATGGGTCGGCCAGGGTGGTCAGGCTTGTGGATCTTGGGAAGGAGGTAGAACCGGGCAGTGCGGGGTTCCCGGACTATGAGGTTGGAAGCTGTGGGTGGGAGATCTCCTGAGGTGATGAGGTTCAGTATGGTCTGGGAGATGATGGTTTGGTGATGGGGGGTGGGGTCATGGTCGAGGGGGCAGTAGGAAGAGGTGTCCTCGAGTTGACATTTGGCTTCAGCGGTGTAGAGGTCAGTGTGCCAGACTACCACTGCACCCCTTTTATCTGCTGGCTTGATGGTGAGGTTGGGATTGGAGCAGAGGGATTGGAGGGCTGCGTGTTGTGAGGGTGAGAGGTTGGAGTGGGGGACGGAGGTAGACAGGTTGAGGCGATTAATGTCCCGGCGGCAGTTGGAAATGAAGAGGTCGAGGGCAGGTAATAGGCCAGCGCGGGGTGTCCAGGTGGATGCAGTGTGTTGGAGGTGGGCGAAGGGGTCCTCGGAAGGTGGGCGGGCGTTCTGATTGTGAAAGTAAGCTCGGAGGCGGAGGCGACGGAAGAATTGTTCGACATCACGGCGTCTATTAAATTCATTGATGCGTGGACGGAGGGGGATGAAGGTGAGTCCTTTGCTGAGGACTGATCGTTCGTCCTCAGTGAGGGGGAGGTCTGGGGGGATCGTGAAAACTCGGCAGGGCTGGGAGCTGGGATCTGGTGTAGGTGTAGAGCTGGGAGTGGGGGCGGAACCTGTAACTGGAGTGGATGTGATGGTGGGGGGAATGGGGGTGGAGTCATGAGCAGGGGTAGTGTTCCCCTCGGGGTTCTGGGGGGTGGGGATAGTGACAGTGGGGTCTGTGGGGGGCGTGTCAGCAGAATGCAGGTGAGTGGCGCTGGTGGGGGCGGAAGTGGTGGTGACCACGGCAGTAGGGGTGGCGGAAGTCACTGAGCATGTGGCATCAGCGATGATGTGAACGGCGGAAGTGATGTCAGGTGTGATGCATGAGGAATTGTGAGGGGTGGAAGTGGTTGTGGGAGTGGCCATGATGGGGGCGGAAGTGACATCATCAATCAGCGTGGGGGTGGCAGCTGCATCAGCCGCCTGGCTAATGGTAGAATAGGTTCCAAGGCCAGGGGAATCTTCTGGAATGTTTGAGGAGCGCTGGTTATAGAGGTGGGTGGATAAAAGTTTGTTGTACTTACAGTTTTTGATGTTTGAGATGGAATTGAAATTCTGTTTGTTGAGAGTATGAATTCTCCTGAGGATGTAGTACAGAGTGGGTCCTTTGCAATTCTGAGAGAGTGTGGCCCTCAGCTGAGGCAGGGCTGACTGGAGAGAGGTTAGGTGCCGGCGCCGGAGGATAACCTCAACTCCCTATTCAGTGCTCTGACCAATGAAGGCAAATGTGCCAAATGCTTTCTTCACCATCCTGTCCACCTGTGACTCCACTTTCAAGGAACTATGTACCTGCACCATCAGGTCTCTCTGTTCAACAAAACTCTCAGGACACTATCATTAACTGTGGAAGTTCTGCCCTGGTTTGCTTTCCCAAAATGCAACACTTTGCATTAATTTAAATTAAACTCTATCTGCCATTCTTTGGCCCACTGACCCTGTTGTTCAAGATCCTTAGATAACCTTCTTCACTGTCCACTATACCACCAATTTTGGTGTCATCCCTAAACTTAATATCCATAAGCCCTACATCCTCATCCAAATTGTTTATATAAATGACAAACAACAGTGGACCTGGCACCAATCTTTGTGGCACACCGTTGGTCACAGGCATCCTGTCTGAATAACAACCTTCTACTGCCCCTCTTTGTCTCCTACCATTAAGTCAATTCTGTAGCCAATTGTCTAGCTTGCCCTGGATTCCCTGTGATCTAACCTTACTAACTAGTCCACCCTACCTTGTCGAAGGCATTGTCTTCATCTATCTTGTTGATCACCTTTTCAAAAGACTCAATTAAGTTTGTGAGACATTATTTCCCATGCACAAAGCCATGCTGATTATTTTTATTCAGTCCTTGCCTTTCCAAATGATGTAAATCCTGCCTCTCAGAATCTCCTCCAACAATGTACCCACCACTGACCTCAGGCTCACTGGTCTGTGGTACCCTGGCTTTTCCTTGCAGCCTTTCTTAAATAACGGCACAACATTAGCCACTCTCCAGTCTTTTGGCATTGGTTGGCACAGTGGCTCAGTGGTTAGCACTCTGCCTCACAGTGCCAGGGACCCAGTTTTGATCCCAGCCAAAAATAGGGGGTTGCCTTTTACATGAGATCGACTAATACTCGAGTATACTGTTTACGGTAAAAAGGGAGGAAGGGGATAAAAATTCAGAACTAGAAACTAGAAACCGAAAGAATAGTAAATCAGAAACAAAATCAGAAATTGCTGGAAAAGCTCAGCAGGTCTGGCAGCATCTGTGAAGAAAAATCAATGTTAACATTTCAGGTCCAGTGACCCTTCTTCAGAACTCCAGTGCTGTGAGAATTATAAACTAGTTAGCCTAACATCAGTAGTGGGAAAAATGCTGAAGTCTATTTCCAAAGACATTAATGGGATTGGACAAAGCTAGCACGGTATTATAATGGGCAAATCACGGAGTAAGTGAGGACCGCAGATGCTGGAGAGTAAGACTTGAAAAATGTAGCACTGGAAAAGCCAGGCAGGTCAGGCAGCACCTGAAAAGCAGGAGAGTCAACATTTCGGGCATAAGCCTTCCTCAGGAATGAAACAAAAAGCGAATCACGCTCAACAAATCCAACAAAGTTTTTTGAGGATTAACTAATAGAATAGAGAAGGGAGAACCAATGTATGTGGTATATTTGGACTCCAGAAAGCTTTTGATAAACTCCCTATTACACGATTAGTGGGGTAAAGCAGACAGGGGTAATATATTAACATGGATTGAGAATTGGTTGATTAACTGAAAACCAAAAGTGGGAATAAATAGATCTTTTTCCAGGTGACAGGCAATGATTAGAAGGTCACTACAAGGTTCAGTGCTCGGGTCCCAGATATTCACAAAATATTTAGATGACTTGGATGAGGAAACCAAATACAACATTTCCAAGTTTGCTGTTGACCCAAAACTTGGCTGGATTGTGAACTTTGAGAAAAATGCAAGGAGATTTCTAGATGGTTTAGACAAGTTGAGTGAGTGGGCAAACACATACAACATAGCTAAATGAGAAATAGTGCACTTCTGTGTGAAAAACTGAAATGAAGGGTATTGTTTAAATGGTGATAAATGTGAGTTTACAAAGGGATCTGGGTATATTTGTGCACCAATCAATGAAGGGTATTTTTTAAATGGTGATAAATGTGAGTGTACAAAGGGATCTGGGTATATCTGTGCACCAATCAATGAAGGGTGCAGCAAGCAATTAAGAAGACAAATGGCATTTTGGCTTCATTGCAAGAGGATTTGAGTTTTGAAGGAGGGATATCATACAGGGCCTCAGTAAGGCCCCACCTGATGTATAGCATGCAGCTTTGATTTCCTTACCCGAGGAAGGATATATTTGCCGTAGAGGGAGTGAAGTGGAGATTCACTGGGGATAGCAGGATTGTTGTATGATCAGACTTTTGTTTGACTGGGCTGTAGAAACTCGTGTTTAGAGAATGAGAGGTGATCTGATTGAAAAGTATATATTCTAACAGGACAGCTCACAATCGATGCAGGCAAGATGTTCTCCTTAGTTAGAGAGTGTCAGGCCATGGGTAGACCATTTGGGTCTGATATGAGGACGGAGGAGAGAACCTGTGAAATTCTCTATCACAGAAGACTGTTGAGGCTAACACGTTTAAGAATGACAAAGATACATTTTTAAATTTAACGGCACCATTGGGGAGAATGCAGGAATATGCTGTTAAGATAGAGGATAAGCCTGTGTCATAGTTAATGATCCAGTAGTCTCAGAGGGTGGAGCAGTGTACTCCTGCTCCTAGTTTCAATGGTTCCATCTGACTGGGGAATACACTATACCAAAATTAAAAATAACTCCAAATAATTTCACTTGAAATGAGTGTTTGGGACATTGGATGTTGAGAAAGAGCAACCTTGGATGTTTCATTTGTATTAAAAGTGCTATATAAATGCCCATTGATGCTGTTGTTGTACAGTTTTCCACCTCAACTGTGAATCTTTCTGCTGAACGATGCACAGTTACAAATCAGACAGGGCACAAAAACGAATGTAATCCATTGCGCCAAAAATGCTGCGATTTGACCAAGACACCTTTAACATATTTTGAATACAATCACTTTCCCTGAATACTGCCAAGGACACCGTTAAAACGGACTGCAAGGGAAGCTGAAGAGCTGTCTCATTCAGACACCTTCAGCAGCAACTTTACAAATCGCAGGAATGGTTTTACAGATGCGCACACTTTTAAAACGGATCAATTTAAACATGAGCAGTTTAATTGGCAGGCAATATAGGTACAATTCACTTCACAAAAGATTTTAAAATATCTTTGTTCTTCCCTTCGCAGCCTGTTTATTCAAAGTTGTTAAAATATCAAAAGAAACCAAAAAAAGGTGAATTTAATCAGAAATTAGCAACATGCCAATCGCATAAGGTTTCTGTCCATGCGATCCAGTGAATTATCTGAAGCAATTTTACCCTGCCTCACTTCATTGTGTAGGCACCATGCTTCTCTGGCACACTTCTGCACCATCTTGTGATCACCAGTGATCACTGAGCACAGGGTCATGAGATATAGCAGCATAATGAGGCCACTCTGCCCATTGGAATGCTCTGCCGTTCAATCATGGCTGTTCTGTTTCTCAAGAACCTGTCTATCTCTGTCTTAAACCCACTGAATGGTTTGGCCTCCATGGCTCTCTGTGGTAATGATTTTCACAGAGTCTGGTTAAAGAAATTCTCCCCTCATTCCAGTTCTAAAAAGGTCATCCCTTCACTCTGTGGCTGTGCCCTCAGATCCTAGTCTCTCCTACTAAAAGAAACATCTTCTCCACATCTGCTTTATCTGCTCAGAATTCTGGAAGTTTCATTGCGATCCTCCCTCATCCTTCTAAAGTCCATTGGGTGTAGATCCAGAGTCCTCAACTGCTCCTCTTCCCCGGATCATTCTCGTGAACCTCCTCTGGACACCCTCCAAGGCCAATACATCCCTACTTACATACAGTGCCAAAACTGCTCACTATATTCCAAATGTGGTCCGAAAGACCCTAAACAGCCTCCATAGTACATCTCTCTTCTTTGTATTCTAGCCCTCTTGAAATGAATACTAACATTGCATTTGCCTTCCTAACTGTAGATTTCACCTGCGTGTTAACCTTAAGACACGATTGAATTAGGACTCCGAAAGCCCTTTGCATTTCAGATTTCTGATACCCTTCCCCTTTAGAAAATAATCTATCCCTCTACTGGATCTCCAGCTCAGACGCCAGCTTATCACCTCTGAGCTGCAGTTCCTTAAAAAAACTAACACTTGCTACAGATGAACATGAACCACATGGGGTCCACCAGCTCCCACAACATTCAGGTACAACTCATTCCTCTGGCCCTGCACCTCTATTTCATTTACTTAGTTCTTAATTTGTTTTTAAAAAATTTCCTACTGGTCTTTCATCTTGCAATGTAAATATTTCTCCTATTTACCTTCATTCTGAAAATAAACCACAATACAGAGGAGCCTCAATTATCCGAATGAGATGGGTGGGCACTGTTTTGTTCGGATAATTGATTATTCGGACATTGATTTTACCTTAAACAAGGGAAACCATACTGATCTAACGCTGTGCTCTACCGGAGAATTTGTTTAAATTTATAATTTTAATGAGTCTACTATTTAAACAAACTAATCTTTTCATTCTGCAAATTACAGGTTAAACTGAGAAGGACCCTTACCATCACACAAATACTGTATGTGACATCTCAGCATTAAACAATGCCCTGAGCAGCTTACAATCACAAGAGCATTAGTCAGTTTCCGAGAACGCAGTGTCGCCAGAGAAAGACAAAAGCACCATCTCGCGCGTTTGTTTACTTTCTCTGCCATTTTTTTCATGGATGGCCTGGAAACGTGACAGGAATATCCTCTAAAGCACTTACTTTTGCAAAGGGCTGTGTAACTAACTCTTACCTATAGAGCTTGAGCTGCTTGTGTTTCTTTTGTTTTCGCCAGCGCTTTCACATGTTCTTCAGTCCAGGTAAATCGAATGGACTTATCTCTTTGATGTAACGTTTTTGTGGGACCTTGAAATCCTCTTCGCATAATCTGAAATTCGGATAATCGATATTTGGATAATCGAGGTTCCTCTGTAGGTAGATGAATTGGCAGCTAACCAATTAACTTATGGCTTTCTTGTGATTTGTGCCAGGTCCCCGATCCCGGGCTTTAATTTATCCTGTTTTCAAAACAAAACCTTACAATGAGCCAAGAAAGAAAGCAGAAAGCACCTCTTCCTTTCAGCACCAAATTCCCACACTGCTTCCAAAGCCCCTGAACTATTGACTCACTTGGGCTGTGTCTGACCCAGGATATGGTCTCTCGTTCCTGACCATGAGAGCTTTTCACCAAAGTCTTGGCCATGACCTGTCAGTAACCCTCTGCTCAGTGCCATATTTAAACTCCAGCTCTTTGCAAGCTCAATCGCTATCAACTTGGAGCTGCCCTTCACTGTTGAAGCTTCAGAAGAATTTCCACAGTGGTACCCAACAGAGGCAAGTTGGCACTGCAGTGCCCTCAGAGACAAGTAAACAATTAATAGGCCCTTCCAGGTGTGGTGGCAGCTATTTTCCATTTCATTCTCCATTTGTGAGTTGGATCAAGATGTGGTCAAGAGTTGCCCATCATGGAGTGAGTCACAAGCTTAGCCTCTCTCCATGTGATGCAAAAACCTTTATGTTCCTTTCTGCCTTGCACTCCCTGTCAATCCTATCCACTTTGATCTTCCCCATGTTTCCATGCAATCTATTAATTTCATTTCCTCAAACCCCCTCAAGATTTACCTTCAGAGTCCCACCCATACAGCTTGGTCAGGCGCTTTTCCCCTCATCAAAGCCAGGGTGATGACCATCAATGGTCATCTGCGCTCCCCTCTGCTTGCACAGCACCCCTTGCCCTCCTTTTCCCTATTATCTCTCACCATTTTATATTGAGTTGCACTCCCTGTACAATTATCACCCTCCCCACCCCCCCCCACCCACCATTGACTCCAAACGCACAATTAGCTCGACCAATTTGTCCACCTCAACAGTGGCCCCTGATAACTCCCACCCCCTTGTCTTTCAGTGAACAGACCCCTTAGACTGACCATGGCCCTAACCTTCATGATCAACTTAGAAAGATACCACTGACTGATGTGTAACCAAACCCCTGACTGCTCTCTGTTCAGCTCTGTGTCTGACTTGCCATTAATTCATTAACCAGTTGCACTGGAGCTGAAGTAGTGGCCCTGATTCATTCCCCAAACTATAATAATACAGATCCCCATCCCTTGACAAATAGAGCAGCCACCAGATTGTGTCTAAGCCCCTGTATTGAGATAAAATAATGCCCTTGTCTTACTCTGTCAGCACACTTTTATAGAAGATAGTCCCCATTAACTCACCTGAAGACAACTCTCATTAGATTTGGAGACTGGGTCACCGGCTTGAAGAACATGCAGTGTGTGGCACGTAAGCTGCTGGCACATGTTGTAGGTGCGACTTTGACACAACATGCTGCTGTACAGCAATATGTCCACCCCCTTGATAGTTCACTGCTGGCAACCATCACAAGCTGTCTGGCTTCATGCCTGTGCTAAACAGCAAGACAAGACAGACGTACTGTGAGCCTGTGAAGTGTGAATGAGGCACCACAACACAAAAAGGCAAGGCAGAGATGCTGTGAGCATCCAAATAGACACAAAGTGAGTGAGTGAGTGCTAAGCATTCTATCCAGATGCATCACGGCCTCATACAACAACTGCTGTGCCCAGGACTGGAAGAAACTGAAGAGTTGGAACACAGCCCAGTCTGTCAAAAAGCCAACTTTCCATCCATTGACTCCACCTACCTCCTCATTCCTCAAGAAGGCAGCCAGCATCATCAAAGAACCCTCCCACCTTTCTTAGAATCTCTTCTAACCTCTTCTGTCAGTCAGAAGATATAAAAGCTTAAACACACGTACCAGCAGATTCAAGAACAGCTTCTTCCCCGCCGTTATCAGACTTCTGAATGGACCTCACATGTTTCAAATTTAAATGTTAAACTCGCTCTTTATTCACCTTTTCTGCAGCTGTATCAGTGTATTCCTCACTGTGTTCTATTACCTTAATGCACTTTGTATGGCATGATCTGCCTGTACCGCACGCAAAACGTTTCACGAGGTATATGTGACAATAATAGTATCAACTCGAAAACCATGTCATGACATGGGTGCTTGCTGCTACATACAAAGTGGTCTGGTAGCAACATAACAAACGCAAAGTGTTTGGGCACCCCAATGTGCAGCATTGAAGTGGGTAACGGTATTCTAAGTGGATCAGAGATATGCCATGATGATGTGGTGAGACTGGTATGTGTCCAATGCTATTCTCCATAAACATCTAGTGGAAACCGTTGGTGCCCATGGAGTATGCCCAGAGTTGTTAGGGAATGCTGGAGGCCCAGAGGGGCGAACAGCACCTGGTACTCACTGGGAAACGCATATCACTGTCTAGTTTCTCTCCACCCTGTGGGACAATGAAGAAACTGCATTTAAATAAGGCAAGATCAGGTAATAATGTGGTGTAAAGACTATACAAATAGGCTACTTGCTGCTGGCAAGCAAAATTCTTACCCAATCTTGGGGTGAGAAATTATTTTCTCAACCTCATTTCTCTGGTTTTGCCATACTTTCCCGACATCATTTAAGAATTGGGAGGATTCGGTGACATCTGTCAGAGCGAAAGGGTCACGTCTGTCTGAGGCAGATTTATAGCACTAGTGTAGTTATTCATTCTTTCTTAGAACCCAGGTCTCATTTTCTCTAAATTAGTTTGGCGATTCTTTCTCATTTTATTTCCCACGGTGAAGTTACTCATTTTTTCCGACTCTGACATCAGGAACAAGCTTTTATTAGCAATAGCATTTCAATGACCACCACCATGAGCAGGCTGTGATCTGTCATGATCAAAGTCTGCTTATTTGACTGTACATTGAGTGTTTCTCATCCCAGCATCAAAATGCCTCATAAACATCCCTCAGGTTCTGAAGCAGCCGTTATCTTTTTGACGAACAGCGTACACTTAAAAGGTCACATTCGACAAAGGGCTGGTAAAATTCCTTTCTCTTTACTTGGTGTGTTTTCGCACATCACAGGTCAATTTTACAGCTGGCTGTCACCCTTCCTGAGCTATTGTGTTGAACTCTGCCAACTTTAATAAAAGATAAATTTCCTCCAATTAAATACCAGGAATACTGAAGCACAGTTTTCAGTCCCCAGTCCAAACTCCAGTGCCCTAGTTTCCAACTCTATCCCTCTTACAGCAGGTGTCAGGGATTAAGTTCTTGGCATCATGTCTGATCTTGAGATGAGCTTTTGACCTCACATTCCCACCCTCTCTAAGACCTCCTATTACAGCCTCTCTAACATCACTTGTTAACTTGTAACACCATGCAGCCATATAATACTGTGACTCCAAGAGCTGGTCAGAGGTTGAGACTTCTGTGGACAGTAATTAATTTCCTGACTCCCCAAAGCCTGCTCATCATTACGCTCATGTCAGGAGTGTAATGGAATAGTTTTCACTTGCCAAGGTGAGTACTTTTTTAAAAATTCAGTCACAAGATGTGGATGTTCCAGCATTTATTGCACATTTATTTGCACTGGGGAAGGTGGTGGTGAACTGTTGTCCAAAACTGCAGCAGTCATTGTTGTGGAGGGACAGTGTGCTGGGAAGGGGGTGACAATACGTTGAGATCAGGCCCTTCTGGAACCCAACTGGGTAACAGTGAGCAGGTTATTCCTTTGCATTGCATCTTGATAGCACTGTCAATGACCCCTTGCAACACTTTGCTGGTGTCCAAAGTGAACGAAATGGGGCAGTAATTGGTCAGATTAGGTTTGTCCTGCTTTTTATTCACAAGACATACATGGGCGATTTTCCACATTTTTGGGCAGATGCCAGTGTTGTAGCTATACAGGAACAACTTGTTTAGTGGAGCAGCTAGTTCTGGAGTACATGTGTTCAGTACTATTGCTGTCAGGGTCCATAGCTTTTCCACTTTCTACGCAGCTGGCCTTACATACTGTATCTGTCTCAAAATCCAGTAGTATGAACATCTTTCCATTTGTACCCAGAGATCTGAAGGCATTTGCTTTCTGACACTATTCCAAAAGAACTCTCTGACCTTTCACAAAAATAACCCATGTAAATGATATACACTTCCTCACACCTATCTCTCAGTAAAAATTGATTAATCCAAATCACACTGGTATAATTTATGTAGGGCCTGAATTAGAGAACCTATACTGAGTACAATGGAGAAAGATTCTTGCAATAAAATACAGTCAGAAAAAGAGGCGAGTGAGAGCGCCGTGGTCCTTGATTGGGATTGGAAAAGTTCATAACAAGGTTTATAGCTGAGCAATTGTTCAAAATAATAATCAAGATGCATAAGAACAGATAGATCTCACAGGCAGGGCTTGGAGAACACAAAATGAGCACGGGTCAGAAGGAGGATAAACAATAAAAGGAAGTATTTATCATCATGACTTTATTTGTTACTTTGTTAGTTCTGTTTGCAATAATGCAAATGAATCAACACAATATCTCACGAAATACGAAAAGAAAGAAATTGCAAGTCAGTGGCTGGTAGACATTTGTACTGGTGAAAGTTAATTCAGGACATTTCTAGGAGTTGGCAGTCAAGTATGGGGAGAGGACTGGTCCAACCTGAGATAGAAGTTATCACTGCCCACTGCACCATAGATACGAAAGTACTAATTATTCCCAAATTAACAGTGGTGCCAGGAATTGGATATCCCAGAAGTCAACATTTAATTGGCTTTAAATCTGAGAAACTGAGAAGCAGCATTTTTAGACTGTATTAGATGCACGCTGAGTAATTCTTAAGTCAAGCAGGAAACTACAATGGCATTGGAATATGCTTGATCACAATATGATAGTTTAACAAAGAAAGGAGGACTGGTAACAGGAGCTACATGGAAATTGGAGAAATATGTGATGCAAAGTACGAGTCTGTCCTTCATAGGCTGTGAGGAAAAAAATGAATTAGATACAGTCTGGAATAAGTTAGCTGATGTTGCACACATCCCTGAACTTTAGAGCTGTGGGTAATTGTAAGTAATGATCACCAGGAAAGTGCACAATAAAGTGTGTAATTTAAACATTATGCTTGTGGGTGGCACGGTGGCTCAGTGCTAACCACTCATAATGCCAGGGACCCAGGTTCAATTCCAGGCGTGGGTGACTGTCTGTGTGGAGTTTGCACATTCTCCCTGTGGTCTGTGTGGGTTTCCTCTGGATGCTCTTGTTTCCTCCCACAATCCAAAGATGTACAGATTAGGTGAATTGGTCATGCTAAGTTACCCATTGTGTTCAGGGATGCATAGGCTAGGTGTTTAGTCTGGGGTAAATATAGAGTAATGGGGTAGGGCAATAGGTCTGGGTGGGTTTCTCTTCAGAGGGTCACTGTGGACTTGTTAGGCCTAATGGTTTGTTTGCATGCTGTAGGGATTCTATGACAAGGTTAAAAACTGAAACTGGATCTTAATTGTCAGAACTTTTTACAAGTTTCTCACTCACTGGGGAGGCCCCAGCAAAAATCAAGGTGCTGTTCACGGTGGGAGTGGAAAGATATAAAAGGGACCTAAGAGACAACTTTTGGACACAAAGGGTTGTGTGTGTATGGAATGAGCTGCCAGAAGAAGTAAAGAAGGCAGGTACAATTATAACATTTAAAAGACATCTGGATGGGGACATTGGTCGGAAGGGTGTAGAGGAATATGGGCCAAGTGCTGACAAATGAGACTAGATTGATTTAGGATATCTGGTAAGCATGGATGAGTTGGACTGAAGGGTATGTTTCCATGATGTACAATTCTATGACTCTATGACCAACAATTCAAAATTGGTTTGAGAAAAAAGTTACAACATTTGGCCAAAAGCTTGGAAATACCGTGAACTTTAATTTCCGATTTAATTGAAAAATAAGCCTTCCTTCAGTTCTGAAGAAGGGTCGCTGGACCTGAAACATTAACTCTGCTTTCTCTTCACAGATGCTGCCAGTCCTGCCTGAGTTTCACCAGGAATTTCTGTTTTTGTTTTAGATCACCAGCATTCATAGTTCTTTGTTTTGTTTCTGAGATAACCCTGCCCCAATGGGACTCACCTCACGCTCAAGAACTGTATCCAATCTTTATGGGGCAGTTAATGATAGGAGCAGCTCTGTTGAAAGGTGGAAGCACAGCAGTGGTCTCAGGAAATAACAGGCTGAAATGTGGCTTGATAAATGATGCCTCTTCAGTGTTTGATACAGAAACCTCAGTAATTAATTCCATCAACTTAGCTACTGGAGACTAAAAAGTGCAAACCTTAAATACACTGCTAAGGAAAATTTTAGAAAGGATAAGGGATACAAGACACCAAATCAGACTCAGAATAAAAGTAACATCAATAATTCAGAATTGTTTTAAGGTTTCATGTCATAGAGTCATACAGCATAAAAACAGACCCTTCAGCCCAAACTAAACTAATCCCACCTGCCTTACTCCAGGCCCATATTCCTCCAAAAGATTCCTATTCATGTACGTATTCCAAATACCTTTTAAATGTTATAATTGTAACCACATCCACCACTTCCTCAGGAACTTCATTCCACACATGAACCACCATCTGTATAAAAAATTTGCCCCTCATGTCTTTTTTAAAACCCCTCTCCTCTCACCCGAAAAACGTGTTCCCTAGTCTCAAAATCCCCCACCCTAGGGAAAAGGCAACTAACATTAACTCTATCTATACCTGTCAATTTTTTTTAACAAATTAATTGAGGTGGGTAAACTTATTTTGGATTATGCAAATAAGGATAAAGATTGCAGTACCTTATGGGGCATAAATTCTGAACAAACACAAGAGATACTGAGATTAAATTCATAAGGGTATGGCTCCCTTATGGGTAACAAATATGTATCTATTTATTCATAGTCTAAGCCATTGCCAGATGAGGGCTTATCACATGTGTTGAACTGATGCATAAATGCATAGTGGATCATGACACACTGACACGCTGACCGTCATTGTTTTGTTGGTACCCATTATATCCAAGACAAAGCACAGAAGAATGTATATAGGGTAGAAAATATAAGGATCATTGGGGAAATAAATATTTCATAATATATCTCCATACATCGTAGAGATAGAGGGTAACATAGCTGGTACTGCAATAGATGGATATTGTATAGAAGGTACCTCAATAGCATATCCTCATCCATATACAAGAGCGAGGAGGCAAGGTATAGATTTAAAGCTACAACTAATTGTACACTGGAGACTGTGGACAGCAAAGATCCAACACATGTCACATTCTTGGGTGATGGAAGATACATGGTGGCAGGAGTTCTGACATAGGAACTTGTCCCATCCACAGTTGTTCATTGTGCTTACAGTCCCAGATGATGGTGAGACTGGGGAAGGGAGAATGCTTGAAGTCTATAAAAAAGGAACAGTTAATGTGCAAGCTGTAGCAAGACTCAATACTTAAACCACCTCTCCAATGTTGTTGACACGATGAACTAAACAACTCATCCTAATCCAAGATGAGGTACATAGGACACATGAGACACTCCAGCATTAGGCTCAAGCCTTAGCTAATGATATCGAACATGTAGACTCTATCGCTTGGTGAGAGGAGCTGTGGTAATGGTGAACAAATGTACAAATAAAGCCATGGATTCAATTCTATCCCATGTCTTGGTTATTTCCCAATTGTTATTAATTTTATATCTAACATCCTTGATTTTTCACTCCAGAAAGTTGCAAGGAAGATAGCAATGCAGATTTAGGAATTGAAGCAACAAGGTATTAGATCAGGGCAGACGAGTATGGATGTTGTGAACCAATACCTTTCCAATCCTAAGCTGGTTACCTGGCCAGTAGTAATGAGCAGTGGACCATAAAAGAAATGGACAAAGCCATGAATTTGGCTACCTTAGGCTTAGGCCAAGAGTAAAAATGGGGAAATATAAGAGGTACTTAGACCATAAAGGGTAGGTAGTTGTTTCTATGTCAGCAAAATTCTCTAGGCAAATCTTGTACATCATAAGTGCCAGTGTCAGGAGAAATTTTTAGCGAGGCCTTGGGAGCCCTAAGGGATTAGGATACAAGAAGAAAAAACAGAAGCTGATAAGGCTTGCAGGAAACATACCAGAAAAATAAGGATAAAATAAAATTATGCAATTACCGTCGAAACCTGTTTAGTTTAGGTTGGTTTTCCATGTGTGCTCCACATTGTTTAGTCAGTCTTCAAAAACCGTCAATTAATGCATTGTACTTTATACTAGTAGATTTGTGCTTCATCAGCATCATCAAATGTAATACCTTTTTAGCACAAACTCAGCAGTGTCTAGGGCATGGAGAACATTATATACAACACCATTATTACCACCTTGCTCTTGTATTCAACATCTTGACAAATAACAACAAGTATCCCAAGATGGTTACACTCAGATCATGCCATTTGTTGATCTTGGATGTCTCTCAAACATCTTGGGGTGTTGTTTTTAAGGTTAGTTGGAGAAAGCTTCTGGCAGCAACAAAGTAGGTTCTGTCCATTCTCATTCCCCTTTCCCAGACCATGATGCCATCAACATCTGTACCCAATCGTGGAGAAAATATTGAAGGCAAAATCCACAAAGGTGAACTTACTTTCAAATAAAAGAAGCAAAGAACATAATTAAAATATTACTCTACTGCTGATTATTCATTCTGAACTTCCCCACCTCCAGTCAATAGGCACAATAGAACAGTCAATGGGATTTCAAACCAAAGTCAGCTGTAATTACAGTCATACACAGAACTCTAAGACAAAATACTACAATTCTTTGCAGGGGAAAAGGATCTGAATCAAAACCTTTCAACTATAAAAGGAATTACTTATGATGCACAAGCAGCGAAGGCCATTATTGAAGAGAATGAAAAGGACAAAAGGTCTGATATTTATGTACACCATGTTCAACAAACTCTGGTTTTACCTGAGAAGCTGTTACATTGAGAGCATGAACACGCAACTATTTGTGTCATGTTAGAAGTAAGTGTTAGCAGAAAACTTTTTGAATCATTTATATGGGTTTGAACGGGGAATATTATTTGTTGGAACAATTTGATCTGCTGTTTGTATTGCATAATTTATTTCACCATCTCACAACTTGTGACTGTTGGCCTGGCTGAAAGAGGATAGACAGGAAATAGAGGCGAGAACTTATTGGTGAAACTTGCACAAACAACAAATCCCTTGTAAGTTTAAGTTCTGAAACTGTGTCTTGCCAGTTGAAGATATTCATTTTGTGCCCCAAATGTTTTTGACTGGGCTTTCTGCCCTTCATGCAAGTTCAAGTCAGTCCTTCAACTATAAGAGGAATTACTTGTGATGGTCATGCAGTGAAGACCATTATTGAAGAGAATGAAAAGGACAAAAGGTCTGTTATTTATATACACCATGTTCAACAAACTCTGGTTTTACCTGAGAAGTTGTTACATTGAGCGCATGAACAGGCAACTGTTTGTGTCATGTTAGAGGTGAGTGTCTGCTCTTCATGCAAGTTCAAGTCAGCCCTCAAGATTTCTTACAAGTAGTGTTTATGCACAATATGTGTGCATGCTGATAAAGTCACAGAGCTCCCTGCTCTGAGCTGCACTAGCAGTGTCTCTCACAGGACAACCAAAGTCGCCAGTAATCACAGCATTCTCAAAGGTCCATCTGCATGTTCACAAAACTCTATCTCTACATCCATCACAGTATTGCTCATGGGCATTAGCCCCCAACCCCCCCACCCCCCTTCCCGGAGCAATGTAAGGATAATGTCATGGAGCTGTACATCACTGGGTATGAATATGATAGTATGTGCAGAGTTAGACCCTAGAATAACAGACTACATGAGAAGACTCTATAACCTGGAAACAGACTATAACATGGACATGAACACACAAAGTAGATAGTTTAGTATTTACCTGATGTAACTATAAGATCAGAGCTTGCAACATTAATGAATACTATGTTCAATAATGCTTAGTATTATGTAGGTGTTGCTTTGAAGTCTGAGTTTAAGACTATTCTTGACATTGTCTTCTCTTTGACCAGTCTATTTTGAACTCAAGCTCGTAGAATAATACCAAACCAAATGGTAAAAAGGCATTGCACCACTACTGACCATTACTCACCATTTACAGCAAAACTAGGCAATTGCCAGGAGAACAGAATCTCTGTGAGAAAATACCTGCTCCCTTTTGACAGCACACTGAGGGGTCAATGGAGTTTGAGTTCAGTAGAGCCTGCCTGTCAGATTCTGGATTAGTGGTGCTGGAAGAGCACAGCAGTTCAGGCAGCATTCAATGAGCAGCGAAATCGACGTTTTGGGCAAAAGCCCTTCATCAGGAATGTCAGACCTTAGTGATTATTTTTAAATACCTTAAGTTACAATAATGACACCACTGAGCTCAGGCAGGGTACCTTGGCATGTACTGTGGTTCAGAAACATGCTGTATAAATTCATTGAGTGTTGCTGCTTCATGACTCCAAAAGAAATGTGTGACAGAATTTTTCTTTTAAAGGAGTTTGAAGAACTAACAAAGAACTTTGTTTCTTCAAAGGAGTGAGGGTGAAAATCTTCTGGATTGAGATAACTTTCCCCTTCCTGGATGGTAACATAATGGCTGCACCTCAGTCTCCACCTCAATGACGTTCAGCAGGGACTCCTCAAGATGTGAACACTTCCTGCAGACGTGGGTGTCTGATTCTGCAGACCCTCTCTACCTGGGCAATACGCCTGTTGAGGCAAGAATTGGTCCTTAATTGGCCTTTGCTGGTGTCTCAGGCAGTGCGAACAGGTATGATAATAATTTTCAGGCACAAACCGCACCTGATCATTCATCCTTTACGTTAATCCCATATGTGGTAAAGTGCTCCACAGACCTAGGTGGAGAGTGGGACCAGAACTTTATAGAATTTGAAGATCAGGAAAAGATCTAAAAGCAGGCAATAGGAAAACAGACTACCCGTTTGCAAAATCAATTCCTGATCTAGAAATACACTGAAGCAAAAGAAAGCAAATAGGTTAGTGTTACAGGGATTAAGAGAGGAGTGGCCATTCAGCCCCTTGAACCTGCCTAACCATTCAATAGGATCATGGCTGATCTTCTACATCCATACCAGTTAGACTAATAGAATTTTACAGTACAAAAGGAGGCCATTTGGCCCCTCTGCGCTGGCTCTCCAGCCCTTATTTCTATGGTCCTCTCACTTCATCACTTTCAAATTTATATCCAGCTCTCTTTTGAAACCTTGCATGGAACCCCCCTCCCCAACTCTCCCAGGCAGCACAGTCCCAAATCCTAACAACACTCTGAGTAAAGACGTTTCTCCTCATCTCACTCCCAGCTCTTTTGCTGACCACCTTTGAATTTTGACCCCCTAGTTACTGACATACTAACTAGTTAAAAACAGGATATCCTTCTTTATCCTGTCCAAATTGTTTATAATTTTGATCATGTCTATAAGGTCACCTCTTAACCTTCCCTTCTCCAAGGAAAATAAACCCAGTTTCTCTTGATTTCTTTGTATCTACCATCTCACACTCCTGATGGGCAATAACATCCTTTCTTAAATAAGAATTGTCCAGAACTGAACACAATGCTCCAAATATGGTCTGACCAATGATTTGTAGACGTGTAGCATCACTTCCTTGCTTTTATAGTCAATGCCTCTTTTTATAAATCTAAGGATCTTATTAGCCTTTGTAACAACTGATTTAACTTGCCCGACTATCTTCAGAGAACTATACACCTTAACCCTCTCTTCCCATAGTCTCCTCAAAGATGAACCATTGAATCTGTGTTGTCTCTCCATGTTTCTTCTATCAAAATACACTACCTAATATTTCTCTACATTGTGATTCATCTGCTAGGTGTCAGCCTATGTGGCTAATTTGTCAGTGTCCCTCCAAAGTCACTCAGTGTCATTCTCATAATTCACTATTCTCCCTCACATGATATCATCTAGAAATTTAGAGATTTTGCTCTTAATATCCATCTCCAAATCATTTATATAAATCATAAAAAAAAAAGAATCCTACCTGTAGCCATCTAAACCTACCATTTGTTTCCTCTCTTTTTACCCAACGTCTAATCTGTGCTGCCAAGGACCCATCACTCCCAAACATCTCTGATTTGCTAATCAAGCTGCCATGTAGCATCATCAATGCTTTCTGCAAGTTCAAATATACAACACCGACAGCACTACCCTCATCCAATGCCTGTGTCACTTTGTCAAAGAACTTGATTAAATTTGTCAGACTTGACCTGCCATATTGACTATCTAATGTTAACTTATTTTTCTTGAAGTGTAATTTTTCTTATCCCATGTACGGGCCTCGATCAGTTGCCCTATATTAATGTCAGTTGCCTTCACTAAGCTCAAACCCGTTACACCTTTAATATAAAGGACAAACCAATGTAAATTATTGGACAGAATTAAATTCTGACAGATTGGACCTGAAAGGTTAACTGTTTGTTGCTTCATAGACACTGTCAGTTCTGATGAGCCTTTCCAGTATTTCCACTCTTAGTTCACTTTTCCGATAACCTCAGTAATTTAACTTCTGAACAAAGATTTGAGCATGGTCAAAGATGTGAGACCATAAATATAGGAGCAGAAGTATGCCAGTCAGCCTCTCAACTCTGCTGCTCTATTCACTGAGATCATGCCTGATCTGACAATCCTTAAAGCAATGTTCCTGCCATTCCACAAGAAACTTTTGATTCCTTTGCTGATTCGACATCACCACATCTCCCCCTTGAATCTACAGAATGACACACCCCCTGCAGTAAACAATTCACTACATTCTGAGAGAAGAAGTCTTCCTCATCTCTGTCTTAAATGGGTAACCCCTTGCTGTGAGATTATGTCCTCTGGGCCTAGACTCTCCCACAAAGGAAAACAACCTCCCCATACCAAACCTGTCAAGTATTCTAAGACTCTTGTGTTCTTCAAAAACTTTACCTCTCATTCTTCTGAACTCTAAAGAGTACAAGCCTAAACTCCTCAACCTCTACTCATAGGACAGTGCCTCTAGACATAGGATGAACTCAGTGAACCTTCTCTGGACTGTCTCTAATGCTAAGATGTCTAAAATGATTCACAACATTCTAGCTGTTATCAGATTAGTACCTCGTAAAGCTTTAACTAGACTTTCCTACTCTTATGTTCCATTTCCTTTGAAATAAAGGCCAACATTCCAGTTGCCTTCCCTATTACCCACTGAATCTGGTACTAGCCTTTTTGATTCATGGACAAAGTGTCTAAATCCTTCTGTTCTGTTGCTTTCTGTGCTCTATTTACATAATATTCAGCTCCTGCATTGTTCTGAAAGAAGGTGCATGCAACGTTAAATGGAAATTGTGTTTTGACGAAACACCTCCGCCTCCGCCGTATCTGCTCCCAGGAGGACCAGTTCCACCACAGAACACACCAGATGGCCTCCTTCTTTAGAGACCGCAATTTCCCTTCCCACGTGGTTAAAGATGCCCTCCAATGCATCTCGTCCACATCCCGCACCTCCGCCCTCAGACCCCACCCCTCCAACCGTAACAAGGACAGAACGCCCCTGGTGCTCACCTTCCACCCTACAAACCTTCTCATCAACCAAATCATCCGCCGACATTTCCACCACCTGGGATATATTTCCCTCCCCACCCCTTTCCGCCTTCCGCAAAGACCGTTCCCTCCGTGACTACCTGGTCAGGTCCACACCCCCCTACGACCCACCCTCCCATTCTGGCACTTTCCCCTGCCACCGCAGGAACTGTAAAACCTGTGCCCACACCTTCTCCCTCACCTCTATCCAAGGCCCTAAAGGAGCCTTCCACATCCATCAAAGTTTCACCTGCACATCCACTAATATCATTTATTGTATCCGTTGCTCCCGATGTGGTCTCCTCTACATTGGGGAGACTGGGCGCCTCCTCGCAGAGCGCTTTAGGGAACATCTCCGAGACACCCGCATCAATCAACCAAACCGCCCCGTGGCCCAACATTTCAACTGCCCCTCCCACTCTGCTGAGGACATGGAGGTCCTGGGCCTCCTTCACCGCCGCTCCCTCACCACCAGACGCCTGGAGGAAGAACGCCTCATCTTCCGCCTCGGAACACTTCAACCCCAGGGCATCAATGTGGACTTCAACTGCTTCCTCATTTCCCCTTCCCCCACCTCATCCTAGTTTCAAACTTCCAGCTCAGTAACTGTCTCCTTGACTTGTCCGGACTTGTCCGACCTGCCTATCTCCTTTTCCACCTATCCACTCCACCCTCTCCTCCTTGACCTATCACCTTCATCTCCTCCCCCACTCACCCATTGTACTCTATGCTACTCTCTCCCCACCCCCACCCTCCTCTAGCTTATCTCTCCACGCTCCAGGCTCACTGCCTTTATTCCTGATGAAGGGCTTTTGCCCGAAACGTCGATTTCGCTGCTCGTTGGATGCTGCCTGAACTGCTGTGCTCTTCCAGCACCACTAATCCAGTATTTGGTTTTCAGCATCTGCAGTCATTGTTTTTACCTTTTTGACGAAACATGCCCAGTTGAACTAATGCAGTGGAAGAGAGGAGATTCGGGGACAAAATGTGTGTTCACATTCACAGTTAAAGAGCACAGGAGTTTCAGGGCCATGTCACCTCTCCTATAGCATGAATAGTTCCAATAGTAACTCCAATGGTAAATAAATGGTGGTTAACTACTCAATGCTGACATTTAAAACAATTCCAAATGCATTCCCTAATTCTATTTTGTGAAGTGTGTAACTCGAAGTGTTTGAAGATCATGCTGGGTTCAGGTTTGTAAGCCAGTTTGATGACATCATATGTTAGGACAGCATTGTCAAATTTTGGAGCCATCAGATTTTAGTCTGCAATATTTGTGCTGTTTACCAACTCCTCCAAAACACTTCATGGGGCGTGGGTGTCACTGGAAGGCCAGTATTTGTTGCTCATCCCTAATTGCCCTTGAACTGAGTGACTTGCACAGCCATTTCAGGGGGCAGTTAAGGGTCAACCACATGACAATTGATGATGGCTGTCATGCTCACCTTCATTGAGACCCCAGCTTCAAGGAAAGATGGGGGCATAGTGGCATTATCAATAGTCTGGTAACCCCAGAACTCCAGGTAGACATCCATGAGGCCATGGGTTTGAATAATTCAGGGGCCTTGGCATATAGCAAAATTTGAATTATGTAAAAATATGGATTAAAATAAACTGCTTGTCTACGTAGCCACTGTTGACTGTTATGGAGTCATAGAGATGTACAGCATGGAAACAGACCTTCAGTCCAACCCGTCCATGCCAACCAGATATCCCAACCTAATCTAGTCCCACTCCTCTAAACCCTTCCTATTCATGCACAGAGAAACCTCGATTATCCAAATGACATGGGTGGGGAATATTTTGTTCAGATAATCAAATGTTCAGATAATGGAATGTTCAGATAATTGAATGCCAGTTAACACAGTTCAGCCAAGCATTGGGACATTGCAATCTTGTTCGGATAATCTGAAATTCGGATAATCGACGTTCGGATAATCGAGGTTCCTCAGTACCAATCCAGATGCCTTTGAAATGTTGTAATTGTAGCAGACTCCACCACTTCCTCTGGCAGCTCATTCCACACACACACCACCCTCTGCATGAAAAGGTTGCCCCTTAGATTCCTTTTAAACTTATCTCTTTCATCTTCAACCTGTGCTCTCTAGTTTTGGACTCTCCTACCCTGGGGAAAAGACTTTGACTATTCGCCATATCTAGGCCCCTCATGATTTTATACTTCTGTAAATCGCCCCCATTGTCAAAGCCCATTTGGTTCACTTGTTCCCTTTCGGGAAAGAAACTGTTGACCTTACCCTACCTGGCTGACATGTGACTTCAGACCCACAGCAAAATGATTGACTGTCAACATCCATCTGGGCAATTAGGGTTGGGCAATAAGTAATTGACTAGTCAGTGATGCTCACACTCCTTGAATGAATTGTTTTTCAAAAGCGTCATTTGGATTGAATTCCAGCAGCTGCCCTGGTGGGGTTTAGAACCCATGTACCCAAACCATTAGACGGAACCTTGAGATTACTAGTGTGGTGACAATACCATTACGTTAGTGTCTGCCCATAAGCAAAATGCGAGTCAACAGACAGTATGGAATGGGACTTACGTGTAAGCCAACATAGATAGAATTCTGACACAGAAAATTTGGGGAGAAACTCAGCAGATCTGGCAGCATCTGTGGCTTAAAGAAACAGAGTTCTGAAGAACAGTCATATCAGACTTGTCACAAAGCTAGTCCCTTTTAGTTTCTAAAAGCTGTTCCTTGGCTCTAAAGAGACTGTCCTTGATTTTTTTCTCAGAGGGGTAATAAACCAGGCTGGGCTCTGATCAGTCTGGTTTGGTACAGAGATGAAAATCATATGTAAACAGATGAGAGTTCAGGCCAAAGTGGTCATGTTTTAGAAGTGACCTGTATAATGGAAGGGGAGTGGTCAGCTCTCTAGCTAAGCAGTTTAGTTCAGTCGTGAACTGGTGAGCGATGTGGAAACTCTCTCTCTCATTCTCTCTTTTTGCCCTTCAACTTCAATCTGTAAGCATGTGTTGCATTTATACTGGTTTTAAAAGGGAGTTTGCTTATTGGGACTGTTGTGTATATTCGGAACAGCATAAATAAGCCTAATTTGGATTGACTGAGTTCTGTAAGGGTTCTTTATTCTGTTCTTTGTGTTTCATTGTGTAATTTTGTGAATATATTTTTGTCTGTTTTAAACCTTGTAGTCAACCTCGCTAACTTAATCCGCAAAATTTTCACCGTACACTTATCAAACAAATTGCAAAGTTATGGTTTGGACTGCCTGCTTAAGAATGTTTTGAGACATCTGACCTAGCCCATAACAGATTCAAAGCATTAACTATACTTCTCTCCACAAATTCTGTCAGAGCGTTTAAATTTCTCAAGCATTCTCTATATTTTGTTCGGATTTCCAGCATCCACAATGTTTTGCTCTTACTAAAGACTGAGTTCACCTTTACCTGAAGGACAGTACTTAAATCAGTTGTACCTTCATGACAAGTCAGTAACTGTGACAATCAATCATCTGGCATTACCCACAAATGACCAGATTTATTAAAATTCACAACCAGAAATGGTCGGATTTGAACTCTTGACCCTTAGTTACTAATTCAGGTGAATAGGAGGAAGCTATTTCAGCTGCATGATCACTGTGTTTAGAATTGCAGAGATTTATCCCACGTCTTGGTAGCCTCTGATCCCAGGTTAATGTTGTTTTGCTGCACTTCGGGGCATGAGCCACATGTAATGCTGATATTTCTTCACATTTCCAATACAAGGAACGATGCACGGTGCAAATTACGGCAAGCTGTCAATCACAGGGATCTGCACAAACATGACCATTTATTTCTGTTCTTCTTCCTTGTGAGGCATATTGAATATTTATACCTCAGAATTGTAAAGGTTGATGATATCGCTCATGAAAAATAGTGAGTGAAAAGTCATTGAACCCAGCAAATAATGAAACAACTGGATTAAGATTAGGAGACAAACTCATCAACCCAGAATACGAGTGATTGTATGCACTCAATTCAATTTCTTACTGAATGCTTGAATAATTTCTGTCAGTCTGCTCACCAATTAAGATACCAGTGTCTATGACTTAACTAAAAATCAACAGAAAGGAGCTAGGGTAGTCTAACTGGATGTTAATCAATATTCGCTGCCAAATCTTGATTTATGCAAAAGAAAATAATGGGAAAGATTTTTGTGATCAACAGTGCCTGACTGAATGGCAGTGCACAACAAGCCTTTACAGCCCCATCTTTACAAATGTATGGTCAGAATTTGTTGGAGAATTGTGTTAATATTAGTGTTTCTCCATGCTGTTTATGTGCATTCTGTAATTGGGGCACAGAGACCCTCCTTAACCAACAGCCTGTTAAAAGTGGCAACTTGTGAGTTTTGTGACAAAGTTCCATTTGTTTAACTCCCCTTTAAACTTGCTGCTGACATCAGGGCTGGTACTTAACGGTGTAAGGACCCTAGTAATACAGAGATTTCAGTTCCTGCAATGCCACTGAGTGTCTGCAGCCCAGAAAGGGAACAATTAAATCTGCAGCATCTAATTCCTTCAACTAGATTGCAAGTATTTCATGCAAGTTGCAATCAGTGCAACACAATTTTCCGCTATCTTTCACAATAAATCTAAATCATCCCAATAGAAATTAGTCTGACACCAACACTTGAACAGGTTTCCAGGATAAATCGATCATCACTAGATGCTACTGCCTAGTATGAGAAAGTGTGGACTGCTGATGCTGGAGGTCAGAGTTGAAAGCTGGAAAAACACGGTAAGTCGGGCAGCATCCGAGGAGTAGAAAATCAAAGTTTCGAGCATAAGTTCTTCAACGGGAAGAGCTTATGCTTGAAATATTGATTCTCCTGTTCCTTGGATGCTGCCTGACTGGCTGTGCTTTTCCAGTACCACATTCTTTGCTTTTGAAAATTATGTTAATTTGTTTGTCTTTGAAGAGCTTCCTAAAGTTAAGCTGGGCCTTTTGGGTGTGAGCTGAAAATGTGTTGCTGGAAAAGCGCAGCAGGTCAGGCAGCATCCAAGGAACAGGAGAATCAACGTTTCGGGCATAAGCCCTTCTTCAGGAATCTGCTTATGCCCGAAACGTTGGTTCTCCTGTTCCTTGGATGCTGCCTGACCTGCTACACTTTTCCAGCAACACATTTTCAGCTCTGATCTCCAGCATCTGCAGTCCTCACTTTCTCCCCTTTTGCGTGTGAGGATACTAAGAGGTCAAAAAGTTCTTGATTGTTTTACTTAGAATTTATTGAGGAATAAAAACAGATGTTTGCCCTTATTCTCTCCTTGTCCAGACTCCTATGTGTATATATCCCATTAGAATGCAATAAATCAGATCATTGTAAACCATATGACCCCTTGAGCCTGCTTTGCAAGTGTAGCTCATCTTCTGCATCACCTCGTTATTTTCCCTGCTGCCTGCATCCCTGAGTGACCAGATAATTGGAATATAGGCATCCCTCCCCACTTCAAAGAGACAATTGGAAATATATATTTGAGGGCCTCACCCTCCAAGTGTGGAGCAAGGTGAGGATATTGGCTGTATCTGGAATGTGGATTGAGCCTGTGTTATTTATGGCATTCTAGCTCACATGAATCTCTACATGTCAATCTCAATTTTATATTGATTCAACACTAGCAATTCCACAAAGCTCCAGGATACAGAATTCCAAAGACTTGGAGCATTCAAAGAATTTAGATTGCATCACCAAAAGACACAAGAGCAGACATAGGCTATTTGATTTCCTCTCTGATTAAAAATCTATCTCAGCCTTGAATATGCAGAGCAACCCAACTTCTACAGCCTTCTGAAGTAATAAATTCCAAAGATTCACTACCCCGAGAGAAGAAATTCCTCCTCATTTCTGTCTTAAATGGGTAGCCCCTTATTCTAATCTTAGACTCTCCCAAAATGGGAAATAACCTGTCTGCATCAACTCTGTCAGACCCCTTGGGAATCAGACAGTGAGAAGCTGGAGTCTCAAGCTACCTGCACAGTGTAGCACTGAGGGACACTGCACTCCTGGGTGGGCCAGGTTTCAGATATTAACCAGAGTTCTACTCACCCTCTACAAGCACTACTGGGGCCTGGGAATCCTCCTGGTGTCCCAGTCAACATTTTCCCTCGACTAGCGTCACTGAAAGAGATTGTCAACAGCAGCTCATGACCACATTGCTGTAAGTGGGAGCTTGCTGTGCTACCTGCTGTATTTCCTAATTTGCAATGGTGACTGCATTCGGAAAAGGACTCCAAAGGTCAGAAAGCACTTTGAGATGTCCTCAGGTCATGAAATTTAAATGCAAGCTGGAATAACTCCATGAAAGCTGGTTACCTGTCAATATTGTGCATAGTATGTGACAGTAATCCAGCTAATTCAGAGCTAGATCCGACAGTGACAAACACCTGACCCTCCTGTTTATATCTGTCAGCCAGGGCTCCTTGATTGGACCAGGTTAACAGCCCCAGTTAGGGAACTCGTATTCTGTGAGGTCCATCTGGCTGGCCTCATTCCAATAACTCCATAAACAACGTCAGAACAGTCACTGCTCTGATATAATGCAACATGTCAATCACAGGCAGCATGATGCATTTCAGAAATCCAATGTAATGTCAGATATTTAAGGACTATGAAGAGTTAAATTCTGCAGCCCCCGTTTTGACTATTCCTAATCTTGTGACCTATTTGTTCCTGGCTTGCTAAACACTCCTGATAATCAGCTTCACTGCGTACAGAGTGTGGCAAAGACCTGAGAATTGTAACTGGAGCAAGTTACACCTAATCTTCTGTCCTATTCAAGCACCATTTGGAGACCCACTGTGTCAATCTGACATTAACAATTCCTTCACCACCACCCCCTCCCTAACTACTTGCTAAGTAAAAAAAGCAATTTCAGCAAAATTATTGGTTGCTTTGTGTGCAGGGAGCTCGTGTACACCTATGCAGGCTTATCCAAGTTAGCTTTGCAGCTATTTTCAGAACACATTTCTGCTGGTGAAATTGTAGCTCTTCACCCTTAAACTATCACCACATGAAAACAATGCTCTTTAACTTTGATGATTGGTTGTGGGAGAATTGCAAATAATTCAAGAAATCCATCTGTTCAGTTGCTCTTTGCGGAAGGAGCAAGACAAGGGAAGAACGTACATAATACACTATAGTGTTCTAAAGGACTTCACAATTAATTCAGCACCTTTAACTGGGAATCAATGTGGAGGAAATGAGGCAGGCAATTTGCACAAATTAAGGTCCCTAATAATCACCAGATTGCCTTGTTTCTCAGTGATATTGACTCAGGGACAAATAAATAACCAGAACACTGTGGATACCTTGCCTGGGTTTCATCTAAGTATTGCATAGAATCATTAACATCAACCTGAGAAGATAAAATAGGTTTCACTTTAACATTCATATATTACCAAACATATGATTCAGAAGTAGGAGTAAGCCATTCAACCCTTCAGATCTGCTGCACCATTCTGTGGCGAGCAGCAGCTGATAGCCAAGTTCGGTATTTATGTGAATGGCCTCAACTGGGACCTTGGGTTCATGTCACATTAGGTGACCCCATTGCACTATACACACACAATCCTACAGACCCATACACTCATGCAGGCCCTCCCTCATACGCTCACACATATGCTCCCACACTCACACACGCACCCTCTCACAGACTTATTCACCTTTACACTCACACTCACACACATACACACACTCTCTCACAGACACTCATAACCCCCACTCCCACCCCACTCCACACACACTCTCATGCGCACATACACATCTACGTTTATGGGGTGAATTTGTACTTGCAGAATTACATTTTATTTTCCTCAAAAACTCCATGAATCCATGCAAGATTCTGTAAATCCATTTTTTAGATTAGAATCAGTCTGACCATGGTGGCCCAGACAGTCTCACACAGGGCAGCTCATACCTTCAATGCATTATCTAGGCCGACGTGACACTAATTGTTAAAGTTCACTTGAGAATGTAACTTTTAAAAATGTTTTGCAACTTACGTATGAAAGAACTGAAACCAACATGGTCATTCTAAAAGATGAGAGACTTAACAAACAATCCAGGTCTTTTTCAATTTATAATTTCAGTTACATCACACTGTAAACTTTAGCGATACATTCTGTGAATTATGATCTATGCTACACAACCACCTGATAAAGGAGCATCGCTCTAAAAGCTAGTGCTTCCAAATAAACCTGTTGGACTATAACCTGGTGTTGTGGGATTTTTAACTTTGTCCACCCCAGTCCAACACCAGCATCTCCAATCATGACCATTTGGATAGTATGCTTCCTTTGTATTTTATCTTCAAAAATGAGCTATTTGGCAATTTCTCACATTGTACTCCATTTAACACATTTTTACCCATTGGCTTAACTGCCAACATCCTTTTGTAACCCCTTGTGGGTGCCCTCTTCACGTCTTATTTTCCTGTCTATCTTTTATGTCATCAGTAAAATTGGTAACAATCTGATCCAAAAATTGGAACTGTTGACAGTACAGCATCTCATCAATCTCTGTTTTTATTCGTTTGTGGAATGTAGGCTTCTCTGGCTGGGCCAGAATTTATTGCCTGTCCCTACTTGGCCTTGAGAAGGTGGTGGGGAGCTGCCTTCTTGAACCGCTGCAGTCTGCCTGCTGTGGGCTGTTCCACAACGCCCTTAGGGAGAGAATTCCAGGATTTTGACCCAGCAACAGTGAAGGAACGGCCATATATTTCCAAATCGGAATGGTGAGTGATCAGCTTCCCTTGTCTTTGAGATGGAAGTGGTCATGGGTTTGGAAGGTGCTGTGCTGAAGTGCTTTGGTGAATTTGGTGCAGTTCATCAATACTGCAATGTTAAATTTGGTGTTCAATTCTCTGGAGTGGGATTTTTCACCTATAAGTTTCTGACTGAGCTCAGAGTGCCACCACTGACCCTAATGGCTATTACTACCCTTCCATGGCTGTTAAGACAACTTAAAATATCAATCGTGGTGTGGAAGTGAACCAAAATGATCTCAGACTGAATGAATTGGGGGGACGGTGGGAGAGGTGTGAGTGAATATTTAAGCAGGGGGAAAGGAACTAAGCTCCTGATAAACTCGTTGGATTTCTGTGACCATTTCTTGACCATTTGTCTCCTGTGCCATCCCATGAGTTTCCAACATTGTTGAACTCAATCCCCCAACTTCCCATGTCAGATTTTGAATTCAATTCAATAATCATGAGGGAGATGGAGGTATAATGGTAATGTCGTTAGATCAATAATCCAAATGCTAATTAATGCTCTGGGAACATGTGTTTAAATCCTAACATGGTTGTTGGAATCTAAATTTAATTCATAAAATCTGGAATTGAGATCTGGATGGTGACCACTATCATCAATTGGTGTATAAACCCATCTAGTTTAGAAATGTCCTTGCTGAAAGGGAGTCTGTAATACTCCTTAAGCTCCAGGCATCTTAGAGAACATTTTTCAAACCCCTGTCTGCTACCACATAGAAGAACAAGGGTAGCAAGGTACATGGGAATAGCACCACCTGTGAGCTCCCCTCCAAGTCACTCACCAGCCTGACTTGGAAATGTATCAGCATCCATTCGCTGTCTCTGGGTCAGATTCCTAATGCCATCGTGGTTATACATCCAATGGACTGCAGCAGTTGAAAAAGGCAGTTAATCAGCAACTTCTCAAAGCAACTCGGGACAGGCAATAAATGCTGGCCTAGGTGATGTCATCCATGTCCCATGAATGAATAAAAAAAAACACTTAGTCTGGCTGATTCTCGCCCCACAGCAATGTGGTTGACTTTTAACGGCTTTCTGAAATCATTCAGTGAGCCATTCAGTTCAAGAGGGAGCTTGGGATGGACAGCAAACCACCCAACCGCACTGTAAAGAGTCAACAAATTAGTAGCTGAAAATGAGCAAATCTTGACCCATCGTTTTCTTTGTGTCGGTGGTTACTAAAATTAAATTTCTCCTCGAAATTCTAATTTGGGGCAGCTGGAAAATCATGTCCCATTCTCTGTGCTGAAAATGTTACTGTTGTGGTTCTGTTGGCCGAGCTGGGAATTTGTGTTGCAGACGTTTCGTCCCCTGTCTAGGTGACATCCTCAGTGCTTGGGATCCTCCTGTGAAGCGCTTCTGTGCTGTTTCCTCCGGCATTTATAGTGGCCACTATAAATGCCGGAGGAAAAAGCATAGAAGCGCTTCACAGGAGGCTCCCAAGCACTGAGGATGTCACCTAGACAGGGGACGAAACGTCTGCAACACAAATTCCCAGCTCGGCGAACACAACCACAACAACGAGCACCCGAGCTACAAATCTTCTCCCAAACTTTGAAAATGTTACTGTCTCAGAGAGGCTCACAAGGAAATTTACAGGAATGGCACCTTGGATGCAGTAAGGTTGAGATTGCAGTTTTGCTGAAACGCTGAGATTATCCTCCTTAGAACAAAGATGGCTAAGAGAATTTTTAACAGGAGATTTAAAGAAGTGTTTTACAAAATCATGACAAATAAATAGCAGTCAGTAACCAAATGGAACATAGATTAAAGATAATTGAGGAGCTAAGGAGCAAATGCAAGAGGTCTGCCTTTTACTCAGTGAGTTGTTGTGATCTAGAACACACTGCCCAAAGGGCTGTGGAAGCAGATCAAAACAGCACGTTCAAAAGAGGTTATGAAAATTCTCAAAAAGGTTAAGTTGAAGGGCCCTGGGAAGAGCAAGGAGAGTGGGACTAATTGTATTTCTATTTCAGACAGCCAGTGAAGCTAGAGGGTTAGAAATATTGTCATAGAGTTTTTACAGGAGAAAGTGAGGACTGCAGATGCTGGAGATCAGAGCTTAAAAATGTGTTGCTGGAAAAGCACAGCAGGTCAGGCAGCATCAAAGGAGAAGGAGAATCGACGTTTCAGGCATAAGCCCTTCTTCAGGAATGAGGAGGATCCGGAGGGAGGTCTTTTGCTGGAGGTTTCGGATTTGTTGTAGGTACTGGTTGTTGGTCCAAATTTTGTTGGTCTGAACGTAGTCCGGAGTCCGTGCGGGATCAGTCGGTTCCGTAGACAGGTGCTGAGGAAGGAGATGTGGCTGTGGTAGCGAGTCTGTTTGAGAACGTGGCTGAAGAGCTTCTGGGCAGAGGAGATGACCTGGGGGGTACAGTGAGAGAGGGACTCACTGAGATCCTTGTAGAGGGAGGAGGAGAGCTTCTTCAAGGAAGGCATCCTTGTAAGAGGATTCGCAGTAGGTTCAGATCAACTTGGAGAAAGTGAGGACTGCAGATGCTGGGGATCAGAGCTTAAAAATGTGTTGCTGGAAAAGCGCAGGTCAGGAAGCATCCAAGGAGAAGGAAAATCGACATTTCGGGCATAAGCCCTTCTTCAGGAATCAGGAATAGAGTCTTTCAGCATGGGAAAAGATCATTATAACTCATTAAGTTAAAAAAAACTATTGTCAAATCTCTTTTCACTTGGTTCCTTTGTCAATTATCTTCAGCCCATCATGTCCACGTTGGGTCAGTGAGCGTCTGTATAATCTTATCCCTTTTTCCAGCATTTGGTCTATAGCCTTGTAGGCCATGGCATTTCAAAGTGCTCATCAAAATACTTCTTAAGTGTTGTGATGTATCCTATCTCTAACACAATCTTAGTCAGGAAGATCCGGTTAACTATCAACCTTTGGGTTAAAAAAATGTTTTTCTCAAATCCCTTTTAAATCAGTTGTACCTTACCTTAGCACTGTGTGCCCTGACTCCTCTAGAAAAAGGAAACTGTCCTCCCTATCTACTTTACCTATATTACTCAGTTTTTTAAAGACCTCAATCAGGTCTCCCTTCAGCCTTGTCTGAATAGTCTCTTTCCATGCTGTTCCTCTTTAATTTGACACTGTCAATTTTCCAGATTGATTTTATTTGAACACTGAGTGGAAATGCATTGGGACATATACCTCTGTGGGAAGGTGTACAAATCCTGCTCTGCTACATCATTCAACATCACAACAATGGAGAAGAAAAAGCACTTCATTAACAATAGAATGCTTTAAGAGGAAGGGTGTGTTTCCATGGTGTATGACTCTGTGACTATGATTCTAAGTCCAATGACATGTAAATGCAATTTTTGTCTTTATGTTGAAATATGCTAACAATCTTCCTTCCCACAGGAAAAAATAACCGTGAAAAATAGTAATATTGGAAATGGTTGTACTGGTCATACTAAGTTCTATTTCAAAGTCTTCAAGTCAAATGTTTGTCACCTGCAAGTTTTCATGTTTGTCCTTCTGGGTACAGTTCAGTTGCACTGTGGATGATGATTGTTTTATTATGAATTCACTCCTGTAACATGGACAACACTGGCTGGTCATCATTTATTGTCAGTCCCTAGTTGCCCTTGAGAGATTGGCAGTGAGCTGTCTTCTCATACCGCTGCAGTCCATATGAGTCTGTAGACCCACAGTGCCCTGAGGGAGGGAATTCCAGGACTTTGACCAGTGACTGTGAAGGAACAGCGAATATATTTCAAACCAGGATGGTGAGTTGGATGGGAACTTGCCGATGGTGGGATTCCCATGTAACTGCTACCTTTATCTTTGTAGATGGAAGCGGCCATGTGTTTGGAAGGTAGAGTCTAAGGATCTTTGGTGAATTTCTGCAGGACATCTTATAGATAAAACACACTGCTCTTACTGACAATCAGTGGTGGAGGGAATGGATCCTTATGGATGTACCAATCAAGTGGCTGATCTGTCCTGGATGGTGTCAAGCTTCTTGAGTGTTCAAAGTTTGTGAGAAGATTTGTAGCTCGTGTGCTCGTTGTTGTGGTTCTGTTCGCCGAGCTGGGAATTTGTGTTGCCAACGTTTCGTCCTCTGTCTAGGGGACATCCTCAGTGCTTGGGAGCCTCCAGTGAAGCGCTTCTGTGATGTTTCCTCTGGCGTTAATACACCGGCCACGGCAGCGGACAGCTGGAACTGACAACCGGAAGCGGCAGAGACAAACCACTATAAATGCCGGAGGAAACAACACAGAAGCGCTTCACAGGAGGCTCCCAAGCACTGAGGATGTCACCTAGACAGGGGACGAAACATCTGCAACAAAAATTCTTGAGTGTTGTTGGAGCTGCACCCACTCAGGCAAATGGTCAGTATTCTATCACACTCCTCTCATGTGCCTTGGGTAACATAATGGTAAACTTTGGGGAGTCAGGAAGTGAATTACTTGCTGCAGTATTCCGAGCTTCTGACCTGCTCCTGTAGCCACTGTGTTAACGTGGCGAGTCCAATTGAGTTTCTGGTCAATGGCAACTCCCACAATGTTGATCGTGCGGGATTGAGTAATGGTCACAGTGAATGTCAAGGGGCGATGGTTAGATTGCCCCTTACTTGAGATAAATAATTGTCTGGCATTTGTGGGGTATGAACATAACACAGTCCTGAGGTTGTAAGTGGTGCTATATAAATGCAAGTTCTTGTTATTCAACAGGTTTTAATGTTATGACTGCTTCTTCAGGTTATTAGTTACATCATTAATCCTGATTTACGCTCCATGAAAGCAGAAACTCAATGCTGGTAAACATCAATGCTGAATTTAAATCAGCAAATTGAACCTTAGGTACTTATAGGAGTGTTTTGAATGAGAAAGCTCACACATGCTTGTTCCTTTTGACACTGCAACCCTCACTAATCTCCTACGGCAAGTGTCTGACTGTGCATGCTCTCTCCACTAATGAGGTTTCATTCTATTATTTGCAGACATGGATTTGTTGTTTGAAGTAAATGATGAGAGTCAGTTCGTTTCTGTTGCATTCATTACTGATGCCTGCACAGACTGCTGTTAACTTTCACAATGTTGCATTGCCTTTTGAGTAACTGAGGGACCAGTCTTAACCCTAAGCAGCCCAAAAGAAGCAAGGGTACTGGTGGAGCAAGCAACAGTTAGGATGGTACAGGTACACAATCCTTTATTCAAAATCCTTGGGCCCAGTTGTTTTTTAGAATTTGAAATTTTCCAGATTTCAGAATAAATTATATTTTCACAAGTGAAATTTTAAAAATTACCTAACTGTTATAAAGGTGTAAAGGAGTACTGTACCTTTAAGAGAGAGAGAGAGGAAGCTAGCAAGGACTGAACAAAAGTGCAGAGTGTCCTGAATAAGGTAAAAATGTAACACTTAATTGAAACAAATACTTGGAGTTGTGTTGCCATGGAACAAAAACAAGTTCAAATTTGGCCAGCCAGTTTAAATTATACCCCAGATACCAAAATCCAATCGAATTTGAACTTAGTGTTTTGATGATGTAAAAACCAATGAAATCATCTAATGTTTTGGGATATAAAACCAGACATTTTGAACAGTTAGAGGGCGAACTGCCAAAGGCCAACAAGTACTGGATTAGTAGTGCTGGAAGAGCACAGCAGTTCAGGCAGCATCCAACGAGCAGCGAAATCGACGTTTCGGGCAAAAGCCCTTCATCAGGAATAAAGGCAGTGAGCCTGAAGCGTGGAGAGATAAGCTAGAGGAGGGTGGGGGTGGGGAGAGAGTAGCATAGAGTACAATGGGTGAGTGGGGGAGGAGATGAAGGTGATAGGTCAAGGAGGAGAGGGTGGAGTGGATAGGTGGAAAAGAAGATAGGCAGGTCGGACAAGTCAAGGAGACAGTTACTGAGCTGGAAGTTTGAAACTAGGATGAGGTGGGGGAAGGGGAAATGAGGAAGCTGTTGAAGTCCACATTGATGCCCTGGGGTTGAAGTGTTCCGAGGCGGAAGATGAGGCGTTCTTCCTCCAGGCGTCTGGTGGTGAGGGAGCGGTGGTGAAGGAGGCCCAGGACCTCCATGTCCTCGGCAGAGTGGGAGGGGGAGTTGAAATGTTGGGCCACGGGGCGGTTTGGTTGATTGGTGCGGGTGTCTCGGAGATGTTCCCTAAAGTGCTCTGCTAGGAGGCGCCCAGTCTCCCCAATGTAGAGGAGACCGCATCGGGAGCAACGGATACAATAAATGATATTGGTGGATGTGCAGGTGAAACTTTGATGGATGTGGAAGGCTCCTTTAGGGCCTTGGATAGAGGTGAGGAAGGAGGTGTGGGCACAGGTTTTACAGTTCCTGCGGTGGCAGGGGAAAGTGCCAGAATGGGAGGGTGGGTCGTAGGGGGGTGTGGACCTGACCAGGTAGTCACGGAGGGAACGGTCTTTGCGGAAGGCGGAAAGGGGTGGGGAGGGAAATATATCCCTGGTGGTGGGGTCTTTTTGGAGGTGGCGGAAATGTCGGTGGATGATTTGGTTGATGCGAAGGTTTGTAGGGTGGAAGGTGAGCACCAGGGGCGTTCTGTCCTTGTTACGGTTGGAGGGGTGGGGTCTGAGGGCGGAGGTGTGGGATGTGGACGAGATGCGTTGGAGGGCATCTTTAACCTCGTGGGAAGGGAAATTGCGGTCTCTAAAGAAGGAGGCCATCTGGTGTGTCCTATGGTGGAACTGGTCCTCCTGGGAGCAGATACGGCGGAGGCGGAGAAATTGGGAATACGGGATGGCATTTTTGCAAGAGATAGGGTGGGAAGAGGTGTAATCCAGGTAGCTATGGGAGCCGGTGGGTTTGTAGAAAATGTCAGTGTCAAGTCGGTCGTCATTAATGGAGATGGAGAGGTCCAGGAAGGGGAGGGAGGTGTCAGAGATGGTCCAGGTAAATTTAAGGTCAGGGTGGAATGTGTTGGTGAAGTTGATGAATTGCTCAACCTCCTCGCGGGAGCACGAGGTGGCGCCAATGCAGTCATCAATGTAGCGGAGGAAGAGGTGGGGAGTGGTGCCGGTGTAATTACGGAAGATCAACTGTTCTACATAGCCAAAAAAAAGACAGGCATAGCTGGGGCCCATACGTGTGCCCATGGCTACGCCTTTGGTCTGGAGGAAGTAGGAGGATTCAAAAGAGAAATTGTTAAGCGTGAGGACCAGTTCGGCCAAACGAATGAGAGTGTCAGTGGAAGGGTACTGTTGGGGACGTCTGGAGAGGAAAAAACGGAGGGCTTGGAGGCCCTGGTCATGGCGAATGGAGGTGTAGAGGGATTGGATATCCATGGTGAAGATAAGGCGCTGGGGGCCGGGGAAACGGAAGTCTTGGAGGAGGTGGAGGGCGTGGGTGGTGTCTCGAACGTTTCAACTCCCCCTCCCACTCTGCTGAGGACATGGAGGCCCTGGGCCTCCTTCACCGCCGCTCCCTCACCACCAGACGCCTGGAGGAAGAACGCCTCATCTTCCGCCTCGGAACACTTCAACCCCAGGGCATCAATGTGGACTTCAACAGCTTCCTCATTTCCCCTTCCCCCACCTCATCCTAGTTTCAAACTTCCAGCTCAGTAACTGTCTCCTTGACTTGTCCGACCTGCCTATCTTCTTTTCCACCTATCCACTCCACCCTCTCCTCCTTGACCTATCACCTTCATCCCCTCCCCCACTCACCCATTGTACTCTATGCTACTCTCTCCCCACCCCCACCCTCCTCTAGCTTATCTCTCCATGCTTCAGGCTCACTGCCTTTATTCCTGATGAAGGACTTTTGCCCGAAACGTCGATTTCGCTGCTCGTTGGATGCTGCCTGAACTGCTGTGCTCTTCCAGCACCACTAATCCAGTATTTGGTTTTCAGCATCTGCAGTCATTGTTTTTACCTTGAAAGACCAACAAGTAGACTGCGAGCTGCATAGCTCTCTGCAAGGTACCTGTCCAGGAGAAAGGTTGTGTAGCAGAAGACCAAAGAAGAGGTGGACCCAGCAAAACCCAGAGGAAAAATCTACAAAACTGAGTGGTTTAGAAACATGATTTTTCTTTTGTAAATCTTAATCAAAGTTTTTTATTGGACCAGTAGAGTGGGAGGTAAAAGATAGTTTTAAGAGAAAGGAGTTGTAAATGGTGGTTTTAATGTTCTCTGTTGGACTTAAAGTATAAAATGGTTAATTTTTAATTTAAATAGTGAAATCTGGGTTAGTCCTTTGCCTCTCGAAATTTAACAGATTACAGCATGAGGTGAGCTTCTCTGTGTGTTGGAGTTTAAATTAGCAAAGGGGTTTATCCCATGTCATAAAATAAGAGCAGACACACATGTGATTAGTATGGGCACTGAGATAGAATTGACACCTGCCAGTGCTGAGCCAGGCTACCATGTCACATCTGAGTGACGTGGTTCCAGTGAGTGTGGGTTGGATCACCTGTTCGCACGCCAAAATGACACTCCATGCTCCAGGAAAACAATTTCAGATTTCGGAGGTTTTCAGATTTCAGAATTTCAGATAAAGAATTGTGTAATAGTAGCTTACCTTGCTTGCACTCTGCCTGATCTTACTGATTTGCTGTTAGTAACTGTCACAGTTAATAAAACAGATGCAATCCTGGGCATTTTGATTTCACACTCAGCTCCTTAAATCCTGACAGCAGGACAAAATCCCTCTTTCTCCTTAAGTTGTTGGTGCTGAAGTGGATCGTAATCTCTGAACATTTACCTTCCTTCCGCAGTCTACAGCTGCTCAATGATATCCTTGACCCTGGCATTAGGAAGTGAGGCAACATATTATCCATGATTCATGTTGGTGGCCACCGAAATATTTGTCTGTTCCCTGGATAGCAAGCCTTCTGTCCCTATTACTGTCTTTACTGAGTCCCTCTCTGACCCAGCCGTGATGCTACGGGCTTGGCTTTAAGAGGAACTGTTGCTTTTACCAGTATTTAGAGCTGAATATTAGTTGGCCTCTGAGATGTGCTCTAAGGATTCTTACACTACCTGCCTGTTTCTTCCAATGTGCCATTCTGTCACTCTCTGCATCTTCTCAATCTGTGGGTGACCATGTCCCTCTCAGCCTCACAGATAAGCCCATAACATGTCAGCTGCTGCCTGAGTCTGGACCTTGAGCTGCTCCAATCAGCAACACCTTTTGCACATATAATTATTTAGAAAATGGTGACCATCCTGGAGCTCCCACAAGGAACAGGGTGAATTCTCCAAAGGTCAGAGAAGAGTGACCTATCAGTCCTCAAGCAAGTAGATAATAAAATGTACTATTAAAAAAAATACTTGCCTCTAGTCACCCCTCTTCTCCCAGTGTCTACTAAATATGGGAAAATGAACTGAAATATTTCACTTAGCTCTTATCATCTAAACAAAAACACATTTGTAATTTTTAAGCTCTTGAGGCAAACTCCCTAAATTTGGAGGAAGGGAATAAAGCTCTGAAATTCACCAACCAATCACCTCAGGGCTACCCTGTGGTGAAGTGTTGATCTTCTTCACACTTTTCCGAGCTCCAGCATGTCCAATCCTACTCCCAATCCATCCCTCTCCTGCTTCCAACTCCACCCTGTTCCCAATCCATCCCTCTCCTGCCTCTGACTCCAATCTGTTGCCAATCCATCCCGCTCCTGCTTCTGATTCCACCCTGCTCCTAATCCATCCCTCTCCTGCTTCTGACTCCACCCTGTTTCCAATCCATCCCTCTCCCACCTCTGACTCCATCCTGCTCCCAATCCATCCCTCTCCTGCCTCTGATTCCACCCTGTTCCCAATCCATCCCTCTCCTGCCTCTGACTCCAATCTGTTGCCAATCCATCCTGCTCCTGCTTCTGATTCCACCCTGTTCCCAATCCATCCACCTCCTGCCTCTGACTCCAATCTGTTGCCAATCCATCCTGCTCCTGCTTCTGATTCCACCCTGCTCCCAATCCATCCACCTCCTGCTTTCGACTCCATCCTGCTCCCAATCTATCCCTCTCCTGCCTCTGATTCCACGCTGCTCCCAATCCACCCCTCTCCTGCTTTCGATTCCACCCTGCTCCCAATCCATCCATCTCCTGCTTCCGACTCCACCCTGCTCCCAATCCAGCCCTCTCCTACCTCTGATTCCACCCTGCTCCCAATCCATCCCTCTCCTGCTTCCGACTCCACCCTGCTCCCAATCCAGCCCTCTCCTACCTCTGATTCCACCCTGCTCCCAATCCATCCACCTCCTGCTTTCGACTCCATCCTGCTCCCAATCTATCCCTCTCCTGCCTCTGATTCCACGCTGCTCCCAATCCACCCCTCTCCTGCTTTCGATTCCACCCTGCTCCCAATCCATCCATCTCCTGCTTCCGACTCCACCCTGCTCCCAATCCAGCCCTCTCCTACCTCTGATTCCACCCTGCTCCCAATCCATCCCTCTCCTGCTTCCGACTCCACCCTGCTCCCAATCCAGCCCTCTCCTACCTCTGATTCCACCCTGCTCCCAATCCATCCCTCTCCTGCTTCCGACTTCACCCTGCTCCCAATCCAGCCCTCTCCTGCCTCTGATTCCACCCTGCTCCCAATCCACCCCTCTCCTGCTTTCGATTCCACCCTGCTCCCAATCCATCCATTTCCTGCTTCCGACTCCACCCTGCTCCCAATCCATCCCTCTCCTGTTACCGACTCCACCCCGTTCCCAATCCATCCCTCTCCTGTATCTAACTCTCCTCTGATCTTAACTCGATCCCTCTCCTGCCTCTGACTCTGCCCTGCTCCCAACCCTGCCCAGAATCATTCCCATCCTTGACTCTGTCCCATTCCTGCTCATGATCCTGACCACGCCTTGCCCTGCGCCCCTCTTTGCTCCACTTTCCCTCCCTACTCTCTCTCCTGTTAAGTGATGGACCAAGAGCTTTTGGAGCTTCAGTGTAACCTCTCTCCACTTCTTCTGGTGTCGTGCAGTCTTGTTACTATTTCACTTAGCCTAGTAAGTTGGTACTATGCTTGATAATTTACATTGATACCCAATCCAGCAATGCCTCCATTTTAAATAGCTCATCCTTCTTTTCAAACCCCTCCAAGGTCTCACCTCTCCTTGTCTCTGCAATTCCGTTCAGCTCCACAACCTTCTGAGATCTCTGCCATCTTTTAATTCTGGCCTCTTTAGCATTTCGATTTCAATGACTACACCATTGATGGGCGAACCTTGATCTGCCTAATCCCGAAGCAGTGGAACTGCCTTCCAACCTCTTCACCCACCTACCACCTGGGTCTGGGTGGGTTTCTCTTCGGAGGGTCGGTGTGGAGTTGTTGGGCCGAAGGGCCTGTTTCCACACTGTAGGGAATCTATCCTCATCTATCACACTCTTCCTCACTGAACCACTCCTTAAAAAAAAATACAAACTCCTTGACCAGCCTTTTGGTCACTCGTCCTAATATTTCCGCACATGATGAGGTGCTCACCATGGTGCTCCCTGGAACGCTTCACTATATTAAAGATATGATACCACGAAGAGACTGTGGTCGGGAGATATAGTGGAGATGTCACTGGAACTGTTAACCCAGAGGCTGATACTGAGGCCAGGGGTTTAAATCCCATCGTGGCAGCTGATGGAATTTTGTTTTCAAAATGAATCTCATTGATGATTGTAATGAGGTCAGCCAGCTGGACATCATAGACTATGGGTTTCCCTGATTGAGCTTGTTAATCTAGTCCAATCAGGGAGCCCTGGCTAACATTAGACTGTTGAGTGGCAGAGATACTGGCGCTCAGGTGCCTAATTCTGTATAAGGCAGTACAACAGTCAAGGGCTATCAGAGAAGGCATTTGGTACGTATGCCTTTATTGGTCAGTGCATTGAATATAGGAGTTGGGAGGTCATGTTGCGGCTTCACAGGTCAGTGGTTAGGCCACCTTTGGAATATTATATTCAATTCTGGTCTCCCTGCTATAAGAAGAATGCTAAGCTTGAAAGGGTGCAGAAAAGATTTACAAGGATGTTGCCAGGGTTGGAGGGCTTATGCTATCAGGAGAGGCTGAATAGGCTGGGACTATTTTCCCTGCTCTGTCGGAGACTGAAGGGTGATCTTATAGAGGTTTATGAAATCATGAGGGGGCATAGGTAGGGTGAGTGACCAAGGTCCTTTCTCCAGGGCAGGGGAGTCTAAAACTAGAAGGCATACGGTGAGAGGGTTTAAGGTGAGAGTGGAAAGGTTTAAAAGGAACCTAAGAGGCATGCAGAGGATGGTGTGTGTATGGAATGAGCTCTCAGAGGAAGTGGTGGAGGCTGGTACAATTACAACATTTAAAAGGCATCTGGATGGGTACATAAATAGGAAAGATTTAGAGGGATATGGGCCAAATGCTGGCAAATGAGATTAGATTTATATAGGATATCTGGTTGGTATGAATGAATTGTATTAAAGGGTTTCTGTGCTGTACATCTCTATGGCTCTCTCTGACTTGATGACTGTTCATGTGGAAATAAAGGGTGACTTGGTGATGGGATACTGGCCTCTGTGCAGTTATTTCAACGGTGACCCAGAAAACTCTTATTGATTGTTGTGAAAACCATCTGGCTCACTAATACCCTTTAGAGGAAAGAAATCTGCCAGTCTTACCCAGTCTGAGCTGCATTGAACTGAATGAATTGAATTTATTGTCACGTGTACCGAGGCACAGTGAAAAGCTTTGTCTTGCGAGCAATACAGACAGGTCACAGAGTTAAGTAGCATAGATAAGTAAATAATAAGTAAATAGCGGCAAAGACAAAAGCACAGGTACAGGTGAATGTTAAGAGTTTGTGAGTCCATTCAGTATTCTAACAACAGTAGGGTAGACACTGTTGCAAAACCGGCTGGTACATGTGTTCAGGCTTCTGTACCTTCTCCCTGATGGTAAGGGTTGTAGAAAAACATTGCCAGGTTGGGATGGATCTTTGAGAAAGCTGGCAGCCTTTCCTTGACAGTGGGCCTGGTAGATGGATTCTATAGATGGGAGGTTGGCCTTTGTGATTGTCCACCACTCTCTGTAACCATCTCCAACCTTGAATGGTACAGTTATACCAGGTAGATACATATCCAGACAGAATGCTCCCGATGGCACACCTATAAAAGTTGGCAAAAGTATTCGCCGTCATGCCAAATCTTCTCAGCTGCCTGAGGAAGAGGAGACGTTGTTGGGCCTTTGTATCCAATGCATTCACATGGAGATTTCAAGAAAGCTTGTTGTGGGTGACCACTCCCAGGAGCTTGACACCCTCCACTCATTCCACCTCCGTGCTGTTAATGTGTAGGGGGACATGAGTAATATCCCACCGAAAGTCAATAATGAGTTCCTCGGCTTTGCTGGCATTGAGAGCTAGGTTGTTCTCAGTGCACCATTTTACCAGGTCTTCCACCTCTCATCTGTAGTCCATTTTGTCGCCATCTGAGATTCGACTGACTATGGTGGTGTCATCAGCAAACTTATAAATGGCATTAGTCTGGTATTTGGCAATGCAGTCATGGGTATACAGTGAGTACATGAAGAGACAGAGTATGCACCCCTGGGGGCTCCAGTGTTGCATGTTAGTGAGGACGAAATATTGTCCCCAATCTTCACAGATTGTGGCCTTTGGGTCAGGAAACTGAGGATCCAGTTGCAGAGAGTGGGGCTTGGACCAAGATCACTAAGGTTAGTAATCAGTCTCGAGGGGATGATTGTTTTGAAGGCTGAACTTTCGTCAATGAGTAGGATTCTTACATGCTGTTCTTGGTGTCAAGATGTTCTAGGGAGGAGTGAAGAGCAAATTACAGTACCAGATGGAAAAACCCAAAATGTTAAGCTCCTGGTAAGAATGAATCAACCGGTTCCACTTATTTATTCACCCTTGCCCTCATTTGGTGATGAGAAATCTAATTTAGATATAATTTGGAAAGGACCCTTCCCATTGTCTGCCAGATTCAAATGAACTTGTGCTTTTAAAGGAGCCAAATTAGCCGAATCTCCTTCAGCTAAGCAGGAGTAGTTCTATAATTACAGCAATACTGCAAGAGTGAGATATTAATGTGATACTTATACACACAGATTAGAAATATGAGGCAAGTCCAAAAAGATAAAAGTTTAGGAAGACAGGTATATGTCCTGTTTGTGCAGTGAACAAGGGTGAACCTTGTTGTGAAGGTTGCCAATTGTATTGTTGTTGGTAATTAAACAGTCAGTTTTATATCCTGCAGTTCTGCTGATTATTTAAGATTGTATTATTCTGATTCCTTTTTAACTGGAATTGAGTTCCAGCATTCAGGATGGGAGAGAGTCCTTTGGTCTCTTGTCTTTTTTACCTGGGTCCCTTTTGTTTAGCAAGATATCTGCCTGACTTCTACTACACATCGGCAGCAACATGGTTCTCCCAGTGATCAGGGCCAGTCGCAGTGAGGTCACTCTCCCGGTGATCAGTGCCGGCCGCAGTGAGGTCACTCTCCCAGTGATCAGGGCCGGCCACAGTGAGGTCACTCTCCCGGTGATCAGGGATGGCCGCAGTGAGGTCTCTCTCCCGGTGATCAGTGCCGGCCGCAGTGAGGTCACTCTCCCGGTGATCAGTGCCGGCCGCAGTGAGGTCACTCTCCCGGTGATCAGGGCCGGCCGCAGTGAGGTCACTCTCCCAGTGATCAGGGTCAGTGGCAGTGGCAACAAAGCTCTTCCTGTGACCAGGGACTGCAACGCCAGAGTCAGCAGACTCTTTGGGGCGGTGGAGCCGGCAAGTTGACATCTGCAGCTGATGCGGGTCCATTGACCCAACAACAGTCTGGCCTGGTAATAGAGTCAGGTGCCTTTGGTTATGGCATGAGTGAGTGTGTGTTCAGCAGCCTCAGCAAAGTGGGCCCAATGGAGTCATACAACTCCTACACTTGTTGGTTTGACACAGCCGGTGAGGAGGCAGATGGAAGTCACTTTGAGGCTGGGTGTCAGCATGGACTCGGTTGGGAAGACTGATCTGAATACTTTACCTTTGATTTTTTTCTAATTTGTTTCTTTGACTTATAATGCTGGATGATTTATCTCTTTACTTTTTTTTGTTTCCTAAGAATTTGATCTTAAGTATGTGTACGTAGGTGTACCTTTGTACCTGAGATAGTGCTGTAATGTGGTGACTGTAAACTGCTCACTGTACTCATTTGACTATCGGTGACAATAAAGCCCATGCAATAGATTGAGAGACTGTCTTTACTTGCAACACAGGAATGACTTGGGGAAAGATCTTCATCTGTGATCTTCACAGAACACGAATGCTCGTACCTGGGTTGATACACACGCGAATGTGCTGTCCCACTCGCAAACTCCAGTAAAGTGTAAACTGGCTTTTAATCCCCCCCCCCCCATTTCCTGCGTCTTCTTCAAAGGGAAAAACACCCAAATATCGACAGTTTGGGACATAATCCACAGGGACTGGCTTGCTATTAAGCAAGGGGTTGTCAGCTTCTTGTTATCTTTGTCATCACAAGAGATTATGAGGATTAGCTTGAAGCTTCTTTAACAAGTGTTAAATGGGATGTTTCTAACAGGTGTTACCTCCCATCAATCCCACACAGAACTTTTGCCAGTCAGCCACTACGTTTGGAATAGCAGATATGAAGCAGTTTGGAACAAAGAACTAAAAATGCCTGTAATATTTCAGGGTTCCAACCTGTTATCAGAACAGACCAAACACAGCCCTTGTCACTTGGAAGAATACATTGTCATTCCATCATATAGACACAATGAACCAAATTTCTATGCAATTATTTCCCTAGATTTAAGGCAAAAATCTCTAAGAAAGAGTGAGAAAGAGAACCTTTCTGCTAATCTTCACATGAGTGTGTAAAAGAAAACCTTCTATGTTTGTTTCTTGCAGTCAATTTGCCTTGTCTCACAATACTCACTAAATTAATTATAACGTTCTCCATCCTCTGCACCGCATCATTAATATGGAGCAGAATTCTGTGAACAGCTGGTCCCTGTGTTACATTCACGATCTGTAATTACAGGGCTGGCTTAACGCGCAATGTGACAAATTATTACAAGGCAATCAGCCTCCTACAATGCTGGGAACCTCGCAAAAAAAAATAGCAAAAATAATACAGAGCTGTAATAATATATTTTAATATTACTCAATCTCTGAAAGGGGAACAAGCTTAGGGGTACAGCAGGGGCCATGGGACAAATTGAATAGCTTGAGCTAAGAGCCAATATGATGGGTCAATACTGTGTTGATTCTTAATACTGTGAGATTCCACGGGCTAGGAATTGTTCTGCATAAAGATTAAGCAGTGACCATCTCCAACAAGAACGAACCTACCTGCACCTCTTGACTAATGATCCCTCTAATTTTTGTTGTTCCTCCATGGATTTCTGCTCCTTATATCGAAACCAGAGCAGAAGGCACATGGCGAGTGATGATGGTGTGCGTGTGGAGCATCTCAGCTGCTGCATGAGTGCAGTTTGCAGGAAAACTGCTCTTTACGTTCAAGAGCATTACCATTGCCAATTGGGATCAGCATTCATCAGCAAGTGAACTGGTCTGACCGGGTAAATACCGTACCTGTCTGAGCACATTGGAGATGAGGAATTCTGCAGTGAGAAACTCACCTCTTGATTCCCCAAGGCCTGCCCTCCAGTCACAAAGCACAACCGAACTGTTAGTCCAGAGACCCAGGTAATACTCTGGGGACATGTGTTCAAATCCTGCCATGACAGATGGTTGAATTTGAATTCAATAAAAACCTGGAATGAAGAGTCTAACAATGACCATGAAACCATTGATGACTGTTGGGAAAGCCCATTGGGTTCACTAATGTCCTTTAAGGAAGGAAACTCCTATCCTTACCTGGTCTGGCCTACAGGTGACTCCAGACCAACAACAATGTGGTTGACTCTTAACTGCCCTCTGGGAAATTAGGGATGGGCAATAAATGCTGGCCTTGCCAGTGATGCTTATGTCTCATGAATGAACAAAACCGTGGAGAATGATGGAAGTGCTCAGCAAGAATTCGAGTAGCCTGTGATGCAGCAGTTGGATCTTCTGAAAGGCTTTTGAAGACTAGTTGAGAAAGGAATGAGGCCGATAGGTGGCCGTGAGGTTAATTCCTGAGGTTTTTTCCTCAGGTGGATTCCTGATTCAAGAAGACTCACATGGATGGGTAAGTTCTGTGAATGCATCCTTACGTGAAATCGTGTACCTACCACCCCACTCACCACTCACATTGTTCAATACACCATAAGACCATAAGACATAGGAGTGGAAATAAGGCTATTTGGCACCTCAAGTCCACTCCGCCATTTAATCATACATTGCCATCACTCATCCAGCATTAATCCACGGCACTTTGGAACTAGGTTTATAATTGAGATTGACCAGTCCATCCCAACACAGTGACTGAGGTGCCAATCCTGTGCCCAGTTTTCAGTTTTGGTAAGTGTCACTCAGTTCAATGGTACAATCAGATAAATGGGGAGAGACAGCACCTAACCAACACCGTTACTGACATTCTGCCCTCTCTCCTACAGAACAAGGAAACCAACATAAAAAGGCCATAACTAACCTTTGTGTGGTAGGAGTGGGAATGTGGTGGGAGCAAGGGGCCCTGCATTTTCTGATCCTGTTTGAAGTCAAGGCTGTCTGTGTTATGTGATTGGCTGTGACATGGTTTCCAGTCTTGCCAAAAACACCAAGAGTGACAGTATGCCCCTTCCCAACTCTTGATTCACTCAAGTCTAGTCGTCTGATGTAATGTCGAGCTCTTGACCGTGGACCTCCCATTTTGCATTTCACTCCTCCCCACCTTCCCCTTCTGAGTTGCTTACTTAAAAACCCATAACCGGGCAGCAGCGCAACTAGAGAAGCCTCAAGGACTGAGAAAGAGAGAAACAGGACAGTACTGGTGAAGAGGCTCTGTCACGTAAGAAGCACTGAGATGTTAAAAAGTGAAATGCCATAACATCCAAGGCTATGGGGAGTTGCTGCAAAATTTGACTGAAGTGGATAGGTGCTTGATGACTAGCATGGATGAGATGGGTTGAAGGGCCACTTTCCATGCCGTAACCTTCTACGACTCTAGGAAATCCGCCATTTGCATGTGACTCCAGATGCACACCAATGTAGTTGACTCTTGTCTGCCCTCAAAGGGCAATTAGGGATGAGTAACAAATATTGACTATGCCAGTGACATTCATATTCCATGAAAGACCAAAGAAAATCAATGCAGGTGTGCTGCAGGCTCAGAGATACAACAGGTGCAACCACCCCATCCTGTCACAGCCTCCCTGGGCCCAGGTTAATAGATCCTCAACCTTCTACTCGTTACAGAACTCCCAGCCTCTGACCTGTTCGTGTAGCTACACTTCCTGTCAAATCACTAAATCTGCCCACATCACTTCCAGGAACAATTTATACCAGACATAGAGCAGGTTATCCTGAAATATCTTACTCAATAACTAATACACGCCCCCACAGTCCTTTAAACAAAACCAAACAATTATAATGAATTGTTCTGCTTGGTCCAAGTTCAAAGCTGCTAAGCTAGCTATGGGCGACATGGTGGCTCAGTGGCTACACTGCTGCCTCACACCATCAAGGAACTAGGTTCAATTCTACCCTTGGGTGACTGTCTGGGTGGAGTTTGCACATTCTCCCGTGTCTGCGTGGATTTCCTCTGTGTGCTTCGGTTTCCTCCCACAACCCAAAGGTGTGCAGGTCAGGTGAATTGGCCCATAGTGTTCAGGGATGTATAGGCTAGGTGCCTTAGTCAGGGGTAAATGTAGAATAATATGGTAGGGGAATGGGTCCAGGTGGGTTACTCTACGGAGGGTCGGTGTGGACTTGTTGGGCCGAAGGGCCTGTTTCCACACTGTAGGGATTCTATGAATTCATTTCCTTTATTCTTTTAGCAGGACATGGGTGTCACTGGTTAGGCTGGCATCGGCCTATCCCTGATTGCCCCTTGAACTGAGTGGCTTGCTCAGCCGCTTTAAAGCCCCTGGTGCATTTCTAGTGAGTGTGCCCTGCATTGACACCTTCCCAACCCCCACACTCCAGTCCAGTCTCTCTACCTTTTTCCATGCAGTGTACAATTCACGATGGCGTGTCACTGAGTGAATTTCATGCAGAAAGAAAACAGAAAAAATGTTTTGTGCTCCATAAATATTTCCAAATAAACCTCACATGAGATTGAAAAGAAATGGTGTTTGAACGCAGCTTGGGGATAAAAAGATTTTGTGAAATATTCATTGAGTAATAACATAACAGACAGAGTGATGTTGGGCCCCTGACATTATACCTTTCATAACAATTGTGAAACTTGTAGTGAGTGCTCTGGGAATTGGCGATTCTTTTATCACAACTTTTATTTTTCATTCTTTCACGGGATGTGGACACTGCCAAAGCCACATGCATTGCCATCCCTAATTACCCCTGAAACTGAGTGCCCTACTTGGCCATTTCAGAGGGCAGTTAAGTGTTCACCACATTGCTGTGGGTAGGAGTAGAAATGGCAGATCTCCTTCAATGCCAATTGATGATTGTTAGGGTTACCATTGCCAAGAAAGCTTCAGATTTATTCATTGAATTTGAATTCCTCCCACTGTCATCTCATTTATCGAGACTATATAATTGTTCAAAACACTTTGGAGTGGCTTAGTGGTTAACACTGCTGCCTCACAGCATCTGGGACCTGGGTTCGATTCTGCTTTTGGGCAATTGTTTGCACATTCTCCCAGTGGCTAGGAATTCTGTAGCGAATAAATTGCCTCCTGACTCCCCAAAGTCTGCTCGCAAGTTTGCACATTTTCCCAGTGTCTGCATGGATTTTCTCCAGGTGCTCTGGTTTCCCCCCACAGTCCAAAGATGTGCAGATTAGGGTGGATTGGCCATGCTAAATTGCCCAGGGATGGGCAGACTAGGTAGATTAGCCCTGGGAAATGTAGGTTGAAGGGGTAGGATAGGATGTAGATCTGGGTGGGCTGTTCTTTGGAGGGTGGGTGTGGACTCAATGGGTTGAACGGCCTGCTTCCACACAGTAAGGATTCTATGATTTTGAAACCACATTTGTTTTGAATTTGTTCTCAGGACGTGGGCATTGCTGGCTCGACCAGAAATAGCTGCCCGTTCCAAATTGCCCTGATGACGATGGTGGTAAACTCCTTTCTTGAACCGCTGGAGCTGACTTGGTGTGGGTAGACCCACGGTCCTCTGGTGGGAGGTGGGGGTGTGAAGTTCTATGATTTTGACCCAACAATTCTGGAGAAATGGAAGGTCACATGTTCCCACGTCAGGATGGTGTAGAGCTGAAAAGGGTATGTGCAGAATGTGTTGCTCCTATGTATCTTCTTTCCTTGTCATCCTACATTATAGATTTTGCAGGTTTAGGAGATGCAATCAAAAGGGTTTGCTGCATTAATGCAGTGGATCTTCTAAATAGTACACACTATGCGGTAGAGGGAGAGAATACTAAAGGTGGTACTTGGTACCAATCAAGCGGGCTGCTTTGTCCTGGACGGTGTCAAGCTTCTTGAGTGCATTTGGAGCTCCACCCAACCAGGCAATTGGAGAGTACTCCAACACAATACTGATTTGCACCTTGTAAATGATGGGCAGACTTTGGGGAGTTAGGAGACAATTTACTCGCTACAGAATTCCTAGCCTCTGAGCTGTTCACTGTATTTATAGACAGTTTCCAGATTAGCCGGTTTAGCATTGTTCTTGCACACCTCTGGAGGTTGGACTTGAACACAGACCTCCTAGTTTATAGACAGGGACACCATCACTGTGACACAAGAGCCCCCACAGTATTTATATGGATGGTCAGAGAATCATTGAATCAAAGAGTTGTTATGGTGCAGAAGTATATCATTCAGCCCATCGCCCTTGCACTGCTACTATCCCCTAGTGCCAAGCTCCAGCTTTTTCTCCATATTCCTGCACACCATTTCTGTTCAAATAATTATCCAATACTTCAACTGAACCTGTCTCCACCACATTTCCAGGCTGTGTATTCCATACCCTTAACTATTCCTTGTCTGAAAATATTTGTTCTTGAATCGCCCTTGTTTTGTTGCACATCATTTTAAATCTATCCTCTGTCATTGATTTTGTTTTCTTTTACAAGCAGAAAAAGCTTCAAGCTATCTCCTCGATCTAGCGCACTCAGGGTTTTTAAAGGCCATATGAAATCTCCTCTCAGCCTTCTTGTCTTCAAGGTGACCACTCAATCTATCTTCATAACTGAAGCTTCTCTTTCTTGGAACCATTCTTGTAAATGAATTGCCTGTCTCCAACTGCCCTTGAGAAGGCAGTGGTGGTTGTGCAGGTACTTTCTTACACCTCTGCACTCCATGAGGTTTTCAATACACCCAAAGCTGCAAGATTTTAACCCTGTACATACTTGATTCAAACGGCAGTAACTGTTGGAGATGCTCAGCGGGTCAGGGTAACAACCGCTGTTGGAAAAACAGAGTAAGGGGGTCTGAATTTACACTCCTTTGGTAATATGGAACAAAGCAGGCAGAATAGTGTAGGAAGGTGCAGTGATAAATGTCCAATGCCTTGTATTCACTGTGTTATCTTCCCAGCTGCAGACGAATCTCTCTTGATAGGGATGTTCATTGAATGTGACCCCTGTGCGATGAATGCTACTTACCGCTTTTCAGCTGAATTCTGAATGACGACTAAGCCAAAAGACAGGAAGATAGTTATCCAGACGGGAAAGAGTTTAACACTCACCACACTCAAAGTACTTCAATAATGAGGACAGCAAGCAAACAATACATCACGGCCACCGATTTGAATGTTTGGGAAACCTTCCTACCATTCCCATTCATGTCAAACACACACACACGTGCACACGTGCACACGTATATACAGACACACACACACATGCACACGTGCACACGTACACACAGACACACACACACACATGCACACAAGCACACAAGCACACATACACACCACACACACACATGCATACATTGCCACACGGACACATACACATCACACACACATGCACAAATACACACGTATAGATGCCACACACCTATACACACCGCACACAGATACGTGAACCCCCCCCACCACACACGCACGCGTGCACACACACCCACACACACACACTGACACAGAGTGACTACCTGACCATCTTCCTGTAACCCAACAGAACCACTTACGTTGCCATTGAAGGGTGTCTTCCTGCTACCCTTGGCATTTGACTGACAGCTGTGTTGCCCGTAGCTGCCAGGCCTCTCCTACGATTGCTGAAGGGGGTGGGAGGGGGCTTAAGGGTGGGGGTGGTAGGGACCTCTTTTGTGGGACATTTTTGAGTGGCAGTGATGGCTGCTCCCATAGCAACATCAGCACCTGCCCTCAGTGGTGCCTGTCCCCAGTCGGCATGCACACGGCCCCTGCCGAATTCCAGCATCCTTCTGTGGGTCTGCTGTGTCTTCACTGCAACTCAAGCTGCCATTCCACATCACCAAACCTCAGATACTGGCACATTTGTTCAAGTCTCGCCAGAATGAAATCCTATGATTTTATTTAGCATTTCTGCTCAAACTGACTTGCATAAGCAGTACTGAATTCTCATGGGACATGGAACAAACTGATTGATTGATTTTTAGATGGCAACGGGGTAAAAAGAGAGATGAAAAGAATAAGGGATGAATTCTCTCAGGCGTGCACTGCAAGAAGATTGTGCTGGACTGAATGGTCTATTGTAACCACTTGGAGCTAAGGTCTGACTGGGAGGATAAAAGCTCTCTCTCTCGCTGTTTCTCTCTTTCTCACCACTGATTATAAGATGAAGTAAAGTGTTTTTCAGCAGATTCAGTCCAGGCTCTTGTGGGCGTGAGTCCACTGTCCAAAATTGCCCGTAATTCTCCACCAGCTTATGGCTCATGTGGAGAGGTTGAACTATCACGTTGTAGAGAGATGATCAGCTGTAATTAAGACCCACTAGGTATGGAAGTACATGTTGCTGCTGTTCAAGGTACAACAAATGGGCAATATGCTGGTCGTACAAGAGTGTCAAAAAGAAATCACTGGATCGATAGGTTCACAAAGAATATTTTTATTTCCGTGCTCATCATTTGTCAAATTAGCTCAAGTTTTTAACTTGAGACACCCAGGTTTTCTGTCCATCAGCACTGACTGCCCCACCATTCACAGATAACACTTATTCTGGGGTGTGACTTTCTGCCATTGATCTTAATGTGACTTAACAAGCCAATTCTCAACCCACAGATCTCTGGGCTGATGGGGACAATGTCTATGAGGGTAATGGAGCTCTGAGTGCAGGAGTTGCAACTCTATTCTTTCCTTCTGTGCCTCTGCAATGTCTCATTATTAAGACGTGATGACTCAAGGCACAATGTACCTTCAGTGGTCAAGTTGTTGCCTTTCTGACCACTTGCTAGCGAACCCAGTCAATAACATCAATGCTGCCATTCTTCAAGGACAGATTCAGAGTGAGATCAAAGCATTTTCTTTGCCCTCCCCTGAAAAACTGGCCATTTGAAGAGAAAGAGAGAGAAAACAACCCCTGATGGGAGATGCGAGTTTTCAGCTGCCAAGGACGCAGTAGCACTACATCAAAGATTGGGTTAGTCACAGTTTTGCCTGAACGATGGTGGAGTTGGCTTCAAGAAGGACACCAGCATTTGTTCACCAGTCCTCTCATTGAACCTGGAGAATGCAGTGGAGGATTTGCTGGTCAAAGTTCTGTAATGTTTGTATGGGCCGATGATACACAGTCCAAATCAATCCAAAGACACAGGAGCATGTGCCAACCACTGCTCTGTAGGATTGGGCGTTTCTTGACTTGTGAAGGTGTTTGTTGCCAAGCCCTCACTGCAGAGTGTAGGCCTGATGCAGCTGTTCCAGTGTTGCTCATGTGCTATTTTTCTTGAGCCTATCTGGTATTTAGTGGAGGAGGATCACCCTATTATACAGCCAGGCACAATTCCCAAATAACAGGAAGGTTTATTTTTTATAATTATGATGCTTTAAGTCTGGTGCAGATTCATTTATTCCTTCCAAAAGCTAGACTGGAATTCCCTGTCTTCATCCATAGATTGTGTGTGGCAACACTAGAATGGCTGGAACCCATGTAACATGAACATTAAAACCTTCAGAATCTTTACCTTAAACATCTCCACAAGATTCTCCCCCCCTGCTGTCAACACAGAAAGAAATTGTGAGTTTACCTCCTTTATATGTATCATTGCCATATCTGCTCCCCAAATCTCTGACATCACAAGTGCGTCTGCATTTGGATGTGTGGATGTTTGAATCTGGATGCTTCATATTGTTTCTGGGACACAATCTCTTTGGACTTGAAGTTTAGGTCTCTGACCTGACAGCTCTTGATCCTGGTTCTGAGCTGTGATTCATTTCTCTACCTGAAGGAATTTTTTTAGCCCTCAGATATCATTTGCAGACAATTTTCTTCTTTATGGATACTATTGTTGATCCATTGCCTTCTCTGGACATGCATTAGTCTCCTCAAGTCCCTCCTTGGAAGATAGCTGCTCTGTTGGCATAAGGCTTATTTTCTTGTCATCTCCTGGATTTCTGGAAGAGGAAATTGCTTTCTAATTGGTTGAGGTAGATCCTGTTTTTGCAACATCCCGGATGCTTGGACCAGGCAGTTTTTCATTTTGATCATGTCCTAGATTCCAGGCCTGGACCCATGGAATTATATGCAGGGGCGGCACGGTGGCACAGTGGTTAGCACTGCTGCCTCACAGCGCCAGAGACCCGGGTTCAATTCCTGCCTCAGGCGACTGACTGTGTGGAGTTTGCACATTCTCCCCGTGTCTGCGTGGGTTTCCTCCGGGTGCTCCGGTTTCCTCCCACAGTCCAAAGATGTGCAGGTCAGGTGAATTGGCCATGCTAAATTGCCCGTAGTGTTAGGTAAGGGGTAGATGTAGGGGCATGGGTGGGTTGCGCTTCGGCGGGGCGGTGTGGACTTGTTGGGCCGAAGGGCCTGTTTCCACACTGTAAGTAATCTAATCTAATCCTCTCTTTTGACCTCGAAGTCTACAGTCACTCATAATGTTTGTTTGATGATTAGAGTAAACCTTTCCAGGCACTCAGTCATGTTACTGAAAATTTCTGCTCACTCAACACCAAGTCTGTCAGTGACATTAATTCCTCTGTTGTCTGAAGGTGATCAGTGAAGTATCAGTGAAGCGGGTTGGCTTGCTCATTCCACTTCTCAGTATTCACTTCTTTTTCCAAGTTTGGCTGGGTTTTGGCTCCTGAGCAACCTTGAATGATAACAGAGGTGTTCTCCAGACTTGACAATCAGAGATAATTGAGACTGTGGTGCTGGAAAAGCACAGCAGGTCAGGCAGCATCCTGAGGAGCAGGAGAATCGATAGCTCGGGCCAGAGCCCTTCATCAGGAATTAGGCTAGGAGCCTTGGGGGTGGAGAGGTAAATGGGAGGGGGTGGGGCTCGGGGGAAGGTAGCTGAGAGTGCAATAGGTGGATGGAGGTAGGGGTAGAGGTGATAGGTCAGAGAGGAGGGTGGAGCGGATCAGTAGGAAGGAGGATTGACAGGTGGGATAGGTCATGAGGACAGGCCTAAGCTAGAAGGTTGGAACTAGGGTAAGGTGGGGGAGGGGAAATGAGGAAACTGGTGAAGTCCACATTGATGCCCTGGGGTTGAAGGGTCCTGAGACGGAAGATAAGGCATTCTTCCTCCAGGCATCGGGGATGAGGGAGTGGTGATGGAAGAGGCCCTGACCTGTACATCCTTGGCAGAGTAGGGGAGGGTGGTGTTGAAATGTTTGGTCATGGGGTGGTGGGGATAATTGGTGCAGGTGTCCCGGAGATGTTCTCTAAAGTGTACTGCGAGAAGGCGTCCAGTCTCCCCAATATAGAGGAGACCGCACCGGGAGCAACAGATACAGTAACTGAAATATAATTGTAGGTTTTGGTATGGGATACGAGATCTTTAATCATTTTTGAGACTTCTGACCACCACACTGCTGACTGAGTCTGTACACCTGGCAATGTGTATCCTTTCGAATATATCTAACACCAATGCAATGATAAACCATTATGATTGAGGAGGACTATTGGCTATCAAAGTTTGTCTCTCAACCGACTTGCTGGAGTTTTGGTCTGGACATGTTAGTGAACGGGGAGGCAGTGGTGTAGTGGGGAATGTCAATCCATAATCCCGGCATGTTGTTGTATCCTACCATGGCCATTGGTGATATTTTTAAAAAGGTAAAATTTTTAAAAAGGATTGCCTAATAGTGACTACTGTCAATTGTTGTAAAAGCCCATCTGATTCACTAATGTCCTTTAGGGTAGGAAATCTGCTGTGCCCTTACCCAGATTGACTTAAATGTGACTCCAGACCCACAGCAATTTTGTTGACTCTTGACCTCCTCATGGGTAATTAAGGATGTGCAATGAATGCTTCCTTAGCCGGTGGCGTCCACATTCATGAATCAATTTTAACAAAATACAATGTTAGTCTCTCTTTTATTCGTGTCAAATTTGATTGAGCCTCTGTTGCTGGCTAACGTTTCATCTTGGGCACATGAAATACTTATTTTATTTCATTAATGATCAGTTCAACAGTTTATTTTTTTCTTCATGATCTGTCATGAGTTTAGGAAGTCTAATTATATCTTCCACTGGCTTTCCCTTGGGCAAGATGATGTCTCAATGGTTAGCACTGCTGTCTCTCAGCACTGGGGACACAGTTTGATTCCAGCCTTGGGTGATCTGTCTGTGTGGAGTTTGCATGGTCTCTCTGTGTCTGCGTGTGTTTCCTCCAGGTGTTCCAGCTTCCTCCCACGGTCACAAAAATGTGCAGGTTAGGTGGTTTGGCCATGGGAAATTGCCTGTAGTGTCCAGGGATGTGCAGTTTAGGTGGATTAGCTGTGGGAAATGCAGGGTTATGGGGATCAAAGTTTGGGAAAAGATTTGTAGCTCGGGTGCTCGTTGTTGTGGTTCTGTTCGCCGAGCTGGGAATTTGTCTTGCAAACGTTTCGTCCCCTGTCTAGGTGACATCCTCAGTGCTTGGGAGCCTCCTGTGAAGCACTTCTGTGCTGTTTCCTCCAGCATTTATAGTGGCCTGTCTCTGCCGCTTCCGGTTGTCAGTTCGAGCTGTCCGCTGTAGTGGCCGGTATATTGGGTCCAGGTCGATGTGTTTATGGGGATAGGGTCAGGGTGCTGGGTGTGGGTGAGATGCTGTTCAAAGGGTTGGTGTGGGATCAATGGGTTGAATGGCCTGCTTCCACACTGTGGGGATTTTATGACTGGTTGAAAATGCTTTGTTTTGTCTTGCTCTGAATGTTTTCAATCTCCACCGCTCCTGGCACTTACTGAGCCTTGACATTCTAATAGCGCATCTGTTATCTATCGCCAGGCAGAATTTCCTGAATACAAAAGAGTCTTGGTGCCATTCAGTCTTGAACTCTTCCTCTTTCTATTTCTGAAAAGCAACATATATCACCCAGATCATCAAAATGCAATACTTGTTTCTCAAGTTGCAAAAGTCTACAAATTTTCAATTATAACAGTCCTTTTCAGTAAATTATTGCAAATAATGAAAAATATATGGCTTTTTAAACATTTAGGCCAGGTCACACAATAATGGTAAAATAATGTTCTCTAATGGACATTTGTGAATCAAATGGGGTTTTTATGTCAATTGTCAGTGGCTGCATGGTGACCATTCGGCCATTTTAATTCCAGATTATTAATGAATCAAAATTTCACCATTTGCCAACATTGGGTTGGAACCCATATCCACCAAACACTAGCCTGGAGTTTCACATTGGTAGCCCAGTGTCAATGCCGCTGCACAACCACCTCCTCTGGGCCAGTTGCTCCTTGGGGGGTTAGTCAAACTTCTTCCTGACTTGTAAGGTAGTTGCCGTAATGATATGCAGAGACTGAAAAATGAAGTTGGTTGATTTCAAACAATGTACACATTTTCATCTCTCTGATGTGTGCTGCTTTGTGGTATACCTTGTAACATTTCTGTGCTCTTCACAGTTATCCCACCTTCACCAGATAGTCTGATCTTTTTAGGCTGTCGATTCTGCTTCTTTATCCTTGGCAACTGGTCTGATACGAAACTGATCTCAGCACTTGTAAGAAGCTGAAACATTAATAGGATATCCATTAGGTTTTGTGAAAACTAGATTTTTGGAATCACCAAATTTCCCTATAGATGCCTCTGTCATATTTTCTAAAGATTGCTGTACAATATTAAGGTTTTTGTGCATAACATCCTCCTTTTCTGCAACTCTGTAATTGTGTACTTTTCTGCAACTAATGTTAGATTTTACAGCAATGTTGAATTTTAAGAACTTTTGCCTCCATGAAGTCCAATTTTCTTTGACTGTATGGTCCATTGCTGGCCTTGAATCTGCTAAGAAGTCCATCTTTTTCCTATTTTGTCAATCTGCTGTTTAATCTTGTTACTGAAAAGATATTTTAAATCTGCATCATTGCAACACTGCTTCCATTTTACTCTTCTTTAAGTTTGTCCCTTGCATTCATTAATGAACCACTGTAAAGTCTGTGAGACTCTGTGCAGCATTCTCTTTATTTGTCAGTAGTTTTTAACTCTCTGTTACTGTATGACTGTTAAATTCTTTGATGAAGTCTTAAAATTGTACTACTGGTTATTCTTCTCTTGCTTTAGAGATTTCATTGTTTTTAAATCTGTTTCTTTGTAATACTGGTTCTCTGTACTGCTTACTGTGCTTTTCCAACTTTGTGAGGGTTTTATGGAGATGGAGGTTATCAGATCAGTCATGATTGTCATTAAGTGGTGGACCAGACTTGTTGTGTCAAATGGCTAACTTCTGATCCCACATCTGCTGGTTTTGTGGTCTTATAGTAATGAAACCAAAAGTAAGTCTTTGTAATGTTCTGTTGGGAACAATTATTTGTGTTCTTTGTTGCCATTGCAAAGACAAAGCAAACCAAATCAAACACTTGAAGCTAGAACCAGCAGCTGTGATGGCTTCAGTAATTGTATACTTGGTGCTTTCTTAAACAAGTAGACCAACAAAACATCACAGTTCGGATGAGAGAGAAAGTTCCCTGCTGGTTCACACTACCCCACTTTAATTATAAATATCTTTTGGCTTATCTGTACTGGTTTTAATCTTGGTGTCTGCAATTTCTTGTTAATACTCTTATCGCTTCATCCCTCAGGATCTTTCAGTAATAATTAATAATAAACTAACTTGATAAACAGTTTAGTCCAAAGCTGGTCTGCTTTAACTTGAATCTTTGCAAACCATGGCTATTTTTAAAAATCACTCATAGGCCGTAGGCTTCACTGTCTGGGCTAGCCTTTCATTGTTCTTCGCTAATTGCCCTCGAGAAGGTGGTGGGCACCCGCCTTCTTGAACCACTGCAATCCATGAGGTAATGGCTTGGTACGACTGAGTTTATAGGCTGCTGGTGAGACTTGCACTGAAATTGCTCTGCAACCCATAAGAACAGAAGAACTGTGTGCTGTTTTAGTCTCCTTACTTGAGAAAGAATGTACTGGCACTGGAGTGGGTGCAGAGGAGGTTCACTAGGTTGATTCCAGAGTTGAGGGGGTTGGCTTATGAGGAGAGACTGAGTAAACTGGGATTATATTCTTTGGAATCTAGAAGAATTTGGGGGGGGGGGGGATCTGATAGAAACATATAAAATCATGAAGGCAATAAATAAGATAGAAATAGAGAGGACGTTTCCACTGGCGGGTGAAACTGGGACAAGAGGGCATAGCTTCAAAATCAGAGGGAGCAGGTTTAGGACTGCGTTGAGAAGGAACTTCTTCATCCAGAGGGTTGTGGATCTATGGAATTCCTTGCCCAGTGAAGTTGTTGATGCTACTTCAGTAAACGTTTTTAAAGCTAAGGTAGTTTTCTTTTAAACAATGAAGGAATAAAAGGTGATGGTGAGAGGGCTGGTAAGTGGAACTGAGGCCACAAAAAGACCAGCAGTGATCTTATTGAGTGGATGAGCAGGCTGGAAGGGCTAAGTGGCCTACTCCTGCTCCTGGTTCTTCTGTTCTTATGGGTTGCAGGGCAATTTCAGTGCAGGAAAATTATTACGCATCTGGAGCAGGCCAGACTGTGTATGGATGGCAGATTTCCTTTGCAGAAGGACATTAGTGAACCAGATGAAGATTTATAACAATCACTAGTTGCCTCATGCCATCACTATTGAGAAAAGTTCTCCATTCTGGATTGATTCCTTAATTACCGGTGTGTAGAAATTGAATATGGGGGAAGCTTGAACACAAGCATCAACAGGTTCAAGAACAATTTCCTCCTTGCTGAGTGGACCTCTAACTTCAAATAATGTTGACCTTGCTATTGTTGATCTTGCTTTGTGCACCTCCTATGCAGCCATTGCCTTGTATGCCCTGCTTTGTCCAAGAACCCAATGATCTGTAAGTCCTTGTTCTCTCTGATCTGCCTGTACTACTCGCACGGTGGCACAGTGGCCTCACAGCACCAGAGACCCGGGTTCAATTCCTGCCTCGGACGTCTGACTGTGTGGAGTTTGCACATTCTCCCCGTGTCTGTGTGGGTTTCCTCCGGGTGCTCCGGTTTCCTCCCATAGTCCAAAAATGTGCAGGTGAATTGGCCATGCTAAATTGCCCGTAGTGTTAGGTAAGGGGTAAATGTAGGGGTATGGGTGGGTTGCGCTTCGGCGGGTCGGTGTGGACTTGTTGGGCCGAAGGGCCTGTTTCCACACTATAATGTAATCTAATCTAATAAAGCTTTTCACTGTACTCAGGTACATGCAACTACAATAAATCAAATTAATGCTTTCAATGTATGAGTTTGGGTCCATGAATTATTAGGATTATCATCACACTGCTGCCTTCCCTATAGTGCCATCAATTTTACTTCAATGCCACGAAGTATCTTTATTATTTTGGAAAAGTTCACAAACAACTATTAACAGATACAATCTGCCAAATGTACTTCAGGTTTCATTGATAAATGTGTTTGTAACTCACTAACTTAGAATGGAGGGTGGGCCAAAGTTAAAGCATCATTCAGAGACTTTACATACATTTTCATAGGTAATTAGTTTCCTTTAGTTGTCTGTTCATAAAATTAGCCCTGCTTTAATTATGCATCTTAATTACATTCATTTACATTCCACGGACATGCACAGTGGCACTGTGACATTTAATTAGTCTACAACTTCCTCTCGCTGTTTGATCATTAAGATGCAAAGAGATTTTTCAATTTTGTCTGCGATTTGTTGAAACAGTTTGCAAATTTAGGAGACACAGCATTTCTAACCTCGGCCGAACTTTCTCAAAAAATCAGCAGTCCTTGATGTACAAATATTTGCAAACAAAATAAACCTTTCAAATTGAATGCCTTCTTTCATGCACATTATTAAATTAAAGAGGTGAAAAATCTATGTTTCATTTCCACTATCTGAATTCCTTAATTTGCAACAAAATCACCTTTGACCAATAAAAAAAATTACATTTTCTGTTTTTGGTTTCAGCATTTGAATAATGTTAAGTTACTCATCATTAAGTTCATAATTTTTCACAGATTCAGTCTCAACCTTCGCAATGAAATATTGGAAATCCAATCGTCATTTAACAGTTAACATATGAGAAGTCCGTACAAAAGTCGGATAATTTATTGTCATTAGTGTAATTCCTCATGAATAGAAATTCAAGCAAAGGTAGAACCTGTGATTATACCTCAAAATGCATCTCATTAGCTATGTAGTATGGGGATATCTAACGTCACATGGCATCAATGTGAACTTCACCAGTTTCCTCATTTCTCCACCCACCCCACCTTACCCCAGTTCCAACCTTCCAGCTCAGCACCGTCCTCATGACCCATCCCATCTGTCCATCTTCCTTCCCATCTATCCGCTCCACCCTCCTCTCCGACCTATCACTTTTACTCCGATCTCCATCCACCTATCACGTTCTCTGCTACCTTCCCCCCCAGCCCCAGCTGACCCTCCACCCTCCCATTTATCTCTCCACCCTTGAGGCTCCCAGCCTCATCCCTGATGAAGGGCTTCTGCCCAAGATGTCGATTTTCCTGTTCCACAGATGCTGCCTGACCTGTTGTGCTTTTCCAACACCACACTCTTGGCTCTAATGTCACAAAAGGCAAGTCTTTTTTTTTAAACTGCTAATAGGTTTATTTAATGGCTACAATGTAGAATATAATTCAGACCATCATAATTTGATTTGACTTGATTTGATTTATTGTGGTCACATGTACCTAAGCAGGATGATAGTATTTGTTCTGTGAGTATACAGGCACATCATAGCATAGATGGACATCCAGATCATGGAATACTTAGACAGGGCAAGACATACAAGGTTACAGCTGTTTAGGAGGTGAACAAAGCAAGATTAACATTATTTGAAGTTAGAGAGGTCCGTTCAGCAGTCTAATAACAGCAGGGAAGAGGCTGTTCATGAACCTGTTGGTGCGTGTGTTCAAGCTTCTGTACCTACTGCCTGATGGAAGAGGTTGGAAAAGAGCCTAACGGGGATGGGAGGAGTCTTTGATGATGTTAGTAGCCGTTCTGTGGCAGTAAGAAGTATAAATGAAATCCATAGACGGAGGTTGGCTTCCATGATGGTCTGAGCTGTGCACACAACTTCCGAGAGTTTCTTATCATCCTAGGCAGAGCAATTGCCATCCACCATAACTCTAGAAATATATTGATCTTTGTTTTGAATATGCATATCTTTGTACCTAGCTTTATAAGGACTGTAATGCTGATCTTTTAACTTTATTTCTTCATTTTTCTAATTTGTACGGAAGATTTTCGAACCCAGGCATTTTTGTACCAAATGGAAACCAGAAGAACTGCAGATGCTGTAAACATTCTGAGGAAGGGTCACCGGACCAGAAATGTTAACTTTGATTTCTCTGCAAAGATACTGTTAGGCCTGCTGAGCTTTTCCAGCAACTTCTATTTTTGTGTCTTTGAACCTAAGATGGCACTGGAAATGCTGACTTAGTACACCTTTCACTGTCCTCTTGTGTCTCTGCACTTGAGTACATGTGGCAATAAAACTAATTCTAATTCTAGTTCCATTTCTTATTCTAGTTCAATAAGGGTGAGCAATGAGGTCTCCTTATTCTTTCAGAAACCTTCCTGAGACACAGAAGGCTTCCTGTTAGTGGTGAGAAACAGAGTCAGCACTGTTTCTGTGTCTGATCATTCCCATGGGAGCTATCTGTCACACATTGGGATCTGCACTTGTCCACTTTTGAAGATGGATGCCATTCAGAGTCCTTCCACTTTGAGGGAAGCAGCAGACTGTAATGAAGGGAAGTAAGAGAGAGGGAGCTTCAGCATGGAGGTGGCTTGTGATTAGTATCTTTAAACACTCATTTGGTCCGTGCACCACTGTAGAAGGTGGTATGTGGTTGTTCCTACATCCAAGAAGTAGCACAGAGAAAGTTTGTATGTCTCACAGTTAGTATATCTACCTTGAAGAGTCATATGAGTGATATTATCAATGTATCATAGCATGTGACTGGACATTGTAAAGGTCACGAATCCCATTCTAACTGGGATCACTTGAATCGTGGTACATATGATAAGCATTAAAGTGGCTGTGAATGCAATATTTATACATATCATTGAGCTGTAATTAACATCTGTTGGATCTTTCAATATCATGTTACCCACACCTTGTTCTCATATTATGGGAAATAACATGAGCATCGCTAAAACAGGTACGCTTTTGGAGCCAAAGCTCAAACAGGGAGATCCCTTTAACACTGTGGGGTATGGTGGTTACAATGTGCCCACTGCCGGGTGCTAGACAGTTAAACGTGCCCTACCATCCATGGAAAACTGGATTCCAATTGGAAAATTCCTGCCGGCTTCCATTAATTCAACTTAACAGAGCTGTTGGTGAGCTGTATCAGCTGCCTGCTGTATGGATGAGGAGAGCCCTGTCAGTATCAATCCCACCTTGACTGGAGTGGAACAGTAGCAATAGACCAGCACACTCTGCAACACTATTTTCACACGCTGTCCAACTTCTGACTCACAGCCAGTTCAAAACTGTAAGTCCAGTCCACAGCATCTGAACTGGGAAGTTTCTGTCCGAATATTGAATTCAATGTCAAGTTGATTACAGAAAGGGAAATAAGGAGAGGGAAAGAAAAACAGGTAAAGAGAGAGATAAGATGGATAGAAAGAAAAACTATAAGCAATTTTGTTTTTAAGCTTCCAACAATGAATCAAATCTAAAGAATGAGATTTCATATCCTAAAGTAAATTTCCAGGGTCGGAGAGACTTTCTGGCACTCATCGCGATACCACCAAGTGTTAAAAAAAGTTACTTGATTGCACTTTCCTGTGTAGGGGCCTTTTGAGGTGTAATGGTAATGTCCCTATCTCTGAGCCAGGAGACCTGCTCCAGAGGTCTGCAATAATATCACTGAACTGGCTGATTTAAAAATGTCTTGCACTTTCCTGTTGTGTTGCATGGGCCAGTACAGGGAGTAGAAAAAAGATCCATCAGATCAGTTCCACAGATGAGGAACTTCAGTCCTGAAGATAGATTGAAGATGTTGGCAACTGTATATCTTGGAGATGTGAAGGCTGTGAGGAGATTTGATGTAAGTCTTCTAAATCATCAAGAATCTTAACAGAGTAGATAAAGCGAAACTGTGATCGTGAAGAGTTGAGAATAAGAAGCATAGGTTTCAAGTCATGGATGAAGGAAGCAAAAGGCACATGTGAGTCAACCCTGTCATGGGTGATCTAGTGGTAGTGTCCCTCCCTCTGGGCCAGGAGGTCTGGGTTCAAATTCCACCTGGTCCTAGAGTGGTATCACAATATACTTGAGCAGATCCATTAAAATTATAAATGTCTTTTAATGCAGTTAAGATCTGGAATCTGCTACTTGGGAATACTGTGAAGGAATGTTCAATTGAAGTGCTCAAGAGGGAATTGGATTACCTGAATTGGGGAGAAGGCGCAGGGCTACAGGGCGAAGGTGGGGTAATGGCACTCGATAAGTTGCTCCTTCACACAACTATGACATGCTGAATGGTGTCTTTCTGCTGGCACCACACTGATAAGTGCTACAATTTCATACCCTTGATGCGTATCAATGCCAAGCCTGTCAGTATGGTACCAGTGGGGAAGAGCCGACAGACAAACGGATCATCTCTGTCAGGAACTTCCTCATCTCCGTACATGTGCAGTCTCTAGTTGTCACTGTCCAATTTACTCCTTAATCACAGTGAAAGCTGATAGTCTATTTCAACAGCAAAATCCACTAATCTTTATATCACTCATCACTTGCTTTCTATTTACAGACTTCCCTGTACCCTCTAGGAATCCAGGAGCCCAATATTGCTGGATGAAAGCTACATGTATTGCTCCTTTGTCTGCTACTTTGAGGCAAGTGCTAATCTGTTCATTTGAAGTGCATTAGCACTGCTGCAAAATATGATACAGGAACAACCTCCGGCAGGTCAGAATAATGAAGGACAGAGTGTTAAGTGTCTTGAAATATTAAGATAGACAAGTCCCCAGGGCCAGACAGGATCTATCCCAGAATACTGTGGGAAGCAAGGGAGGAAATAGCTGGTGGCATTAACAGATATCTTTGCATCCTCTTTGACCTCAGGCAAAGTTCCAGAGGACTGGAAAATGGCCAATGTTTAAGAAGGGAAACAGAGATACAGAAGGTACAGAAGGTAGAGTCTCATGGGATCCAGGATGAGCTGGCCAGATGGATACAAAACTGACTTGGTTATAAAAGGCAGAGAGTGACAATGCAAGGGTGCTTTTCAGAATGGAGATCAGCAACTAGTGGTGTTCCGCAGGGTTGAGTGTTGGGACCATCGGATCAGTTCCACATTGTTGTTTGTAATATTTCTAAATGATCTAGAGGAAAATATAAGTGGTCTGATTAGAAAATTTGCAGATGACACCAAAGTTGGTGGAGTTGCAGATAGTGAGGAGGATGTCAAAGGATACAGCTGGATACAGATAGATTTCAGACTTGGGCAGAGAAATGGCAGATGGAGTTTACTCCAGCCACATGGGAGGTGATGCATTTTGGAAGGTCAAATTAAGGTGCGAATTTGGAAGGTCAAATTAAGGTGCGAATTTACAGTAAATGGCAGAAAGTTTGGGAGCATTGACATACAGAGAGTTCTGGGTGTACAAGTCCACAGATCCCTGAACGTGGCAACACAGGTGAGTAAGGTGGGTAAGGTGGTCCAGAAGGCATACAGCACGTTTGTCTTCATCAGCTAGGGCATCAAATATTAAAGTTGGCAAGCTCTGTTACAGCTGTACAACACTTCAGTTCGATCACATTTGGAATATTACATGCAATTCTATTTGTCACAATACCAAAAGTACATGGATGCTTTAGAGAGGGTGCAGAGAAGGCTTACCAAGATATGGGCTGGTCTGGAGGGTTTTAGTCATGAGAAGAGGTTGGAGAAACTCGGTTAGATAAACTTGAAGGCTGAGGGGTGACCTGACAGAAGTCTACACAATTTTGACAGGCAGAGAAAGGATGAAGAGTCAAAGGCTTTTTTGCAGGGTGTAAAGGTCATCTACAAGAGAGCACAGGTTCAAGGTGAGAGGATGAGCATTTAGAGGAGAAGTGCAGGGAAAACATTTCACAAAGAGGGTTGTAGGTGCCCAGAATTCACTGTCAATGATGCAGGCATGTTAGCAATGTATAAGGTGTATTTTGATAAATACACAAACAAAGGGATAGATACTGAGCATGGGCCATAAGTAGCGGATCTAAATAAGGACTAGGAATCAGGTGTGGATTTGGTGTGCAGAAAAGACTGTTCCTGTGCTATGTTGTGTTGTATTTATAACAATCTCTCACATCTCCTGGATGTGACAGGGTCAGTGTAGGGAGGTACAGGATGGGAGCGTTCATCCTGAATTTGAGCTTTCCCATTTCTGGGAGATGTGTGAATAGAGCAAGGATTTGGCTAGTCCAGCTTATGCACAAATCCCTGAATCTTGAACTCTGGGATTGCTCTGGAATTGCCCTGGAATGTACATTTTTCCTTAGCAGGGAAGACTGAATTGTTCTATTACACATGACCCTTCCTCCATCACAATGTCTGAAGTGGGAATGTTCGCCAATGATTGCACAATGATCAGCACCATTCTCCCCAGATACTGAAATAGTCCATGTTCAAATGCAGCAAGATCTAAACAATATCCAGACTAGGGCTGACAAGTGGTAAATAACATTGGCGTCACACAACTGCCATGCAATGACCATTTCCAATAGAAGACAATCTAATCATCGCCCCTTGACATTCAATGGCGTTATCCTCAACATCCTGGGAGTTACCATTGATCAGAAACTCAACGGAACTCACTACATAAACACAGCAGCCACAAAATCAGGTCAGAAACTAGGAAGACTGCAGAAAGTAACCCACCTCTTGACTCCCCAACATCTATCCACTATCTACAAGGCACAAGTCAGAAGTGTGATGGAATACTCCTCTCTTTCCTGGATGGGTGCAGCGCCAACAACAGTCAAGAAGCTTGATACCATCCAGGACAAAGCAGCCCGCTTGATTGGCACTACATCCGCAGGCATTCACTCCTTCCACTGACACTCAGTAGCAGCAGTGTGTATTATCTACAAGATGCACTGCAGAAATCTAATCGCGTCCATCTAGAAGGACAAGGGCAGCAGATGCAAGTTCCCCTCCAAGCCACTCACCATCCTGACTTGAAAATATATTGCGGGTCCTTTACTGTCGCTAGGTCAAAATCCTGGAATTCCCTCCCTTAAGGGCATTATAGAACATAGAACATTACAGCACAGCACAGACCCTTCAGCCCTCGATGCTGCGCTGCCCTGTGAAACCAATCTGAAGCCCATCACTATTTCACTACACTATTTCATTATCACTCATATGTTTATCCAATGACCATTTAAAGCCCTTAAAGTTGGAGAGTCTACTACTGTTGCAGGCAATGCACTCCATGCCCTTACTACTCTCTAAGTAAAGAAACTACCTCTGACACCTGTCCTATATCTATCACCCCTCAATTTAAAGCTATGTCCCCTTGTGCTAGCCATTATCATCTGAGGAAAAAGGCTCTCACTGTCCACCCTATCTAATCCTCTGATTATCTTGTATGTCTACATTAAGTCACCTCTCAACCTTCTTCTTTCTACTGAAAACAGCCTCAGGCCCCTCAGTCTTTCCTCATAAGATTTTCTCTCCATACCAGGCAACATCCTGGTAAATCTCCTCTGAACCCTTTTCAATGTTTCCACATCCTTTGTATTATGCGGTGACCAGAACATTATGCAACTCTAAGTGCGGCTGCACCAGAGTTTGTACAGCTGTAACATGACCTCATGGCTCCAAAACTCAATACCTCTATCAATAAAAGCTAACAGACTGTATGCCTTCATAACAACCCTATTAAGCTGGGTGCCAACATTCAGGAATCTATGTACATGGACACCAAGATGTCTCTCTGATCATCCACACTGGCAAGAATCTTACCATTAGCCCAGTACTCTGTATTCCTGTTACTCCTTCCAAAGTGAATCACCTCACACTTTTCTGCGTTAAACTCCATTTGCCACCTTTCGGCCCAGTTCTGCAGCTTATCTATGTCCCTCTGTTACCTACAACATCCTTCAGCACTGTCCACAACTCAACTGACCTTAGTGTCATTCACAAATTTACTAACCCATCCTTCTATGCCCTCATCCAGGTCATTTATAAAAATGACAAACAACACAGGCGTCAAATCAGATCCTTGTGGTAGCCCCCCTAGTAACTAAACTTCAGGATAAGCATTTCCCATCAACCACCACTCTCTGTCTTCTTTCAGCTAGTCAATTTCTGATCCAACTTACTAAATCACCCTCAATCCCATACCTCCATATTTTGCGCAACAGTCTATTGTGGGGAACCTAATCAAACGCTTTACTGAAATCCATATGCACCACATCAACTGCTTTACCCTCATCCACCTGTTCGGTCACCTTCTCAAAGAATTCAATAAGGTTTGTGAGGCACAACCTACCCTTCACAAAACCGTGTTGACGACCCCTAATCAAATTATTCCTTTCCAAATGCTTATAAATCCTATCTCTTATAATCCTTTCCCCAACACTTTACCCACAACCAAAGTAAGGCTCATGGTCTGCAGTGATTCAAGACGGCAGCTCACCAACACCTTCTCAAAGACAACTAGGGATGGTCAGTAAATGCTGACCAGCCAGATATGCCCAAGGATCATGAGTGAACTTTAAAAAAGCATCGATTTCTGAGTTTTGAAGTTATATTGCTGCATTGGAGAAAAAGGAAAGGAAATGTGGAGGAACGTGCAATGAAAACAAAGGAATAGAAGAAATTCAACAGGTCCGGGGGCATCTGGTGGAGAGAGAAACAATTTATTTCTGATGAGAGTAACTGGACTGTAAATACTAACTCTGCTTTCTTTTTACAGGTGCTTCTAGGCTTGCTGAGATTCGCCACCAACTTCCTTTTCATTTCAGATCTCCAGCATCCACAGTTCTTTGTGTGATTTTAGCATTTTGAGTCCACCATGTCTTCTTCATGACTGAGGGGGGTCTGGAAAATTATTGTGTTGATGCTGCCCCAATCAGGGCGAAGGAGCAAATGGTGTCCGGGGCAAAGCCAAAGTGAGTGCTACTGGTGGTAAAAAAGAGTTTGAGATGCAAAATAAGTGTTAATAATAGGTGTGAGTTGTAGAAAAGATATCAGCTCTGGCAAGAGCAAACCCAGACAAACAAGACACATGGAAATGAAGGGCAGAGTTCATGCATGGAAATTGTTGCGTCAATATTGAATTCTGAAGGCTATAATGTGCCTAAGTAGAACATGTGACTAATATGTATTTCTTAGGACATCCCAAAGTCCTCCACAGCCAACTAAAGTGTAGTAACTGGTATAATGTCCGAAACTCAGGAGTCAATCAGTGGACAGCAACCTCCCACACGCAGTTAATGACCAGATCATCATTTTAATGACCAGATCTTCACTTTAATGACCAGATCATCATTTTTTGTCTAACAATGTCTGTTAAGAGATAGTTAGAACTTGAGTGGGTTCTGAGCAGCACCACTTGCAGTGAATGGGATCTGTTGTGAAGTGGGCTGCATATCAGACCATCTCTGCACACGGATGTCACATTGACATCGAGTGAATAAGCATTTCTCCAGACCAAGAGAGCCCTCCAGTGGATCAGACAGAAGTGTTATAACACTCCTTTCCAATTTATTCTGTTTTAGCCAGAAACCTGAAACTTTATGGGTGGCACAGTGGCACAATGGGTGGCACAATGGCACAGTGGTTAACACTGCTGCATCACAGCACCAGAGACCTGGGTTCAATTCCCGCTTCAGGCAACTGTCTGTGTGGAGTTTGCACATTCTCCCCGTGTTCTGCGTGGGTTTCCTCCGGGTGCTCTGGCTTCCTCCCACGGTCCAAAAATGTGCAGGTTAGGTGAATTGGCCATGCTAAAATTGCCTGTAGTTTTAGGTGTAGGGGAATGGGTCTGGGTAGGTTGCTCTTCGGAGGGTCGGTGCGGACTTGTTGGGCCGAAGGGCCTGTTTCCACACTGTAAGTAATCTGATCTAATCTTTATCTGGATTTCATGTCAACATCATAAATACTGTGTGAGTTTTGAGAATTTGTGTTCAGTTAAATTAACACAGACATTTCCACAGCCATCAACACAGAGATGTACATGGACACAAACACACACAAAAACAGACAAAGACAGAGAGGGATAGACACAAACACACAAAAAATTGTGTCACCTGTGAATAGCTTTGCTTATTTTATTTTATCTTCATTTATGTAGTGTAATAAACTTTTGTTTTGCTATTAAAAGAACATCTGCAGCATTGTGTGCTTATGTTTCAGTGACGGAACAAAGCAAACTCTATCAAACCAGATTACTGGATCTGACTTGTCCAGTGATAACATCAGCTGGATTAGAATAAGGGGCAATAGCTCCTTATCCCGTACTTTGTACAAGAATGTACTTGGAATTTTGCGAAATTCTTAACCACCATGATTTGGTCACTGATATAAATTCATTAATCAGGCATTGGCAATTAATGGCTGGAGTCAGTCAAATGAGAATGAACATTAAAAGGTTGCATTTTGAGGATGTTTCATGGACAGGTTAAATCAAAGTGGGAGATGCTGATGTAGTAGAATGTGATTAGACTAATATTCAGAGCCCTCAACTAATTCTCCAGGAAAAATGCATTAAAATCTGACCATTCCAGCTGCTGGAATTTAAATGCAGTGAATTAATAACTCTTCATGGCAAGTGGTTAAGGTCTGGAAAGTACTGCCTGATGGCACGATGGAGGCAGATTCAGTCAATGCATTTAAGAGGGAGTTAGACTGTTAGTTGAAGAGGAACCATATGTCTGCTATGGGGAGAAGGCAGAAAAATGGTAAAGTCCTGTTGGATCTTGATTGTCTTCATCTGGTGAGGATGTTTCCTCTCATGGGAGAGCTGAGAACGAGGCATCACTGACGGAAAATAAGACATCAATCTTTGAGGACAAAGGGAAAGAGGGATTATTTTCTCAATGAGTGTTGTAAATCTTTGGAACGCTCCCTAAAGGCAATGGAAACTGAATACTTTTACAATTTGGAGGGACCGGTGTTGGACTGGGGTGGACAAAGTTAAAAATCACACAACACCAGGTTATAGTCCAACAGGTTTATATAGAAGCACTAGCTTTTGGAGTGCTGCTTCTTCAATAACCACCTGATGCTAGTCCTTCCAAATAAACCTGTTGGACTATAACCTGGTGTTGTGGAATTTCTTAAGACAGCAATAGCTGGCTTCTTGATGAGCAAGAGAGGTGCAAGCTTACCGGGGTAGATGGGAATGTGGAATAATCAGAAACAAAAATAGAAGTTGCTGGGTAAACTCAGTAGGTCTGGTAGCACCTGTGGACAGAATGCAGAGTTAACATTTCAGGTCCAGTGACCCTTCTTCAGAATTGATTGTGGCTAGGAAAAGGTTGGCATCTATGCTGAAGATAGGGTGGAGGGGAAGGGGAGAGGAGTAAACAATAGATGGAAATGGAGCCCAGAGGAAGAGAACAACTTTTGGACAGATAAAGGAATGAGTAAACATCAGCCAAGGGATTCAATAGCTGCTAATGGGGACTGATAATAGATTTGTTACGGTTGCATCCCAGGGGTTGACAGGATCTGTCGTGTGTGTGGGGGTTGAAGTAAAGATTATGGGAGAATATGCTCAGGCCCTAAAATTGTTAAACTCCATATTGAGCCCAAAGGCTGAAGGGTTCCCAAGTGGAAAATGAAATGCGGATCTTCCAATTTGTGCTGGGCTTCCGTGGAACACTGCAGCAAGCCAGAAGGAGAGATGTCAGCTGGGGAACACGGTGGTGTGTTGAAGTGGCGGGTGGCAGGAAGCCCAGAGATATGTCTGCAGACAGAACATCAGTGTTCTGCAAAGCGGTCACCCAGTCTGTGTTGTGTCTCCCCGCTGTAGAGGAGACCACATTGTGAGCAGTAGGTATATAGGAGACTAGATTGTGTGAAGTACAGGTTCATTCGGAGAGGTGATACAGCCACGTTGGGAACGAATGGGCTCTTTTTGCCATGCGAACATTCTGTGGCTGTGTTTGAATTGAGAAGATTGAACGGATGGTCTGATCAAAGTTTTTGACATGAAAAGGGATTTGTTGGGGTGACTAGCGAAAGAAGCCACTTCCTGTGTTGGGAGGTCTCCAGAAGATGGAAAGGGAATGGCACCCTGGCCATTCAGGCTCACTTCTTCACACAAAGGGGAATGGAAATCAGAAATTCCCTCCACCAAAAGACTTCAATGTTGGGGGAGGTGGGGAGGTGTCAACTATAATGTTCAAGACCAGGCTTTTGTTGAGTAAGTATCAAGACATATGGGGCAAAGTCGGGTAAATGGAGTTGAGATACAAAACCAACCATAGTCCAATGGAGTAGCAGGAAGGTCTCAGGGTCTAAATGTTCACCTCCCTCAATACCCCATTCCATCTCATTGTCATCCCATGAAAAGCAACTGGCCCAGGTGGAGTCCCAGGCTGGAGACTCAGATCCTACGCAGACAAGCTGGTGGCATCCTTAACTTCTCCTTACTTTGGTCTGAAGTCCCCACCTACTTCAAGAAGACCATCATCATCCCAGTGCCAAAGAAAAGTCAACCTCCCACTTTCCTCCTTATACAATCATGACTGTGTGGCCAAATCTGCACAAACCTGTTTACTGATGACACCACCATAGTAGGTCAAATCTCAAACAACAATGAGACAGAATACAGGAAAGAGACTGAGTGCTCAGCAGCATGGTGTAAAGACAACAATCTCTCCATCAACATCAACAAAAGGAAGGAGCTGGTCATTGACTTCAGGAAGTAGAATGATGGGGACATTCCTGTCTGCATCAATGGTGCTGTAGTGGAGCTGGGTGAGAACATCAACTTCCTGGGAGTGATGATCACCAACAACCTGTCCTGGTCCACCGATATCAATGCGATAGTCAAGAAAGCACAACACCTCTCCTTCCTCAGGAGGTTAAGGAAATCAGTGTGTCCACAAAGAGTCTTACCAATTAGTGTAGATGTGCCAGAGAAAGCATCCAGTCTGGATGCATCACAGCATGGTAGGGCAACTGTTCTCCCTGAGACCACAAGGAATTACAGAGAGTTGTGAACATAGCCTAATCCATCACGCAAACCAGCCTTCCATCCATTGACTCCATCTATACTTCCTGCTGTACTGGGAAAGCAACCAACATAATCAAAGATCCCTCCCACTCTAGTTCTACTCTCTTCCACCCTCGTTTGTCAGGCAGAAGATATAGTAGTTTGAGTACAAGTATGAATAGATTCAAGAATAGTTTCTTCCCCACTATTATCAGACTTTTGATCAGACCTCTCAAATATTGATTCTGATCTCTCTCTCTCTCTCTCTCTCTGTGCACCTTCTCTGCAGCTGTAACACAGAATTCTGCACTCTGTCCTGCTATCATGATGTGTTTTGTATGGCATGATCTAACTGCAGAGCACGCAAAACAATAATTTTTGCTGTATCTCAGTGTGAGAAAACAATAAATCAAATCAAATCAAATTATCACCTCCAAAGGAACACAGTTCTTATATTCATCATTTCCAAAGGAACACAGTTCTCATATGCATCATTTCCAAAGGAACCCAGTTAGTATTACACAGAACATAGGACATTACAGAATAGTACAGGCCCTTTGGCTCTCAATGTTGCACCATTCTGTGGAACCAATCTGAAGCCCATCTATCCTACACTATTCCATTTTCATCCATATGTTTATCCAATGACCATTTAAATGCCCGTAAATTTGCAGTCTACTACAGTTGCAGGTAGTGTGTTCCATGCCCCTTGTGCTCTCTGAGTAAAGAAACTATCTCTGACGTCTGTCCTATATCTGTCACCCATCCACTTAAAGCTATGTCCCCTCTTGCTAGCCATCTCTGAGCTGTTCACACTGAGTCACAGCTGGCCATTGGGTGTTTGAGAATGGTGACTGTCCTCTCAACAGGAAAGCTTCTTAATTCCTGCTGCCCACACCCCTCCCCGTACTTTCTCTGAAAAACGGATGAGTTTGCTTCCTTGTGGTTTCTTCACAGGGAACTGCCTTCTCTGGTATTCAATCAAACAAAACAAGCCCATTAAACAAAAAAACATGAAGAACTGTAGATCCTGGAAATGACCAATAAAAGTTCTGCTGCTGTCCTGAAGCAGGGTCACTGGTCTTGAAACAGTAACTCTGCTTTCTCTCCACAGATGATGCCAGATCAATTGAGCCTATTGCTGAGGCAGCTTTGAACAGCCTGCTTCCTGTCGTCTCTACCAGTCACCAGGATGGAACACAATCACAACTGACATTCAATTTAATGGCAAGTGACTGACCAAGATCTTCAGGAGGGGACAACCTCAGACTTCTATTATGTAATTAACCGCACCCCTCCCCCATCATTGAATTTTCGGACATGGCTGATGCAAGATCAGGTTTTGGGATGTTTGGTCATGTGATTGGTACTGTAAATGTAGGTTGTTGTTGTTATTGCTGTTGCATGGATTGGGGAGAGAATGTTCCAAGCACGCAGAAGATGTTCACCTCCAATGGAGTAGTGCCCCTCACAAACCTCCTGCCACTCTTCTTCATCTCCCCTGTCACTGTCCAAAGAATTCCTCCATCTCCCCTTCAATTGCAGCTGCACCATCCACCTCTTTGTGGTCCTGGGTACTCATCTCATGATGCTCTGGGTAAAGTGGTTTCTCCTGAATTCTAACTGAATCAATTTCTGATTATCTTATATTATATTGATTACCTTATCTTATATCGACAGCTCATAGTTCTGATCACTTCCGCAAGAGGAACATCTTTGCCAAGTCTATCTTATAAAACACTTCAATAATAAATAATTCCATTTATTTTCAAAACCTAAACAAGTCACCCCTCAGTCTGCTGTTTTCTGGAGAGAAATTTCCCAGCCTGATTAATCATTACCGAGGGTAATAATTGCTTAGTTCTGGGATCAATACCTTTTCAAACAACATTTAATCTGTTTCTTTCTTTCAATTACATGGAGGTCAGGACTGTAGAACAAGTGTGGTTCAATCAATGTTCAAGTTTAACCAAGGATTTTATGTCTTTATTTTATCAACACCACACAGCTTCCAACTGTGGAAGTGGATGTGGGTGGTTTTCTTGTTAAAACAGCTCTAAGGCAAGTCTGAGATTAGGGAAAGAGCCAGCGACCACATACAATTCAAGGAACGGCTGGATAGGCTGGGGCTATTTTTCCTGGAGCATAAGAGGCTAAGAGGTGACCTTAGAGAGGTTTATAAAATCATGAGGGACATAGATAAGGTCAATAGCCAAGGTCATTTCCCCAGGGTAGGAGAGACCAGAACTTGAAGCCATAAGTTTAAGGTGAAAGAGGAAAGGTTTATTTGGGACCTGGGGGACCACTTTTTCACAGAGAGGACGGGTGCGTATATGTAACAAGCTGCCAGAGGAAGTGGTAAAGGCAAGTACAATTGCAACATTTTTCTTCTCTTGATACGTTTGCTTGTTTGCAGGAGGTACAGGTATATGGCTCAGAAGTATAAAGGTCTCTGACATTAGTTAAATCACAGCTTACACTAACTGATGAGGGGAAAGATAAACTGGCTGTCTTCAGATATGAGATGCCTTTTTACACTAGAGCAAAAAAACAGTTCCTTCCCTTCTGGAGGTCCAATAGTTTTTGACCTGAACATTCACACCCACAAGCTGTTCAGTTACCTGGGAGCCAATCATGTAGTTGTTGGCAGCCAGCAAGCCTTTGTCATCAATAACTGGTCTCCAGTCCACAGACCAATCAGTCACTTGTTGTGGTTGTATCTCGTTGGTAGACACCCCCCTGGCTCCAGACTATTTGCAAGAGGGCTTTCCCACTGCTTGAGCTAACACCATTTACATTCATGGTTGGGGTAACATGCTTTTAAAAAGTGCAATTATTCTTTAACCTCCCTTGGCTTTGAAAATAATCCTTTAGCCAATTCAGAGTCAAAAAGTGCGGCACTGGAAAAGCTCAGCAGGTCAGGCAGCATCCAAGGAGCAGGACAGTCGACGTTTCAGGCATAAGTCCTGATGAAAGGCTTATGCCCAAAATGTCGACTCTCCTGCTCTTTGGATGCTGCCTGACCTGTTGTGCTTTTCCAGCTTTTTGACTCTGATCTCCAGCATCTGTAGTCCTCACTTTCTCATTTACCCAATTCAGTCCACAAACAAAAATGCAGAAAAATAAAACAGATACAGTCTTTGTAGTTTAGAGAGAGAGAACGGAAATGAAGGTGAAAGTTCACATTAGATGATATCACATAGGATGGCTGTACTAGTGCTTGTCCACTGATATCTTGAGTAATTGGCTCCAAGAGAACACAATGTCAATCCCCATGCTTGTTTTTACTCAGTGCACCAGGAAATCCTCACTGATATGTCAAAACAGAAGAACATATCAATCCACTTCTAGGCTGCTCTGATGCTTTCTTTTCTAAAAATAAGTCTTGTGAACACAACTTCTGCTGATTTCCTTCGATGCACTTACAGTTGACATTTCAGAGAAACAGAGAGGAACTTTCTCAATCTGTGTCAGATATCCTTCCGCTCCCACCATGCTTTTTTGCATGCCTGAGCCCAGATTTTCCGGGACCAGCGTGGATCAATGAGACACATTTGGAGGCCCTTCAGCCCAACGTGCCTGTGCCAGTTATAGAGTCATAGAGTCATAGGGATGTACAGCATGGAAACAGACCCTTTGGTCCAACTCATCCATGCTGACTAGATATCCCAAACCAATCTAGTCTGACCTGCTAGCGCCAGGCCCATATTCCTCCAAACTTTCCTATTCATATACCCATCCAGATGCCTTTTAAATGTTGTAATCGTACCAGTCTCCACCACTTCCTCTGGCAGCTCATTCTGTATACGTAACACCGTGTGTGAAAAAGTTGCCCCTTAGGTCTCTTTTATGTCTTTCCCCTCTCATCCTCAACTTATGCCCTCTAGTTCTGGACTCCCCCACCCCAGGGAAGAGACTTTGTCTATTTATCCTATCCATGCCCCTCATAATTTTATAAATTCTATAAGGTCATCCTTCAGTCTCCGACAAGGCCCTTTTGTTTTCTCCAAAACCCTGCAATTTTTTCTCACTTTATTCACTTTGAAAGTTACTATTGAATCTCCTTCCCCTCCATTGTGAAACATTGAGAATAGAGGTGGAATTATAAAGAGAGTCTTGTGCAACTAATAATGTTACCACTGGAGAAAAGCCTCAAGGTTACAGGTAGTACGGTAGCTCAATGGTTAGCACGGCTGCCTCACAGCATCAGGGCCCTCAGTTCAATTCCAGCTTCGGGTGACCGTGTGGAGTTTGCACATTCTTCCTGTGTCTGCATGGGTTATCGCTGGGTACTCCCACAGTCCAAAGATGTGCAGGTTAGGTGAATTGGCTATGCTAAAATTGCCCATAGTGTTCAGAGATGCGTAAGTTCAATGCATTAGTTAAGGGTGAGTGTCGAATAATAGGTTTGAGGAATGAGTTGCAGTGGGTTAATTTCGGAGGGTCAGTGTTGACTTGCTGGACCAAAGGGCCTGTTTCCACAATGTAAGGATTTGACGAAGATTATCGTAGTCTAAGAGGAACCACTGGAGATGCCACAATTTTGATCTGTTGTCAGCTAGTAACTTTCCAGGTCACTGGACCCGTAATCCAGACATTCAAATGGAATCATAGAATCCCTACAGTGTGGAAGCAGTCCATTGGGTCCACACTAATCCTCTGAAGGCCATCCCACCTGGAGCCACATAACTACTTATCCCTGTAACCCTGCATTTCCCATGGTTAATCCACCTAGCATGCACATTCCTGGACACTGTGGGGCAATTTAACATGGCCAATTCCCCTAAACTGGGTATCTTTGGATTGTGGGAGGAAACCAGAGCAGCAGAGGAAACTCACACAGACGCTGGGAGAATGAGCAAACTCCACACAGACAGTCACCTGAGGTTGGAATCGAACCTGGGTCCCTGGCACTGTGAGGCAGTGGTGCTAACCACTGCCCAATATAGTCCTCAACCTTCTTCTTGTAATATTTGATCTCCTGACTAATGAGGAGAAAGTGAGGACCACAGATACAGGAGATCAGAGACGAGAGTGTGGTGCTGGAAAAGCACAGCAGGTCAGGCAGCATCTGAGGAGCAGGAGAATCAACATCAGGGCTTATGCCCGAAACGTCGATTCTTCTGCTCCTTGGGTGCTGCCTGACCTATGATGCTTTTCCAGCATCACACTTCACTCCTCACACCAATTTACCTTTCGAGAACAACCATCCTTCTCAGTCTATACACTGCACTGTGTTCTCATCTGTTCATTCACCAAAATACTCATCCTCTTCTCTATAGGGTGTCATGCTTCTTCCTTATAGTCATCCTCAATTAAGAGCCACCATCCATTTGTTTCACAAAGTTTGCAAACTGAGTTCTGAAAGTACAGAACATCAGGGATAATCAGAGAGATCGAATTGGCATTCCTGCTCCTCAGCTGCTGCCTGACCTGCTGTGCTTTTCCAGCGCCACACTCTCAACTCTCCTGACTAATGAACCAATTGGGTTTCCCACAAATCCAGCAAACTTGATTATCATTACTAACCAGTGTCAATGATCAGCTTTGCTCAGTTTTGTTTCACAACTTAACCCCAATGGCATTTGACCTGCTGTGACCTCTGGGGCTGCTAATCCAGGAACGTAACGCGAATCCATCCAGACACAAAGGTCATTCTCCACAGGAGAGCTGAAGGTAGCCCTTTCCAGCTGATCCCTTACTGTTGAGGTACTCATGATTTGGAGATGCCGGTGTTGGACTAGAGTGGACAAAGTTAAAAATCACACTACACCAGGTTATAGTCCAACAGGTTTAATTGGAAGCACTAGCTTTTGGAGTGCCACTCCTTCATCAGGTGTATGTCACAACCACCCGATGAAGGAGTGGCGCTCCGAAAGCTAGTGCTTCCAATTAAACCTGTTGGACTATAACCTGGTGTTGTGTGATTTTTAACTTTGTTGAGGTACTGACTGTGAGCAATGTTTGAAAGGTCGGTCACAGGGTAATTCTTGTTGTGAAAGGATAGGGCTGTGTACTGAGCAGGGTAACTACAGGCATTTAATTTCAGTTAATAAAGCTGAAATGAGTATCAGCATCCAGGAAACAAATAAAAACACAAGTAAAAGTGAGAGAAGAAAGACTGAGAAGCAGTACTTTGATCACTGCAAGAAGCATCTCAGCAGATGCTGTTTACAGGGACTGACCGACTACTTTCCTAGTCTTTCCCACTGCCCATGCTTTTCCCCTGGCTGTGTCTGTATTTGTGTGTATCTGGCAAGGTTATAAAGGAATTAGAGTTTTAACTAGTAGAGTTTAATGCTGATGGTTCAGAATTGTTTACCTGTAGCTGGAGTCTATTTACTTGGAATAAAGAGCAATTTTTATTAAGTACAGAAACCTGGTTTATGCTTGCAGTCAAGCTGGGTCTGAAAGTCAGGCAAATTAGAAAATTTTGTGCACTTCTTAACGTCATTAACATTTGGAACCACCCCAGGAAATAGCAGACTTTATATATCCAGGGTGTTACCAAAGAGAGGCATAATGAAGCTCAATGTTAATGAGGCGAGTTGCACTGTTAACAACATGGTGAACAAGTTATAATCACCTGGGTGGAGGGTTTGAGCTATGGGGAGAGGCTGAATAGACTGGGGATATTTTTGGATTAGTGGTGCTGGAAGAGCACCCCCTGGGGACATCAGAGGCTGAGGGAAGACCTTGTAGAGGCTTATAAAATCATGAAGGGTATGGATAGGGTGACTAGCCAAGGTCTTTTCCCCAGTGTAGGGGAGTTCAAAATTAGATGGCATAGGCTTAAGATGAGAGGTGAAAAATTTAAAAGAGATCTACAAGACAACTTTTTCACACAGAGGGTGGTGTGTGCATGAAGTGAGCTGCCTGAGGAAGTGGTGGAGGCTGGTACAATTACAGCATTGAAAAGGCATCTGGATGGGTGTATAAATAAGGAGGGTTCAGAGGAAGATGGGTCAAATGCTGACAAATGGGACTAGATTAATTTAGGATATCTGATCAGCATGGATGAGTTGAACTGAAGCGTCTGTTTCCGTTCTGTATAACTCTATGACTCTATGTTATTGTAAATGCACTGCTGACTACAAGAAACTTACCATATAGCTTATTAAAAGCATATAAGATGGAGGAGGTGCTTCTGATGTTGAGATAGGTCTTTCTAGACTTGTTGTTCAATTGTCCCACTTATCTCATTACAGTCCCACCTCACCCACACTCTGATAAGGCTCTGCCCTTTGTGTAGTTACAAATGAGACAGATGATCAAGTTCCATTCTGACATTTCTATTTATTAGAAGTAATCTGATCCAAATGTCCTCTTTCCAGTCTAAATCATATTGAGAAATCAAATCACATACTGTGCCATAGTAACAACAATACCACCCAGGAGCTGCACCTCCTCGGTACATAACATTAAAGTTGTTCTAATACGCTGCTGTTGGTCTACAAAGATATTTTGGTTGAACTACATATTAGATAATGTTACAATAATGCAAAGCAGCAGAGATTGAGGAAGCAAAATTTCATTTTACTGTTCCTACAGCTCATTACAGGAAGTAAAGATAAAACTTGCATTTCTATAGAGCCATGTACCTCCTCAGTGCACGCCAAAGCACTTTTCAGCCAATGAAATCCTTCTGAAGAGCAACCACTGCTGTAATGATGGGAAAGGCAGCAAATTTGAGCACACCAAAAAAATGACTAGATATCCCAAACCAATCTAGTCCGACCTGCTAGCGCCAGGCCCATATCCTCCAAAGAGAGTCTTGTGCAACTAATAATGTTACCACTGGAGAAAAGCCTCAAGCTTACAGGTAGTACGGTAGCCCTGGGACTGAGTGGCTCAGTACAATAACTGCAGAGGGTCAATTAGGAGACACACTACGTTCCTTGGGGTCATATGTTGGCCAGACCAAGTAAGGATGACAGATTTTCTTCCCTGAAGGACATTAGAGAACCAAATGGGTTTATACAATAATCGATGATCGTTTCACACTCACTGGCTTAATAACCTGCTTATTCTTCATTCACAGGGTGTGGGCGATGTTGGCTGGGTCCTTAGTTGCCCTGAGGAAGATAATGGTGAACAGTCTTCATGATTTGCTGCAATCTCTAGGGTGTGGATGCATCCACAGTGTTGTTAAGGTGGGAGTTCCAGGATCTAGACCCAGTGGTACTGAAGGAACAGCAATACGTTTCCAAGTTGGGATGGTGTGTGTGTGGTTTGGAGGGGAACTTTCAGGGTTAACATTCCCATGTATTTGCTCCCTTTGCCCTTCCTCATGTTAGTAGTCACAATTTTGATCGGTACTGTCGAAGCAGCTCCAGTGAAGTTTTACTGTAAATGGTACATACTGAGCGTCAGTGTGGAGGAAGTGAATGTTAGCCAATGTAGTGTCAGGCTTCAGGTTTATTAGTTGAATTCAAATTTCACGGACAGCTGTGGGAGATTTGAACCCTAGCTGCAGGAACATTAGCCTCAGAATTACATGTGATATTATCATTAGGTGATACTACATGTGATATTATCATATCTCCTTATTAGAAAGTTGCTTCTTGCATTTTTCAACACTGGCATGTGGGACAAATGTGATAACATGTGATAAAATTGTGATAAAATGTGATAGAATTCTGTCCTTAGATGTTGATTTGAGAATGTTCCTTTTATTTTCAGTTCCAGTACTTCCCTTTAGCTTTGCATTCTTCACAGCTGTTTCCCTCCTGACTGATTGGGTCTCGCTCTCGTCCACATCAAGCCTGTTGAATTTTCAATATGAAGCGTTCATAAGCAGAGTGAGACATCTACGGAGACCTTGGAACATCGACTGTATTGGGATCACATTCCAACATTGCACGGATCCACTGATCTCCCAGAGCACCTTCAATAAATTCCTCCTGGCTGATAACAGCTGAAAAAATAAGTGAACAACTATAAATCCAAAGGTTTCTTCAAATGTATCAGTTGCAATCCTGCCTGAAATACCTGGATCCTGCATGTTGGGTAAAAATGCAGCATTGATCTTGCTGAATGAATACTGTGGGTTACCTTGCTCCATTTGTCTGGATGAGTACATGCACTACGACACCCAAGATGCTTGACACCATCTGGGACAGAGCCACATCTGCATCCTATCCACCACCTTCAATATTTACTCCCTCTGACACTGCTAAACTGTACCATCTCCAAGATGCATGGCAGCACTCCTGACAGCACCTTCCATCATTTGATCTCCATCATTTAGAGGGCCAAGGCAAGCAGTTACATGGGAACACAAAGTTGGTGAAATCAGTTTAAATCATGGCTGTCGAAGGAGCCTTGATGTATTGCTGCAGTGAATCTTACAGGGTACACATTGCTGCCATTCAGCATCAGAGGGGGAGGTGGAGGAACTGGACTTGGTGCCAGTCAAATTGGCTGCGTTGTGCTCGATAGTGTCACGCTATGTGGTTGTAGTTTGAGCTGAACTCATCCAGGTAAGTGGAGAGGATCCCATCAGACTCCTGATTTGTCACTTGTAAATGGAGGACAAGACTTGAGGTGGCAAATAGGACTAGGTCAGATTGGGATCTCCTGTTGGCATGGATGAGTTGGACCGAAGGGTCTGTGTGTGCTTTATAACTTACGACTCTCTGACTCTATCAGTCAGGAGGTGAGTTATTCACTGCTGAACTCCCAGCACCTGACCTGGTCTTGAGGCAACTGTATTTGAATGACCAGTTCAGTTTCTGGTCAACAAGGGTAACCCACAAGATGTTGATAGTGGGGAAATTTAATTATCATAACTATATCCTGAAATTCGTGTTGCCCACAAGTTTTGAGACAATGTGTATTAATTGCAAAGTCTAAATTGTTAGTATTTTGTTGAAGCTTTCTGTCTTGCATTCATCAGGAAGTAATATCCATGTAATGATAAACCTAGACTGTACTGCATAATAAGAGAGTCCTGATTGACTAGTAACTGGATTCTTTATTAGCAATACTCAAGTTTTGCACCAAGTGACTACTTGTAAATATAAATTGTGAACAACAGTAGCCCCAGCACTCAACTTTGTGTAAAACGGCTTTGTACTTTCATTTAGTTGCTACCCTTTGCCTCTTCCATTCACCACTGTCAGCATTACAGGATATGGGGAGCAGAGGTTTGCTGAGCTGAAGGATACAGAGGGTTGAAAGTGGGAGACCATTTAGGACAGTGAAAGAATAGTTGGTCCTGGAAATGTCAAACGTAGAACGATAAGGAAATTTGAAAAATAACTTGCTTTCAGAAATTGGTATGAGGACACAATGCTTGTAAAACGTCACCTTTAACCATTCCTCTCCTGAGAATGAGAATCTGAGTAATTCATCATTAGTAAAATCTATAAAGCAGATTAGAAACATCATGATTTTAATTTACAGTTTCAGTTGCAAATAAGAACGTTAAAGGCAGCACGACAGAGGGAGGGTTAGGAATTGTAGGGTTAGGAATCAACTTGATTGAATGTTTTGAAGAGGTGACCAAGTGTGTAGATGAAGGCAATGCTTTTGATCAAATCTACTTGGACTTCTGTGAGGCTTTTGATAAGGTCCCACAGGGGAACTGATAGCCTATGGGATTCAAGGAAATTTGGCAAATTGGATCCACAAATGGTTGAGCGACAGGAAGCAGAGAGTGATGTTGGAAGGGTGTGTTTCTGAATGCCCACTGGGGTTCCACAGAGTCAGTGTTGGGGCCCTTGTTCTTTGTGGTACATAGAAATGATACAGACTTGAATGTAGGAGGGTTGATCAGTTTGCAAAAATTGGTGGTGTAGTGACTTAGACTAGAAGAAGACAGAGACAGACTGGTCAGATGGGTTGATTAGTGACAAATGGAATTTAATCTGGATAAATGTGAGGTGATGCACTTGAGCAGGACAAACAAGGCAAAGGAATACATGATAGACAGTAGAACTTTAGGAAGCACTGAGGATCAGAGGGATCATGGGGTGCATGTAGGTTAGATTACTTACAGTATGGAAACTAGCCCTTTGGCCCAACAAGTCCACACCGACCCTCTGAAGAGTAACCCACCAAGACCCATTCCCCTCGACTAATGAACCTAACACTATGGGCAACTTAGCATGGCCAATTCACCTGACCTGCACATCTTTGGATTGTGGGAGGAAACCCGGAGCATCCGGAGGAAACCCACACAGACACGGGGAGAATGTGCAAACTCCTCACAGACAGTTGCCCAAGGTGGAGATTGAACCCGGGCCCTTGCTGCTGTGAGATAGCAGTGCGAACCACTGATCCACCATGCTGCCCCATACACTGGTCCCTTAGGGTATCAGGGCAGGTGGGTAAATGATGAAGAAGGAATATGATATGTTTGCCTTTAGTAGCTGAAGCATAGAGTTTAAGAACAGGGAAGTTGTGCTAAAACTGTATAACATGTTTGTTTGGCCACAGATAGGATATTGTGTGCAATTCTGGAATCCACATTATAATAGGGATGTGATAGCACTGGAGAGGGAGCAGAGGGGATTTGCCAGGATATTGCTTGGGCTGGAGAGTTTCAGTTATGGAGAGAGATTGGACACACTGAGTTTGTTTTCTTTACAACAGAGACGGTCGAGAGGAGACATGATTGAGACATGTACAACTCTGAGAGGTGTAGACAGGATAGACAAGAAGAACCGTTTCTCTTTGATAGAGGGATCAAGAACTGCGGCAAGCTTTAGAGGAGATGTGGAGAAAAACATTTGCATCCAGAGGGTGGTAAGAAGGTAAAGGTTGTAGAGACAGAAAGCAGCATAACATTTAAGAAGTGTTTAGATATGCACGTGCGATGCTAAGGCATATAAGGCTATGAACCATGAGCTAGTAATGGGATTAGAATAATTAGGTGGTTGTTTTTGACCAGCTTGGAGCTGAAGGGCCTGTTTCTGTGCTGTAGACCTCTATGATTATATGAATATGAGGCTATTGGATAGCTCTTTCAAAGAGCTAGGCGAAAGTGAGGACTGCAGATGCTGAAGATTAGAGTCATGAGTGTGGTGCTGGGATAGCACAGTAGGTCAGGCAGCACCTGCTGTGCTTTTCCAGCACCACACTTTCAACTTTCAAAGAGCTAGGGCAACCGTGATGGGCTGACTGACTTCCTTCCATTTGGTATGATTCTACGGTTCTTAGAAAAGTAATGGAATAACTTCAACTTTGCATACATTGTCTGGCATGGTTCCAGAAGGCAGCTCACCACCACTTTCTCAAGAGCAACTGGAGATAGGCAATAAGTGCTAGTGAAGCCTACGTCCCATGAGTTAATAACAAAAAATTACCTCACTCACCATCTCTGTCTTTGTCCAGCCGAATGAAAATTCTGTTGGTGCATTCTTCTGCTGTTTGGGGGTCAACTTTAGTCAGTGAAGCTGCCAAACTCATTTTATATATCGTCTAAATAGAGAGAAGCCACATTATCAAACAGAGTTACGTGCACGTTGAATCAATGTGCGGATCACACAGTCTGCAACGGCTCAAGAAGGCAGCTCACTATCACCTTTTCAAAAGAAATTAAAAATAGACAAAAATACAGGCCTAGCCAATAATACCCACAACCTATGAAAGAACTTTCAAGATCAACCAGATAAACTTACAGACACACTTTTTTAAAAAACAGTATTTCTTGGGCCCTAACGCTTATCTCTTATTTTAAAGCAATCCTCAGAATATTCTTTGCTGGTTTTACACATTGTTCTTATACACTTGCCTCGAGTCTCTGAAACATAACATTTCCAGGGTCAAATTTCAGTCCAATATTTGAATACCAGTGAAGGTGGAGTCCCAGGGCACGTGGGTGTTAAAACAGAAGCTCCAATCTATCTGCCCAAGTGGGTGTTCAAAGATTCTCTGAAACTTTGCTCATTTTAGGTCAATTCACATGGTAATAGCATAGAATACAATAGCCTTTATTGTCACGTGCACTCGAATAAGTGCAATGAAAAAGTTTGTAATGTCACCTACTGAATACCTAGGTACAGATACTTTGAGTGTGGTCTTAGAATTGTAATAATAAAAAAAGATTAGCATGGGACTACAGAGTTTAAAGAAGTCCCAAAGGATAGTAACAAGTGAGTATAAAGTATTCAAGTTCTACTCATTTTCGCACGAGTCCATGAACGCCAGGCTTTAGAACATGAAGCCACGCTGCCCCTACACACTGGCCCACGTCTAGGACTCACTCTGCTCCATTCTCTGGGATTCAGCCATGATTCACTCTGATCCTTTTCCGCGACTTGGCCCGCCTGGGTTCCGGCCGTGAGTCATCTCCCTTCATCTCACGTCCAAGACCAAACATTGGATTTCTTTGCAACTTCAATGGAAAATAAAAGAGGACAGGGTGTCCACTGACTGATTCCAACACTCAGAGGTTATGGTGCCCAGTGGGTTGGTTCTGCAGTGGTAGTTTAGGCACTGGCTGGGTTGAGCGTTGGGCAAAGTGGGCATTGACAGGGTTTCCAATGACAGGGAAACCTATGGCAGTTGCCCATTTATCGGGTGTCCATTGGTTAAGCAGATGGGTACTAATTGGGCATTTGAGCATCCATTGTATGAGTGTCAATCGGTCGTGTGTCCATTCGCAGAGTACCTATTGGACAGAGTGTCAATTCGCAGTCAATCACAGCCAGTCAGGCAGCACCCGAGGAGCAGGAAGATCGACGTTTCGGGCAAAAGCCCCTCATCAGGAATGAGACTGGGAGCCTCGGGGGTGGAGAGATAAATGGGAGGGGTGGGGCTGGGGGGAAGGTAGCTGAGAGTGCAATAGGTGGATGGAGATGGAGGTAAACGTGATAGGTCAGAAAGGAGGGTGAAGCGGATAGGTGGGAAGAAAAATTAACAGGTGGGACAGGTCATGAGGACGTTGCTGAGCTGGAAGGTTGGAACTGGGGTGAGGTGGGGGAAGGGGAAATGAGGAAACTGGTGAAGTCCTCATTGATGCCCTGGGGTTGAAGGGTCCCGAGGCGGAAGATGAGGCATTCTTCCTCCAGGCATCAGGTGGTTAGGGAGTGGCGATGGAGGAGGCCAGGACCTGTATGTCCTTGGTAGAGTGGGAGGTGAAGTTGAAATGTTTGGCCACGAGGCAGTGGGATTGATTGGTGTGGGTATCCCAGAGATGTTCCCTAAAGTGCTCTGCGAGTAGGCATCCATTCTCCCCACTGTAAAGGAGACCACATTGGGAGCAACGGATACAATAAATGACATGTGTAGAAGTGCAGGTGAAACTTTGATGGATGTGGAAGGCTTCTTTGGGGCCTTAGACAGAGGTGAGGGGTCAACTAGCAACCTGTCCATTTGGTACTAGTCCTCTCAGTCCCCAGCCAGATGTGTCAGGAGAAAGCAAATAGTATTGATAATATGATGACACTGAATGCCCAGGAAATTGGAAGTTTGGGATCTAGATTGAGGCCAGACCCCCTACTGCTACAAGCTAAGAGATCATGCACACATGAATGGCCAAATATCAACAATGCCCCTTTTTAAACTTGAAGTAATGGAATAGACACTGACCTGCATAATTTCTAGCATCTCTAAACGGGTAATTGCTCCATCTTTATCCTTGTCGTATAATTTAAATGACCACTTCAGTTTTTCTTCCGGACTGCCCTGTATCAGCAGACTGATAGCGGTCACATATTCATGGTAATCAACTGTCCCATCCTTCAAACACAAAAATAATCATCACCGTAATTCATCAGGTCACATCCTTTCAAGATGCTCACCCAATCGACACACACAGGTGTAATGAAAAAAATTAAAATAGCCCAAAGCACTTCTCTGTCAATGGAGTATTTCTATGGTGTTCTCGCTGTTCTTATATGAAGCAGGGAAAGCAGCATGTATTAGTGCTAATTCCCCGCCTGGACAAGTGTGGAAGGCTAGCAACAGGAGGGGCATTTGTTTGTAAAACCAAGCACCAAATGCAAAATCAATAACACTTACAGGAGCTCATGTGATCCCAGCCAAACACCAGCAAACAACAGGGGAGATCATTCCTAAGGAGCTTTCTGACTTGAGTTTTGAACCACAGGTCATTTCCTGTGGTGATGTTATGTCTTCTGGTGAAGTCACTTCCTGTTCCTTTTCTCAGGGGTGGTAGATGGGGTCTAACTCGATGTGTTTGTTGATGCAGAGTACTGGGCGAATGTAAGATTCTTGGTAGTGTAAATGAGCAGAGAGATCTTGGTGTCCATATACATAGAACCCTCAAAATTGCCACCCAGGTTGCAAGGGCTGTTAAGAAGGCACATGGTGTGTTAGTTTTTATTAGTAAAAGGATTGAACCATGAGGTCTTGCTGCAGCTGTACAAAACTCCAGTGCGGCCGCATTTGGAGTACTATGTGCAGTTCTGGTCACCACATTATAGCAAGGATATGTAAGCTTTGGAAAGGGTTCAGAGGAGATTTACTAGGATGTTACCTGGTATGGAGGGAAGGTCTTAAGAGGAAAGGTTGAGGGACTTGAGGCTATTTTCATTAGAGAGAAGGTTGAGAGGTGACTTAATTGAGACATAAAAGATAATCAGAGAGTTATATCGAAAGATAGGTTTCAGATTGGTTCCACAGGTCAGTGCAACATCGAGGTCCAAAGGGCCTGTACTGCGCTGTAATGTTCTATGTTGTATAAGTGGGCACCTGGCAACGTCAGCTCACCACTTGCTCTGAAGCATCTCCATTTTGGACACCAGGCACCATCAACTCGGGGAACCCATCAGGGATACTGGCCACACACACCACACGTTGGCATTCAACATGTGCCAACTATCAAATAGCCTCATGGCACACACTTCTGATTCTTCTCTGCATTTACATTCCTGCACCTTGATCTGCACCAGCAACTATCATTGTATCTGCTGCAAGGACACTGCACTCTGGCACAGGCACCTCAGGGCTGGACTAAGCTACACTTCCAGGCTGTTCACTTGCTGTCATAGCACTCACTCACAGGAAACCTAGATACTCAGCAATGCCTGCTTTGCTTTGCTAAGCCTTGGGCTTTTGCAACAAGCCAGGGAGACCAGGCTCTGGCTTGCTGTGCTGTTTAGCACAGACACAAAGCCAGCAAGCTTGTCATTGGCCTCAGTTGACTCAAGGGGAGAGAGCCTTCAGTTGGGGGCTGCTGACTGCTAAGTCATAGGCAGCCTTCAACAACAGTGCAAGAAATTTGACATGTCAGTCAGCTGCTCGGGGTGGTCAGTATCAGAAACCACTCCACATAAGGGATGAGGTGCCAAATGTTGGGCAGATCACCACCCACCTTGACTCTTTTTCCCTTGTTGTGGGTTGCTCTCCTCATAGAATGAGGAAATGAAAGCAGGTGCTACAACTGTTAGGTTTGGTGCAGGTTCGGAGGTGTCCTGAATGAGTGAGTATGCAGTACCAAGGGTATGCAGGCTCACTGGTGTTGGGACATTGGAGCAGCCGAGAATGAGTGAGGGATGATGTTTCAGACAACAGTGTGAGCTAGAGCAGGAGACTTGGTGAAAGATGGATACAGTGGCAGAAATAGAGTGAGTGTAAGGTACAGAAGATGTCAGAATTGCCCTGGTGGAGTAGAGAAGGTCATTGATCTGCTTCCAAAAATCCTGTGTATTCATTCAGGTGGCTGAAATTACCTTGGCCTGGGCGGCAACTTCAGACCATGGTCTGGTGTCCTGGTCTGCACTGCTGATCCACCAGGAGAGGTGTTCCACGTGTGCATCACTCCATTCAGCAGGACCTCCAACTGCCTGCCTGTAACGTGAGACACCAGTATCTCACAGTCTGCCACATCCGGGGCAAATGTCAGCAACGATGGAGGGCAGCTCCAGGCTGACCCAGCTTCTCTGGGTGCACAGCAGGCTCTTAAACATGGTGCCAAAGCCTGGGATGCCTGTGAATTCTAGGATAGCCCAACAGTGTCTGGTTTATCAGGGAATAGCGAGGTCTTCTGGGAATGGCCTGTCGGGGTAAAATTGGTTGTGATGGACACCAGAGAGACAGGGTCATTGAGTCATACAGCGCAGAAACAGACCTTTTTGTCCAACCAGTCTACACCAGCCATGTTCCAAAACTAAACTAGTCCCACCTGCCTGCGCTTGGCCTATTTCCCTTCAAACCTTTCTTGCTCATGAACTTATCGAAATGTCTTTTAAACCTTGTAACTGTGCCTGCATCCACCACTGCCTCTGGCAGTTCATTCCACAATGACCTATTCTCTGTGTAAAATCATTACCCCTCATTTCTCTTTTAAATCTTTCACCTCTCACCTTAATTATATACCTGCTAGTTTTGAATTCCCCCACACACCTCGAGAAAAAAAAACCCTTGTCATTCACCTTATCTATGCCCCTCGTGATTTTATAAATCTTAATAAGGTCACCCCTCAACCTCCTAATCTACAGCAAAAGAAAGTCGCAGTCTCTTTTTATTTCCCAAATCCTCCATTCCTGGCAACATCCTGGTGAGTGGTTAATGAGATGTGGTTGCTAAGATACTCACTAGGCCTTGCAAGATAAAGCTTTCCAAAGCACTCACTACAACTCACACTGAGCTAAGAAATCATCAACTTCAGCCCAGTTTTGTTAATTGACCATCCTCCAAGACGTGCGTTATTCTCAAAAGGACACTTTAATCACTCACATTATACATCACTTTTCTTAATTAAATCAGGTATTAAGCTAATTAAATTAAATAATATTTTTAAAAAAACAACCAGCAGGATTTAGTGGAAGTGTGTTTGATTTGATTGAAGCTTTAATTGGAACCTTAGCTCTCAGACAGAGATTCCCATTGGAGAGGCGGAATCTAAAAATTACCGTTCGCCTTAGTGGTCAAATACATAACATGTTCAGTTTGTGTGAGTGAACTGAGTGAACGATGAACTTTAACTAGACTAGTGACTCTGCCAATACAGCAAAGTGTAAAGGCAATCCGCATTCGACCTCTGATAATCAATGGTCATTCTGTGGCTGATGAAACAAGAAGAGGAAGATCAAGAGAGTGGAAGTGCGTTAGGAAAATAGGCCAATTCAGAGCAAGTAGTGTCCAAGTGAGTAAGATTACCTTGAAGGGAGGGCATGGGATAAGGGTCTTGTAATGAAAGCACTTCCAGAGGAATAAAAGCCAAAGGATGTTTCCTCTTCTGGATGCATTCACAATGAGGGAGTACTGTTTAAAAATTACAGGTCGCCTCTTTAGTGCAGAAATGAAAAGGATTTTTTTTTGTCAATGGTTGTACAACTTTGGAGCTCTCTGTCTGGGAAGGTGCTCGAGGCAGATTATTTTTTAAGGCAGATTCTTGTTAAGTAGGTGGGGGAATGACCCCAGTGTTCATTCCAGTGATGGTGGCAGCATGGTGAAGAGGCATCATGCCTGGCCACAAGGCCCATGATGGAGCACCTAACCAGAAGGACTATAAAATGCGACGCTTCCTTTATGTCATCATTTGTCTGCCTTAATGTTCTTTGTTTTAATCTATTTTTCAGCGTTTTAAGATGGCACTGGAGAGTGGAAACTTGTCACTGTATTTTATAACACGATACACATGATAATAAGTAAATAAATAAATACAAACAGGGAATGACTAATTAATATCCTTGTGAGGCTTGTTGAATGTGAGTTCCCCTGGTAACAGGCAATGGCCTATCCCAGCTGGAACTCATCACCTGAGCCTGACCTTCTTGTGGAGCAGCGGTAGTGTCCCTACCCTGGACCGGAAGGCCTGAGTTCAAGTCCCACCTGTTCCAAAGGTGTGTCATAATATCTGATTTAAAAAAAACAGGGTCTGTGAATCTGGCTGTCCAGGCTTGGGCTACCCTAAATATGAGAAGTGGTGCTCTGTTGGTGGTTGACAATAAATGATGTTCCTTTCCAATCTGGCTTCCTCAATTATGACATTGGTAACGTGAGGCAAGAACAGTTTTGGACAGCCTTGCCTTTCACTGAACCCAGTAAGACCCTGACAGGAAAGTGCCTAACTGGAACCTTATGATGCTGGTGTGGAGAATTAGCCTCAAAATGCTGAAAAATTAGGTACTTTTTCAGGCAACAAGATAGAAGGAGATTACTGATAACAAGTCATTCCCCTGACTGCGTGTGGGAACCCACCTTTCAGCATTGTAAAATGTTTAAACTTCACAAATACCCCAGAGTCAAATCCTTTGATGGGTTATATCACAGCCTAACAGCTTTAACACAGTAAGTTTACTTCATGAGGAATCAGTTACTGAGCATTGTGATTATGGTTCAGCACTTCTGAAAATGTTAAGGGATTGTTAAATTTATGGAATTAATAATGTTGCAACCTAAAGTAAGTTGCTGACAGAGCCAGGATCTGGACTTCAACAAAGCCATAGAATCCCAGAAGAAAGGGGCTTTGGAGCCTCAGCGGTCCTTAACCTTTACCACAGAGCCAAGTACCCAGCAGACAACACTCCAACGATCACCAAGGAAGGAGTCAGAGGTGGCAGGGTTCCAGAACTAGACAGGAGGCTTCTCCACAATGCAGTGAGGAGTAAGAACATCCATGCTGCAGTTGTGGTCATAGAGTTTGCTTCAGACAAAGTGACCAAAACAGGTACAATACATACTGCCCAGGCTGAAGGGTGAAGTCACCTCAAAACAGGACATTGCAAATGAATCAGCCAGAGGATGAGGAACTGATGCAGCTAATCTACATGACTGCTCTCAAAGCTGCCCCAATTAAGACAAAACTTCAGAAACATGGACACTCCTGAGACATGAAGGTGGATTGAGGTACCACTCATATATTGCTGAGGAGCTAACCTTTAGAATATCCCAATGGATCATCTTGTCTTTAAGCCTGTGAGACACCAAGGCTGGTTTTGGCCACATATGCTGGGGAGCTGTAAAATGTTATTAGGACCACTGTAACTCCAGTTACACATGGACACAGACAGTCTGACTCCACCCCCATCCCCCCAACCCCATTACTGGTGGTGAAAGGACCTGGTTCCAACTTTTTGGGAAGGGACTGGATACAGAAAATCTGCCTGGCTTGACAATGGATGGGGTACTGGCAATCTAGATGAAACATCAGTTGAGCTTCCTGAGTTATTGCAAAAAAGGTTATTGGGGATAGTTAAGAATGTGGAATTCCAAATACAACGCATCAACCATATTCTAACAGATTGTGGAACAAACTCGAGGGGCCAAATGGCCTACATCTGCTCCTAAGTCACTTGCACATATGTCAAGTTCATTCAAAACAATCTCAAAATAGGAATAATGCATCTTCGCAACAACAAAACAAAGATCTATGGATACTAGAGATCTGAAACACACAAAAACAAGAATTGCTGGAGAAACTCAGTGGGTCTGGCAGCATCTGTGGGAAGAAAACAGAGTTAATCTTTTGAATTCTGTGATGCTTCTTCAATTCTAATGAAGAGTCATTGGACTCAAAACATTAACTCTGCTTTCTCTCCATAGATCCTGCCAGACGATGCATCTTCGGTCTGTTATACGTGCAAAATAATATTAGCAACATAGATTAGTGTTTTAGAAGCTGTAAAATATCCCAAAGGGATTTGGAGCAAGTTATGTGACAAAATTTAACACTGAACCTCATATCGTGACAGATCATCAAATGGCCAACGAGTTGGATTTTAAAAAGTGACTTTAAGTGAGAGAGGGGTGGAGAAGGAACCTTAGAGGTGTAACCAGTTAGAGGGAGAGCCTGGGCGTGAGATACTCACAAGAGGTCAACATTGGAGAAATGTTAAGAGCTGTCCGGCTGAAGAAGATTATTGCACTAAGGTGTGGGCTAAGAAGGAAACCCCGGTTGCTAAGCTGTGCAGCTGTACAGCCACTGGGAGGCGCTGTGCACACTAATCCCCATACTGACTGACATAGCTTCCAATTCCAGAAACCGCTCACACAGTGGAAATCAATTCAGGGGGAACTTTGATAGAGGGATATTAAAGTGAGGGTTGTAAAAAGGGAGTGAATGTCAGTCACAGGTGTGAAGGGGTAATGGGATTTGGTGTGAATGAGGTTATTGATGGCCGAATTTTAGGCTTTTATGGTTGGTGGGTATTGAAGGTCAGGGAGGGGAATGTTGTGAAGGTGAAGTCCAGTGAAGTGTGGAAGAATCTTTTAGCAGTAGATGAGTTGAGGTGGAGGTGGAGATAGGCAACTTTACAAATCCATGTTCAGGATCCAATTGGGAAAGGGTGTGTAAGTTACTGTGAATACATTGTCACAACCAGATCAGTAAGTGTGAAGCTGGTGGAGAATGATCAAAACTGTTGATGTTCACTTTTATTACCCTGTTATCATCCAGAGTCCTGAAGATCTGCTCGGCATATTCAGAAGACTTGGGACCTACCGTCCCATCACAAAAATGGCGCCTGAACTCATGAAGGGTGATCAACCCACTAGGACACTCTTTGATGAATTTTCTGTAAGAAGGTAAAACCTTAAAGTTATTAATCACCAATAATTATAATTGTTTGCCAATAATTCTAACTGTTTGCTAAAGCTGAGCAGAGATGGCAGGACTAATGAATGAAGTGAGACAGGATCATTCAGGACTTTATTCACTGGCGTTCAGTTTCCATACTGTAGGTAATCTAATCTAATCTAATCTAATCGGGGAGTTGGAATCTCATAGAAACCTATGAAATTCTAACTGGACTAGACAGGCTAATGGCAGGCAAGATGTACCCAATGACTGGGGATTCCAGAGCCAGGGATACAGGGTAGTTCAATTCGGACTAAGTTGATGAGAGAATCGACATTTCGGGCAAGAGCCTTTCATCAGGAATCATCATTCTAATATAATGTTGATTCTCCTGCTCCTGGGATGCTGCCTGACCTGCTGTGCTTTTCCAGCACCACACTCTCTATTCTGATCTCCAGCATCTGTCGGCCTCACTTTCTCTTCAAGGAGCTGACTGGCCTATTCCTACTCTTACTTTGTAAGTTTGCAGGTACTTTCGAATTCCTGGTGATTGGCTTTGAACCAATATCCACTCTGAGTGTTCTGACTCCGACAGCTACCTTAACTGTAAATTCTCACAACCTGCGAGGACTCATTCCATTCTCCTAGTCTCCCCAGCCTTGCCACACCTGTCCCATGATGCCACTACCATGCAGCTGTCTTCCTCTTTCCTCAAAGGGGATTCTCCCCCCCCCCCCCCTCCCTGTGGTTAGAGTCCATCGCATTCCCCACATTTCTCTTCATCTTGGAGAACCAATCAGCTCACTATATTCTTGCAATATAAATGATTGTGTTGTTTTAAAATGTGACATTCTTACATCATGTCCTGATGAGTGCAAGACGAAAAGCTTTAACAGCCAGTCTCCATCTTTAATAAGATTCAAATTCAGTGTTACCAATTTCCTTTTGCCTTCCACTGTGAGACTTTGTGGCATTTAATCTCTCCCGCCTTCCACGTTACCACAAAACTTGCCTTTGACTCTTTTCCTAAATTCCGCCCTATTCCTGCCCACCTCAATAGCTGAAACATTTGAAAATGCTCCTAGTTCTGACAAGATTTTGGACCTCCAACATTAACCCCGTTAATGTTCCTAATTCAAGCAAAGCTAGCTGATCTGCAGAGATTTCTCGCAATTTCTGTCTCGATTACTGAGATACAATGACCATATTAAACTAGACTCACGTGAAACACCTCCTAATTATAGCTGCTGATTCCACTGTTTGCTGCTAGTGATGCTCTCATTTCTTGCTATATGTGAAAAAACAAAACTAAATGCTATAAACTCTTGCTGAATATATTTTGTTCTGATAAAACTTTCAGAAAATACCTCCACTATACATGGACAGCTACAGTTTGCTAATGATAAGAAAGATTACCTGTACCATACATGAAGTTCCAGAACATATGTATCCTTCCTCCTTGGAGGAAGCACAGCGCTCTGGCCCATATTTCACACGGAACAATTCTCCAGATTGCACTTTATCTTTATATACACAAAGGGAGATTAACTTCAATGTAGCTGGGTGCACTTTGAGAATTAACTCCAAAGAACATAATCTGTGCTGACCTTCAAATGTACGATTACCTTATAATTAATGGAGTTTCATTAACCAATGGACTCCAGTTGTTTGGTCTTACCATGTACTTATTGCTGACTGGAGCTCACCACATATTGCCCAAACTTAGATTCTCTGACCATGAAAATATCAATGATTATTGTAAATACCATCCGATACATTATTGCCATTTAGGAAAGGAAATCTGCTGTCCAAAGTCTATGGCATATTAATGATGTCTCTAGCTCAGTAAATCAGGGGAGGTGAGGGGCTTGTGGTATTAGTGCTGGACTGTTAATCCAGAGACTGAGGAAAGTTCCAAGGACCCAGTTCAATTCCCACTGTGGCAGATGGTGGAATTTGAATTCATTAAAAGCAAAACCTGGAGTCTAATGATGACCATGAATTGATTGTCAGGAAACCCATCTGGTTCACTAATGCCCTGTTAGGGAAGGAAATTGTTGACCTTACCTAGTCTGACCTAGATGTGACTCCAGACCCACAGCAATGTGGTTGACTCTTAACTGCTCCCTGGGCAGTTAGGGATGGGCGATAAATGCTGACCCAGCCAACAACACCCTCATCCTGTGAATGAATTAAAACAAAATCAGTAGTCCAGACCTCCAGTCTAATTTTCTAGGTGGTGGGTTTGAACTCTACCATAGCAGATGGTGGAGATTGAATTCAATTTTTAAAAAAGCCTGGACTTAAACGCGAGCCATATAATGGCTTATAACCACTGCTGATTGTCATAAAAAGCATTTGATTCACTAATGTCCTTTAGGGAACAAAATCTACCATCTTTACCTTGTCTGGTCTATATGTGACTCTGGATCCACAACAACAATATGTTGACTGGATACTGAAAAAGACACTTAGTATGCTTGCCTTTATTGGTCAGTGAATTGAGTACAGGATTTGGGAGATCATCTTGCTGCTGTACAGGACATTGGTTAGGCCACTTTTGGAATATTGCATTCAGCTCTGGTCTCCCTCCTATCGGAAGGATGGAGTTTGGAAGAAGAAGAAGTGATATTATTTAAACCTATCAGTGCTTGACGGGGGGATAAAAAAAGTGTATTTTCCTTTGTGGATCTCAGACTATAGGTTCAGCCAGTTAGGGCAGAGTTATGGAGGAATGTCTTCTCTCGGAGTGTAATACATCTGTGGAATCCTTTGCCACAGAAGGCTGTAGACACCTTTAAGGTCATTAAGTATATTCAAGGTTAAGATAGACAGACTTATTAATCAATGAGGGCATCAAGGGCTGTGAGGAAGGGGCAGGAAAGTGGAGTTGATTAGTATAAGATCAGCTGTGAGCTCATTGATTGGTACTGTGGACATGATGCGCTGCATGACATAATACTGCTCCAACATCTTATGCAAATAGGCTGTGGAGAGATGTTGGACATGTTCTCCTTGGAGAAAACAGGATTAAGAGGGAGTTGATAGGGTTTTCAATATAGTGAAAGGTCTGGAAGGAGTAACTAGGGGAAAACTGTTCCCAACAGTGGAAGGGTTGAAACTCAGGACTGACTTCAGATAAGTGGCAAAAAAAAATAGGAAATCTGTAGTGCTCTGGGTAAAAGAGGGAGAGTGGGACTAGCTGAGGTGCTGTCACCCAGAGCTGCCATGGGCATGACAGGCTGAATGGCATCTCCCTGTGATGCAGCTAGTTTATGTTCCCATTTAAGGATGAACAATATCATCACCTCTGGCTGAGGACAACTCAATGGCTTTGAACGTTGAGGCTGGCTGTGAACAATGGAGTTGTTTCCTGCTTGACCTTGGAACCTCGCATTGCTGAGACAAGCAAGTTCTGAGCAAATTGACAGAAACTGGAGCCACACTCCATGTTATTTTTGAACATTAAATGAGGAAAGCTTGCATCTGTTCAAATGTTGAAGTCAGCTTATGGGATTAGGTCATCGATAATGCAACAAGAACCAAGCAAGTAGTAAACTTCATTCAGATTTACCAGGGGACAGTGATCACTACCATCAAGAGACTAGACTGGGTTTTAAAATAGTGAGCATTTTAGCATATGTACTAGGAGAAAGTATATTGTGAGATTGAAAATGTAAGAAGTTGTTAAGTGATTATTCTGCAGATTCAATCTCCTGTCTAAGAATTCCAGGGACCTGGAATAATGGCTAACTCACACTGATTGCCTCTCTGGCCCTGCTTTCTTACATAAAAGGAAGGGGCTCCACATTTTAGAGAGGAGTTTCCGCTCAATGCAGAGCTGTAATTCCACTCTGATAGTTCTGTCATATCACAGAACCACCAGAAGGAGGCAATCACACCCGCTTTTTACAGCGATGTCTAACGATCCTCACAGCCACTCTGGCAGCTGCTGTCAATTAGTATGTCTACAAGGTAAGTGTGATGCTGGGGTAGGTTACCGGATGGCTAGGAGGACAGGGTGCCTGAGTAACTAGATTACTAGCTGAGTATGTCTACCAGCTGGAGAGAGGAAGGGATGTCGGCTTCCATTGGGTGTCACGGGTCTAAGGGAGGTGCATCTGGGGATGTGTGAGGTCAATATAGGGTCAGTTTCATAATTATTGAAGAATTAGACAAAGTCTTTGCCAGTCAAACCTTTCCTGAATAACTATATTACTTAATTCCATCGTAATCTCCAATTTAAATGGAGACTGTCAGAATGTTCTAGGTAAAGAGGAATTGTCCACTTAAATATCTCATTTTTTTAAAAATCAACCTATTCAGACGTGTAACAGATGGGGCTTGAACTGGGGCCTTCTGACTCAGAGAGAGGGACATTTACTCAATTCCCCAGGCTATTCGTTTGGAGTATGCTACAGTGGAGAATCCACGGGGTTCCCATGTACAACTCCCACCTATGTTCAAACAATGGCCATTTGGCCATTGGAAAATCTGGGTCAATGTTGAAGAAAACCTTTTGGTCTGTTGTAGAGCAGAGGTTTCTTTGGGGACTCTGACCTTATTTTTTCACAAGAAGTCTTGTGTCCAGTGGGCAGTGTCCCACAGTCCAAGGCAGAAGTTCCAAGGTTCAAGTCCCACTCCAGGACTTGGTGTACATGAGGAGATCTGTTCATTAATAGACTTGGTACCCCTGTCTAATCCTTCTCACACATACTAGTGGCAGTCAGTAAGAGTGGGAGAGCATCATGACATTATCACAGCACAGAATGTTGTCATTCAGCCTGGTGTAACTGCCCCAGCTCTCAGAATGAGCTTTATGACTGTGTGCAATTCCACTGCAATTTTCCCTGTAACCCTGAACTCTGTTTCTGTTCAAATAATCATTTAATACTGTCTTGAACCTCTGCCGTGGCTTTCTCGTGCCTCATAGTTTTTGTGGACTTGAGTTTCTAGGATTGTGGAGATACCTGGTTTGCTTTTCTAAAACTTAAAGGGAGAGGAGTGTTTGGTGACTCCCATGACACTGCAGGGCTATAGATGTTCAATGAATTTCTGGGCACGTTGTCTCTTGTCATCGCAAAATCTCTGAAATAGCTGCATTCTAATCACTTTATGAAGACATACTACTGTGCACTCATGCAATTTAAAACTGTGATTTTCAATGAATTAATTTACTGCGCATGCACTAAGCTGTTTCATGGGATGAGGACATCGTAGGCTGAGCAGCATTTACTGTCCAGCCCTCTCACCGCTCAGCTCCAATATCTATTAGGAGAAAGTGAGGACTGCAGATGCTGGAGATCAGAGTTGAGAGTGTGGTGCTGGAAAAGCACAGCAGGTCAGGTAGCATCCGACGAGCAGGAGAATCAACATTTTGGGCATAATTCCTGATGAAGGGCTTATGCCTGAAAAGTTGATTCTCCTGTTCCTGGGATGCTGCCTGACCTGCTGTGCTTTTCCAGCACACACTCTCGACTCCAGTATCTGTACCCTGCCCAACTACCCTTCACTCCAAGAACTCTCTTCCAATACCATGTATCTCAAAATCTCTGCTTCCTGTCAGTCCACACCCTTCATCTCCCCAGTCTCCCTGAGGAATGAGTTGGCCTTGCATTAGCATCCTCAAATACTTGAGTTGTAATTGCAATGTTATCTTTCCTTCCACTGACTTTGAAGCTTTCTTGTCTGAATTGACAAGTTTTAAAGTGACGTGCACATACTACCAGAGGATTGTGTTTTCCTCCATACTTTGGATCTGTTTGTCCCACCATGGTTTATGCTTCTCTGGAGCCCACAACAGATCCAAGTCTTTCTGACTTATTATACTTAGGATCTTCTTATTTCAATCTTGCAATTATTTACTGTGTGACCCTTCGGATCTCTGGCCTGTTTCTTCCTTCTGTGGCTCGGTTTTGTATTTTAATGTTTTTAAACTAGAGACAGCTACTTTAAATCCACTGATGGTGAAACAGGAATCAAGACACACAGAGAAACTACACACACACACACATACACACACACACACCCATACACATACATACACACACACACACATACACACACACACACACACACACACACACCCATACACACACACCCATACACACACCCATACACATACACACAGACACACACATACACACACACCCATACACACACACACATAAACACACACTCATACACACACACACACATACACACACACACATACACACACACACACATATACACACACACACATACACACACACATACACACCCTTACACATACATACACACACATAAACACACACACACCCATACACATACATACACACACATAAACACACACGCACCCATTCACACACACCCATACACATACATACACACAAACACACACACACACCCATACACATACATACACACACACATACATAAACACACACACACACCCATACACACACAAACACACACACACACCCATACACATACATACACACACACACCCATACACACACACACAAACACATACATACACACATACATACACACACGCACACACACACATAGACATACATGCACACACACACACAAATGCGCACACATACACATATACAAACACAGACACACACACATACACATACGCACACACACATACACATAGACATACATACACACACAAACGCGCACACATACACATATACAAACACAGACACACACACATACACACAGACACATACATACATACACACACGTATACACACACATGCACTTACACACACAGTGCATACACACACATGCACACAAACACACACACACACACATGCACACACACACATACACATATACACATACACATACAGACAAACACACACACACATACATTCCTTCTGTAGATCATGTTTGTATTTTAATGTTTTTAAATCTACTGATGATGAAACAGGACTCAAAGCAAACAGAGAAACTACACAGCCACACACACACCCATACATATACACACACACACATCCACACAAACACACACATACAAACATACACAAAAACACACATACATATACACAAACATGCACACACGAACATACACACAAACACACACACATGCACCCACACTTACACACACAAAAATACACACATACACACAAAAACACGCATGCGCGCGCACACACACACACACAAGCACAAAAACACACATGTACACACAAACACACAAGCACAAAAACACGTGCAGGCACACGCGCGCGCACACATACACACAGACACAGAAGCACATGCACAAATACGTGTGTAAGCCACCACCCTATATCTTCTACCTTTGAGCCAGTTCTGTATCCAAATGGCTAGTTCTCTCTGTATTCCATGAGATCTAACCTTGCTAACCAGTCTCCCATGGGGAACCTTGTCAAACGCCTTACTGAAGTCCATATAGATCACATCTACTGCTCTATCCTCATCAATCTTCTTTGTTACTTCTTCAAAAACCTCAATCAAGTTTGTGAGACATGATTTCCCACGCACAAAGCCATATTGACTATCCCTAATCAGTCCTTGCCTTTCCAAATACATGTACATCCTGACCCTCAGGATTCCCTCCAACTACTTGCCCACCACCGAGGGCAGGCTCACCGGTCTATAGTTCCCTGGCTGGTCTTTACTGCCCTTCTTAAACAGCGGCACCACGTTTGCCAACCTCCAGTCTTCCGGCACTTCACCTGTGACTATCGATGATACAAATATCTCAGCAAGAGGCCCAGCAATCACTTCTCTAGCTTCCCACAGAGTTCTTGGGTACACTTGATCAGGTCCTGGGGATCTTTAAAAGTTTCAAGACATCCAGCACTTCCTCCTCTGTAATCTGGACATTTTGCAAGTCGTCACCATCTATTTCCCTACAGTCTATATCTTCTATATCCTTTTCCACAGTAAATACTGATGCAAAATATTCATTTAGTATCTCCCCCATTTTCTGCGGCTCCACATAACGGCCGCCTTGCTGATTTTTGTGGGGTAAAGTGGAATCTGGTTTCCAGCATCTGCAGTCATTGTTTTTACCGAGTTGATTTTTGTGGGACCCTATTCTCTCCCTCGTTACCCTTTTGTCCTTCGCAGTAGGGTTAAAATCAACAAGGTAAAAACAATGACTGCAGATGCTGGAAACCAGATTCTGGATTAGTGGTGCTGGAAGAGCACAGCAGTTCAGGTTGATTTTAACCCTACTGCAAATCCTCTTGCAAGGATGCCTGCCTTGAAGAAGTTTTCCTCCTCTCTCTACAAGAATCTCAGGGAGTCCCTCTCCCACTGCAACTCCCAGGTCATTTCCTCTGCACTGAAGCTCTTCAACCATGTTGTGAAACAAACTCGGTACCGCAGCCACATTTGCTTCCTCATTTCCCCTTCCCCCACCTCATCCTAGTTTCAAACTTCCAGCTCAGTTACTGTCTCCTTGACTTGTCCGACCTGCCTATCTTCTTTTCCACCTATCCACTCCACCCTCTCCTCCTTGACCTATCACCTTCATCTCCTCCCCCACTCAGCCATTGTACTCTATGCTACTCTCTCCCCACCCCCACCCTCCTCTAGCTTATCTCTCCATGCTTCAGGCTCACTGCCTTTATTCCTGATGAAGGGCTTTTGCCCGAAACGTTGATTTCGCTGCTCATTGGATGCTGCCTGAACTGCTGTGCTCTTCCAGCACCACTAATCCAGTATTTGGTTTTCAGCATCTGCAGTCATTGTTTTTACCTCAGTTACCTGCCCTACCTTATTTCCCAAGAGTAGGTCAGCTTTTGCACCTTCTCTAGTAGGTACATCCACATACTGAATCAGAAAATTGTCTTGTTCACACATAAGAAATTCCTCTCCATCTAAACCTTTAACACTACGGCAGTCCCAGTCGATGTTTGGAAAGTTAAAATCCCCTACCATAACCACCATATTATTCTTACAGATAGCTGAGATCTCCTTGCAAGTTTGCTTTCAATTTCCCTCTGACTATTGGGGGGGTCTATAATACAATCCGAATAAGGTGATCGTCCCTTTCTTATTTCTCAGTTCCACCCAAATAACTTCCCTGGATGTATTTTCGGGAATATCTTCCCTCAGCACAGCTGTAATGCTATCCCTTATCAAAAATGCCACTCCCTCTCCTCTCTTGCCTCCCTTTTTATCCTTCCTGTAGCATTTGTATCCTGGAACATTAAGCTGGCAGTCCTGCCCATCTCTGAGCCATGTTTCTGTAATTGCTATGATATCCCAGTCCTATGCTCCTCGCCATGCCCTGAGTTCATCTGCCTTCCCTGTTAGGCCCCTTGCATTGAAATAAATGCAGTTTAATTTATTAGTCCTACCTTGTCCCTGCCTGCCCTGACTCACTTCTGTTCTCAGTTGTACCCGTCTCAGATCGATCTCTTTCCTCACTATCGCCCTGGGTCCCACTCCCCCACCTTACAAGTTTAAATCCTCTCAAGCAGTTCTCGCAAATTTCCCAGCCAGTATATTAGTCCCCTTCCAAATTAGGTGCAATCTGTCCTTCTTGTACAAGTTACTTCTACCCCAAAAGAGATTCCAATGATCCAAAAATGTGAATCCTTCTTCCATACACCAGCTCCTCAGCCATGCATTCATCTGCTCTATCCTCCTATTCCTGCCCTCACTGGCTCGTAGCACTGGGAGTAATCCAGATATTACTACCATTGAGGACCTCCTTTTTAAGTTTCTACCTAACTCTCTGTAACCTCCCTTCAGAGTCTCAACCTTTTCCCTTCCAATGTTGTTGGTTCCAATGTGGACAATGACCTCTTGCTGGCCCCTCTCCCCTGTGAGAACATTCTGCACTCTCTCTGAGACATCCTTGATCCTGGCACCAGGGAAACAACACACCATTCTGCTTTTTCTCTGCTGGCCACAGAAACGTCTGTCTGTACCGCGGACTACAGAATCCCATCACGCAATTGATCTCTTGGAAGCTGACATACCCCTCGTTGCATCAGAGCCAATCTCAATACCAGAAACTTGGCTGTTCGTGCTACATTCCCCCAAGAATGCATCACCCCCTACATTTTCCAAAACAGCAGAAAAAGTAAGATATGAAGGTAAACTGGCCAAAAATATAAAGGAGGATAGTAAAGGCTTTTTTCGGTATGTGAAAAGAAAAAAAATGGTTAAGACTAAAATTGGGCCCTTGAAGATAGAAACAGGTGAATTTATTACGGGGAAACAAAGAAATGGCAGAAGAGTTGAATTGGTACTTTAGATCTGTCACTGGGCAATCTCCCAGATGTAATAGTGGCTGAAGGACCTGAACTGAAGGGAATTTATATTAGGCAGGAAATGGTGTTGGAAGACTGTTAGGTCTGAAGGCTGATAAGTCCCCGGAACCTGATGGTCTGCATCCCAGGGTACTGAAGGAGGTGGCTCTAGAAATTGTGGATGCATTGGTGATCATTTTCCAATGTTTTATAGATTCAGCATCAGTTTCTGCGCATTGGAGGGTGGCTAATGTTGTCCCACTATTTAAGAAAGGAGGGAGAGAGAAAACAGAGAATTATAGACCAGTTAGTCTGACCTCAGTGGTGGGAAAAATGCTGGAGTCAATTATAAAGGACGAAATTACGACACAACTGGATAGCAGTAACAGGATAGGTCAGAGTCAGCATGGATTTATGAAGGGGAAATCATGCTTCACTAATCTTCTGGAATTTTTTGAGGATGTAACTCTGAAGCTGGACAAGGGAGATCCAGTGGATGTAGTATACCTGAACTTTCAGAAAGCCTTTGATAAAGTCCCGCATAGGAGGTTAGTGAACAAAATTAGGGCACATGGTATTAGGGGCAAAATACTAACATGGATTAAAAATTGGTTGGTCGACAGGAAACAAATAGTGATAAACGGCTCCCTTTCAGAATGGCAGGCGGTGACCAGTGGTGTGTCGCAGGGATCAGTGCTGGGACCGCAGCTTTTTACAATGTACATTAATGATATAGATGAAGGTATTAAAAGTAATATTAAGAAATTTGCTGATGACACAAAGCTGGGTAGCAGGGTGAAATGTGAAGAGGATGTTAGGAGAATACAGGGTGACCTGGACAGGCTAGGTGAGTGGACATATGCATGGCAGATAAATTGTGGTTATCCATTTTGGTGACAAGAACAGGAAGGCAGATTACTACATAAATGGAGTCAAGTTAGGTAAAGGGGCAATACAACGAGATCTCGGTGTTCTTGTACATCAGTCAATGAAAGCAAGCATGCAGGTACAGTTGGCAGTGAAGAAGGCTAATAGCATGCTGATCTTCATAACAAGAGGAATTGAGTATAGAAGCAAAAAGGCCCTTCTGTAGCTGTACAGGGCCCTGGTGAGACCGCACCTGGAATATTGTGCGCTGTTTTGGTCTCCAAATTCAAGGAGAGACATTCTGGCTATTGAGGGAGTGCAGCGTAGGTTCACGAGGTCAATTCCCGAAATGGCGGGACTATCTTACGCTGAAAGATTGGAGCGATTGGGCTTCTATACGCTTGAGTTTAGAAGGCTGAGAGGGGATCTGATTGAGGCGTGTAAGGTTATTAAAGGATTGGACACTCTGGAGGCAGGAAGCATGTTTCCGCTGATGAGTGAGTCCCAAACCAGAGGACACAGTTTAAAAGTAAGGGGTAAGCCACTTAGAATAGAGTTGAGGAGAAACCTCTTCACCCAGAGAGTGGTCGGTGTATGGAATGCTTTGCCCCAGAAGGCTGTGGAGGCCAAGTCTCTGGATACTTTCAAGAAAGAGTTGGATAGAGCTCTTAAGGATAGTGGAATCAAGGGTTATGGGGAAAAGGCAGGAACAGGATACTGATTGAGGATGATCAGCCATGATCATAATGAATGGTGGTGCTGGCTCGAAGGGCAGAATGGCCTACTCCTGCACCTATTGTCTATTGTCTATTGATGTAAGGTAGATTCCTAATGCAACATGATAGTGACATTGTATAAAGCTAAGGTAATAGTCACCCTGTCTTAAAACATGCTCAGACTGCAGTAGATTCTGTCTCTTCCAGTTGTCTAGACAACAGTGAAGTGTTCAGTTCCCTCTACGGTTAAGATTACAAATTGGGAGCCATGTTTGCCATGTTTTATTTTCAGGAAGAGGCAGGTGCAGCCTGAAATTGGTACAACGTGTTTTGCTTAAGTTTCATCCTGAGATTCTCACTCCTTTTGCATCATAACAGCATATGACAAGCTGATTAAGTGAACGGAGAGCCTTGTTCTCTGCTGATTGGACTGGGACAATTCCAGGTGGGAATGCTGATGGAGAGGGGAGATCATTTCATCCCTAAAACTGTATTACACTGTTCAGGCGAAGAGGAGTTATCCTTCAGTTGAACTGACTCCATGTGTTTATCTGCTCCCAATTTTATCCAATAGCCATTGTTATGTGAACCCTGCTCAATTTGACTTAACCACTGACACTTGATGGCTCTTGTGGTGCAGCTGCAGCGTCCCTACTCTGAATCAGGAGGCCAAAGTTCAAGTTAGGGGAGGCTTTGGCCTAATGGTATTATTGCAAGAGTATTAATCCCCGAGATCCAGGTAATGCTCTGGGGTTCCAGGTTCGAGCCCCACCATGGCAGATGATGAAGTTTGAATTCAATAAAAATCTGGAATTAAGTGTCTAATGAAACTATTGTTGACTATTGGAAATATCCATCTGGTTCACTAATGTTCTTTGGGGAAAGAAATCCTTATTGGGCCTGGTCTACACATGCCTCCAGACCCAGAGCAATGTGGTTGACTCTGAACTGCCCTCTGGGTAATTTCAGATAGACAATAAATGCTGATCTAGCTAGTGACACCTGCATCACATGAATGAACAAAATAAAAAGCTCCACCTGCTCCAGAGGCGTGTAAGAGCAGGTGGATTAGGAAAAGTGGATTCAGTGTCAATGCCACTTGCAGGAGACACTACCAAACCTTTTCTGCTTTCTCATGTCGGACTATTTCCTCACTTCTTCCCGGAAAGGTCTAGTTTTTTTTTGTTTCTGGTGCACAGCAAACCACTCACCTTCCACAAAGCAGTGACAGATTTCTCAGCTCCCACTTGGTCCCAGGTCTGGTCCTAATCAAAAGCTACTCAGCCCTTTAACTGAACAACAATAGACATTAGTGGGCGGCACGGTGGCACAGTGGTTCGCACTGCTGCCTCACAGCGCCAGAGATCCGGGTTCAATTCCCGCCTCAGGCGACTCTCTGTGTGGAGTTTGCACATTCTCCCCGTGTCTGTGTGGGTTTCCTCCGGGTGCTCCAGTTTCCTCCCACACTCCAAAGATGTGCAGTTCAGGTGAATTGGCCATGCTAAATTGCCCATAGGGGTAGATGTAGGGGTATGGGTGGGTTGCGCTTCGGCGGGGCGGTGTGGACTTGTTGGGCCGAAGGGCCTGTTTCCACACTGTAAGTAATCTAATCTAAAATTTCCTCGAGAAGACAGATGCACCTTGTGGGATGCAGAATGCTACCACTATTCCTGTTTCTGGGGTTGTGTCTGTGGGTCATTGACAGTGGTAAAGAAGCAGCCACTAGTGAGTCTTAAGAAGAAGAGGTGCTTATTTGAATGGAATTGCATCTTACTCCAGCTGGCAATAAACTACATTTTGTTTAGACAGAAGGGGGAGGTGATAGTATAGTGGTAATGTCTTTGATTTAGTAATCACCACCTTACATTAATGAACAGGGGATGTAGATTTGAATCCAACCGTGCAGATGGTGAAATTTGAATTCAATGGAATCGCATACTAAAATCGAACTTAATGATAACAATGCCAATTGTTTCAAAAACCCATCTGCTTCACCATTGACCTTTAGGGAAGGAAATCATGCCACATGATCACCAGGCAATGACCATCACTAACAAGAAAGAACATGCCCATCAGTTTTGAAACCCATGTTCCATGAACAGTAGACACAAAAAGGTAAAAATTAAAGAGTTGGTTAGGTATTGTTGCAGAGACAACTGTCAGACTTAGATGTCCCCTTTGAGATCCAGATCTAATCTGCAGATTTTCCCACCAAAGATTACATGGCATCGTCAAATTAGGTGGAGCTTAATGTAGTCTCCAACATTAACCCTTTCAGACCATTAGCTTTTCTAACATCCACTCTGGTGTGAGCCAGTTTATAAAATCATGAGGGGCAGGGATAGGGTGAATAGCGAAGTCTTTTCCCCAGGGTACGGGAGTCCAAAACTAGAGTGGGCATAGGTGTAAGGTGAGAGAGGAAAGATTTAAAAGAGTCCTATGGGGCAACGTTTTCACACAGAGGGTGGTGCAAGTTTGGAACAAGCTGCCAAAGAAATGGTGGAGCCTGGTATAGTTATAACATTTAATAGGCAACTGGATTGTGAAATGAATAGGCAGAGTTTAGAGGGATATGGGCCAAATTGCTGGCAAAATGGGACTAGATTCATTTAGAATATCTGGTCTGCATGGACAAGTTGGACCAAATGGCCTTATTCTGTGCTGTACGTCTCTATGACTCTCTGACTCACTGAGGAGGCAAAGGATGTTGCTTAACTTACCCAGAAGGAACCGCAGATCATTGAAATACACTGGCCACAAGCCAGAAATAACAGATTGGGGTAGGCTGGCGGTGGGGCAAAAGGTTCAGCAACAAGGGCAGAATGGTGGCATTCTGTAAGCCCCCCCACCTCACTTCCCACTGAGTGCCTGTGAATGAGAGGCCATCCCCTCCCCACTCCATTCCTCCATCAGTAACCCACAAGCAACGCCGATCAGATTTACTTTTCGGGTTTCCCAGATGGCCAGTCCCACACTGCCACTGGGTGAAAACCAGTAGGAGGTAAGATGAGGCCCTTAGGAGGGTACTCATCGCCTCAGAACTAATGGGGCAGTGTCGGGACGGTGGGCAAGTCCCCACCAGCCTCCATCTCCCCTGATGAAATGTCCCAGCACTAACAATCTCATCGTGGGGGCAGCGGGATTCCACAACTGCCAGAGTTGAGCCTCCAGTTTATTACTGAAGGACACTATTCTGTCAGAGCTGCTGTTTTAGGATGAGATGTTAAATTGAGGCTCCACCTGCCCTCACTCATGTTGAGGTAAAAGATGCCACAGCACTCTTATGCCACAGAGCAGGGGAGTTATCCTACTGTCCTGATCAATTTGTCATCGCTATCATCAAAACAGGTTATTTGATTATTATCACATTGTTGTTTATGGGAGCTTGCGGTGCACCAAGGCTGCTACAAGTGACTACACTTCCAAAGTGCTTCATTGTATACTTAAGAGGGAAATCGGGAGGGCAAAAAGGGGACATGAGATAGCTTTGGCAAATAGAATTAAGGAGAATCCAAAGGGTTTTTACAAATACATTAAGGACAAAAGGGTAACGAGGGAGAGAATAGGCCCCCTCAAAAATCAGCAAGGCGACCTTTGTGTGGAGCCACAGAAATTGGGGGAAATACTAAATGAATATTTTGCATCAGTATTTACTGTGGAAAAGGACATGGAAAATATAGACTGTAGGGAAATAGATGGTGACGACTCGCAAAATGTCCAGATTGCAGAGGAGGAAGTGCTGGATGAATTGAAACTGGTAAAGGTGGATAAATCCCCAGGACCTGATCAGGTGTACCCAAGAACTCTGTGGGAAGCTAGAGAAGTGATTGCTGGGCCTCTTGCTGAGATATTTGTAACATCGATAGTCACAGGTGAGGTGCCAGAAGACTGGAGATTGGCAAACGTGGTGCCGCTGTTTAAGAAGAGCAGTAAAGACCAGCCAGGGAACTATAGACCGGTGAGCCTGACGTCAGTGGTGGGCAAGTTGTTGGAGGGAATCCTGAGGGACAGGATGTACATGTATTTGGAAAGGCAAGGACTGATTCGGGATAGTCAACATGGCTTTGTGTGTGGGAAATTATGTCTCACAAACTTGATTGAGGTTTTTGAAGAAGTAACAAAGAGGATTGATGAGGGCAGAGCAGTAGATGTGATCTATATGGACTTCAGTAAGGCATTCGACAAGGTTCAGCATGGGAGATTGATTAGCGAGGTTAGATCTCATGGAATACAGGGAGAACTAGCCATTTGGATACAGAACTGGCTCAAAGGTAGAAGACAGAGGGTGGTGGTGGAGGGCTGTTTTCAGACTGGAGGCCTGTGACCAGTGGAGTGCCACAAGGATCGGTGCTGGGTCCTCTACTTTTTGTCATTTACATAAATGATTTGGATGTGAGCATAAGAGGTACAGTTTGTAAGTTTGCAGATGACACCAAAATTGGAGGTGTAGTGGACAGCAAAGAGGGTTACCTCAGATTACAACAGGATCTGGACCAGATGGGCCAATGGGCTGAGAAGTGGCAAATGGAGTTTAATTCAGATAAATGCGAGGTGCTGCATTTTGGGAAAGCAAGTCTTAACAGGACTTATACACTTAATGGTAAAGTCCTAGGGAGTGTTCTGAACAAAGAGACCTTGGAGAGTGCAGTTTCATAGCTCCTTGAAAGTGGAGTCGCAGGTAGATAGGATAGTGAAGAAGGTGTTTGGTATGCTTTCCTTTATTGGTCAGAGTATTGAGTACAGGAGTTGGGAGGTCATGTTCTGGCTGTACAGGACATTGGTTTGGCCACTGTTGGAATATTGCATGCAATTCTGGTCTCCTTCCTATCGGAAAGATATTATGAAACTTGAAAGGGTTCAGAAAAGATTTACAAGGATGCTGCCAGGGTTGGAGGATTTGAGCTACAGGGAGAGGCTGAACAGGCTGGGGCTGTTTTCCCTGGAACGTAGGAGGCTGAGGGGTGACCTTATAGAGGTTTACAAAATTATGAGGGGCATGGATAGGATAAATAGACAAAGTCTTTTCCCGGGGGTCAGGGAGTCCCGAACTGGAGGGCATAGGTTTAGGGTGAGAGGGGAAAGATATAAAAGAGAGCTAAGGGGCAACTTTTTCACACAGAGGGTGGTGTGTGTATGGAATGAGCTGCCAGAGGAAGTGGTGGAGGCTGGTACAATTGCAACATTTAAGTGGCATCTGGATGGGTATATGAATAGGAAGGGTTTGGAGGGATATGGGCCGGGTGCTGGCAGGTGGGACTAGATTGGGTTGGGATATCTGGTCAGCATGGACAGGTTGGACCGAAGGGTCTATTTCCATACTGTACATCTCTATGACTCTATTAGCTGTGATGCCCTTTGAGACATCCTAAGGCTGTGTTTCTCAAAAGATTGTCCCTTAAAGCACAAACATTTTTATTTGCACAAACAATCTCTCAATATTCTCAGTGGCTCTGACTCCAGTTCCAGACTGGAAGAACGCATTGTCTGGTTCCCCATTACCTCCACCTCATTAATTATTTGTGATTCAACTATTTGTTTCTCAGCCCCTATCCCAGATCTCTTAACATTGCGCGACCACACAAAGTTCTGATGTGCCCTTGGCCTGAGAGTCTCAATCAAAGAACTCAAATTGTTCTCATTTTTCGGCTGTTGTGACTATGAGTGTGCGTGCAAGGACTTTCCATCAATAGGAAACGATGCGATATCCTGTCATTGTTAGTTTGCTCGCTTTCTATAAATCCATCAATATTTAATCTCGGCACAACTCAGTTCGCTGCGAAGCTGATTAAATTCACTTGTTGCGTCAATTGTGAAAACCAGAAAAAAACAGGATGCGCTCTTTGCCAGATCAGATCTGTAAACATTGCTATTAAATGCTTAATGGCCCAATCCTAGCCTCGATCTTCACCAGATGAATACTTCACATTTGCCATTTGTTTACCGTGTATTTAGTGTGCCTGCTTCCTTCCCGGGTCTCTCCACTGTTTCAAACAGTGTACCATTCCCATACGTTCTTATAGCACTGAAACTGCCCTCCTTACCTGGTCTGACCTACAGCTAATGCGAGACCAGCAACAGTGCATTTGACTCTTAACTGCCCTCTGAAAAGATGAGAAGCTGCTCAGCTCAGGGACAGTTTGGAACAGGCAACAGGCAACCTTGCAAGCAATGCCCACATCCCATATGTCGGTTAGCTCAGTTAGCTGGGCAGTTGGTTTGCAACGTAGAGTGATGCCAACAGTATGGGCCCAGTTCCTGCGCTGTCTATGGTCACCTTGAAGAGCTCCTTCTCAACCTCTTTGCTACCTGAGGCATGGTAACCCTCAGGTTAATCCACTACCAGCTGTCTCTCTCTCTCTCTCTCTCTGATGAGAGAGTAGGACAATGGTGACTTTACCCTTTTATACAATCTCTCTTCATAAGATAATCCCCGCATACCCGGGATCATCCTAGTGAACCTTTTTTGGTCTGCCTCCAATGCTGGTATATCTTTCCTTCGAGAAGGGCCTCAAAATGGTTTAAAGTATTCTATCCGCTGTCTGACTAGTGCCTTGTACAGTTTTAACTGGACCTCCCTTATCATTCTCCATCTGCCCTGACCGGGAGAGTGATAACAAGGTAGGGATTTCAGTCATTGGTATTGCCTCTAATCGATGCCCCCATCTCCTCTGCCTGTTCCTGCCTTGAGCACACTCATCCTAGCCCCAACCTTTACACGGTCAGCCCTCTATAGCCCTGTGTCCCAGTTATTGGCTCCTGATGTACCCAATGTCACAGGTCCTAGCTTCCTTTGGTTCCAGTAATCAGTCAGAATAAAACCTTGCATTTCTATAGCGCCTTTCGCTATTTCAAGCCACCTGAAAGTGCTGAATAGCCAATGAAGCACTTTTGGAAGTGTAGCTGCTGTTATACTGCATGAAAAATTGTAACCTCTGCAGTCAGAGGCTCTTTGCCAACAAGCTGAGTTTATCCTTAAGGTAAGTCTTGTTTACATCCACGGTGTGTTGAGAATGCAGAACTCACTAACATAGGAAGAGGTCAAGGTAAATAGCATCGATCCCTTTAAGGGAAAGTTAGGACAACACATGGGGGAGAAAGGAATAAAAGGATTTAGTGAGAGGCTGAGATGAAGAGGAGATTGAGGTAGGTTCACGTGGAGAATAAAACTCCAACTCAGACCAGCTGGGAGTGCTTTAAATTCCCTGTAATTGATAAAACACAAAGGAATATGATTATTGATTTTATTGTTCGCATTTACAGTTGTTTAATGTTGTTGAAATTGCTAATCCAAAATGTGTGCAAAGTCGTAGCAAACAAGGCTGCACTATCTCACCAGTGACGTAAGGCAGTATTATACTCAACCTTAATCCAGAGGTGAGTTAAAGCTGTTAATCATGTTAAACACGCTCTATTTTATAATTGCAGGCAATTTTCCTGACAAGAAGGCATGGAATTACAGAACATCATTAATAAAACTTGAAAACTATGTTCGGTAATGAGAACATTTGAACTATTGGAATTGGTTTTACTGGGCCAGCACTTTCTGAATGTAGGTTCATAGCAAGCATTGGAGAATCAGTCTGGTGTCATTGAGAGGTGAAGCCTCCCACCAAACCTACAGCTCCCAGATGTAGGTCCAGGAATATCTGCTCACCACGGCCATGATTTGATACAAAACTGGGAGGAGGGGCATGTGAGGATGTCAGAATCTGCCTGCAACAGGATGACAGGCAAGTAGTGAATAGAATCAAAAGCGAGAATGCTGGAGAAACTTCAGCAGGTCTGGCAGCACCTGTCGAAAGAGGAACAGAATTAACTTATTGTGACCAATATGACTCAAGCTATCCTAGATCTGATCCAGTGTCATGAGACAGGAATAATTAATGATCTCGTGGTGAGGAATCCTCTCAGAAGGAGCGATCACAGTGAATTTAAAATACAATGGAGGGTGAGAAGGTCAAATCCAATAGCTGTGTCTTGTGCGTAAACAGAGGAGACTACAATGGGATGAGGGAGGAATTGGCTACGGTAAACTGGAAGCAAACATTATATGGTGGGACAATTGAGGAACAGTGGAGGACTTTCAAAGCAATTTTTCAAAGTGCTCAGCAAAAGTATATATGAGTAAAGGGGAAGGACTGGAGGAAAAGTGATAATCAGCCCTGGATAACTAAGGAAATAAAGAAGGGTATCAAATTGAAAGCTAATGCAATATCCTACTAAATAGTAAGATATACAAATCTCCAAAGGTCAACAGAAAACCACCAAAAAAAGCTATAAAGAAGGGTAAGATTAGATTATGAGAACCATCTAGCTCAAATAGCAAATGTTTTGACAAATACATAAAATGAAAAAGAGTGGCTAAGGTAAACACTGGTCCTTTAGCGGATGAAAAAACAAACTTAATAATGGGAAATGAGGAAATGGCCGAAGAGTTCAACAGATATTTTGTGTCGGTCTTCACAGTGGAAAATATAAGTAATATTCCAGTAATTGCTGACAAGGAGGCAATGGCAGGTGAGGACTGAGAAAGGATCCTTTTCTCTAAAGAGGTAGTTTTGGACAAACTAATGGGGCTAAAGGTAGACAAATCTCCTGGCCCTGATGGAATGCATCCCAGGGTACTAAAAGAGATAGTGGGGGATATTCAGTGGAGTCTGAGACAGTTCCGGTAGATTGGAAAACAGCAAACGTGACATAATTGTTTAAAAAAGGAGGTACATGAAAGACAGGTAACTATAGACCAGTTAGCTTAACCTCTGTAATGGGGAAAATGCTTGAATCTATCATCAAGGAAGAAATAGCGAGACATATTTAGCTAAGGTAGATGAGCAAACACTGTCACCATGACAATATGAGGACTGAGAGATGGACAGTTTTAAAGTTTTGTGCAAAATGATGGGGACAGAACGTAAGGACGAACCTCTTACAGAGCAACTTAATCTCTTTGAACACACTGCCTGTGGAAGGAGTGATGATAAAAAATTGGTTGGATACTTGAAGGAAATAAAATTGACTGAAGGGACTAAATAGGGGAATGGGACCAACTGGATTGCTTTGAGGATAGCTGACATGGTGGAGAGGTCTAGTAAATGAATATAAAATCATGAGGGACATGGATAGGATAAATAGACAAGGTCTTTTCCTGGGGTGGGGGAGTCCAGAATGAGAGAGCATAGGTTTAGGGTGGGAGGGTAAAGATATAAATGGGACCTAAGGGGCAACTTTTTCATGCAGAGGGTGGTGCATGTATGGAATGAGCTGCCAGAGGAAGTGGTGGAGGTTAGTACAATTACAGCACTTAAAAGACACCTGGATGGGATAAACAGGAAGGGTTCAGAGGGATATGGGCCAAGTGCTGGCAAATGGGATTAGGTTGGGATATCTGGTCGGCCTGGACGAGTTGGACTGAAGGGTCTGTTTCCATGCTGTACATCTCTATGACCCTCTGATAATGAGAGCTTGGTACCCACTTTAATCAGTCCAAAGTGAGAAGTGGATGATGTAACAGAGGTTGAAGTAGTTGGTTTTGCTACTGCTGTGAAACACCTTATTTTGAAGTTGTAATAAAAGCAAGCTGTCGTCATACACCCTTCTTGAAATGGTCATCAGGTGCCATTCACTGCCCACACTCACACCAGCAAAGCAGGCGCAAAATATTTGAGTGGGCCTATTTCTGGAAAGATGATGAGGTGAGCTATTCACTGCAGATCAATAAACTTGGTCAAAAGGGGACAATTGAGCGATGGGAGGGAAATTGAGCTCAAATGTTAGATCTTCACTGATTGTCCCTTTCAGTTTGTCCCTTTGCAGTAGCCAGTTTGCTGGAGGCCTGGCCCATTTGTGTCTTAAATTACAACAACCTCTAGTCCACGGCCTGTAACTTAATTAGTCTAAACATTGGCACTCAATACTTAAAATTACAGAATGAAAATGCCCTCAAATTCTGCTCTGCTCAATGAAGATACATTTTAACAAAAAATTAACACATTTTGGAAATGATAAATGGAAATTAATGACTGGGGTTTTTTTGCTCCAAAAATAGCATTTGCCTTATAAAAAGCAAACATGCATTGTTTCAGAATGGCATTTTGACGTCTAATGTTCAGACTGTTAAATTATATCGGCTGATCGCTTGATGGATCGGTACAACAGAATCGTGAAGATTATCCCGAAAACCTGAAAGAAAACAAACAGACATCAGCAACTGGCAGGAGAATGGAATCAAAAGCTTGAATTGAACCATCTCAGGATATCCCTTACCGTAATGAGGGCAATACCAAAGGCAATTGCTGCAAAAATATGCAGCTTGGAGTTGATGATATGTTCAATACGCTCTAGGCAGTCCTGGATCAAAATATCAAAGTAAGAGTTAGCTCTTGTATTGTTTCTGAATTTCATCACTTTAATAGATCATTTGGGAGTAAGGCCTCGTTTTACTAGCACTATTCCTAGCTCTCAGTTGAAAGGCTCACGACACATTCCCAGCCAGCTGGAGATGAGGATTCTGGTCTTTAAATACTGCATTAGCCATTAACAGGTCACTGAAATCCAATAGCAGCAGAGTGGAAAAACTCATCCCCAGCAACAACTGGTCAAATCTCTAACCCAGCCGTGGTCAGGCTAATGACCTAGGCGAAAGTGAGGACTGCAGATGCTGGAGATCAGAGTCAAGATTAGAGTGGTGCTGGAAAAGCACAGCAGGTCAGGCAGTATCCGAGAAGCAGGAGAATCGACGTTTCAGATAGGGAGCTCTTCATCAGCAATGAGGGCTTCCTCAATCCTGATGAAGGGCTCCCTATCCGAAACGCCGATTCTCCTGCTTCTCGGATGCTGCCTGACCTGCTGTGCTTTTCCAGCACCATTCTAATCTTGACTCTGATCTCCAGCATCTGCAGTCCTCACTTTCGCCTAGTTGATTTTAACCTTACTGCGAATCCACTTGCAAAACTGCCTACCTTGGAGATGTTCTCCTCCTCTCTCTACCCTCATTCCCAAAGAAGGGCTCCTGGCTGAAACATCGATCTTCCTGCTCCTCAGATGCTGCCTGACCTGCTGTGCTTTTCCAGCACCACTCTAATGCAGGCTAATGACCTGCCTATATTAAGAATGTCTTTTTTTATACAGAGAGCTGAGAGTATGGTCTCCTGGATTGTAAAGGAAATAGGGTGATACAGGAATATTGTCCTTTCATCCCCACAGGAGACCCAGACTGAGATGGTGAAATGACAGAATTTTTTATCCAGTGTTTTTGATTACCGAAGTATTTCTCCAGCGTTGTCCCTGTTGTAGGAAATGTGACAGCTGGTTTCCACAAACAGCATGTGGTGACCAGGCTTTGTGTTAAATGATGAGGGATAAACATTGGCCAGGACTTGAGGGGGAACTCCCCTTAACTTTCTGCATAATAGTGGAATACATCCACCTGAGAGAGAAGATGAAGCCTTGATTTACTGTCTTGGCCAAAAGGTGCCAGCAGCTCTCGGTCAGTACTGTAGTGAACTTGTCAGCCTAGCCTTTTACAGTCAAACTCTGAGGGCAGATATCACTGATGCCCTGGGCAATAACTATTCCTCATCAACACAACCAAAAACTGCTGATGTGCTAATTATCTCACTGCAGTTCATGAGAGCTGTTGTTCATAAATTAGGTGCTCTGTTTCCCACTTGACAGTGGTTATTTAAATTCTAACAGTACTGTATTGACTGTAAAATCCATTGGGATGTCTTGAGGTCACAGTATCTTTTTCTGACCCAATACCCAATAATCTCAGTTCCACATTTGGCTGTAATTTATTATCCAGGGTCACGTCACACAATTGCCTGGAATAATGTCCAGAAATCTGCTTCCATATCTTCAGAGACATTCACAATTGCAACTCCAGTTCATTTGAGAGCAATTATCAGGCAACTTTATGATTCCACCAACATGGTCATTGTTGTTTTAATAAAGCTAGGGCCAGTTTTTAACTTCCCCTCCTTATAGAAATATCACAATCAGATTCAGCATGCTTTTGAAAGCTGAAGGCTAGAAACTACACTCATGTTTAAACTAGCAAACATTTCATAACTATTGGCCACTATTTACACAGACATGGGCCAGCAGGATTCCATGAGAACATTCGTTCCTCTGCTCCCAGTTCCATGTGATCTGATACCATCTGACATTAGTGATGATACAGTCTAATTATTATCCACCACCACCCCCACCCTCATCCAAAGGCATTCATCTCCATCACTGTTCCCAGGAATTGAAAGACCTATTTCCTCCTTGGAACACAATCAGACTACAGTCTGGGATATCAGCTTTTTGCAACAGCTGGAACCCAGGCTGTGACACTGATGATGACTTGAAAGCAAAGGCAGTGAAAACTGATCAAACAAGGATTGACACAAAAGATATCACCAGGACCTGAACATTTCTATTCATTAAGGAACAATGCTGATCAGGAAAAACATGCAGAGATGGTAAGGAAATTGCTATCTTTATGTGAGCTGGCCTATAGGCATGGTGGTTCAGTGGTTAGCAATGCTGCCTCACAGCACTAGGGACTTGGGTTCAATCCCAGACTCGGGTTCAATCCCTGCCTTGGGTGACTGTCTGTGTGAAGTTTACATATTCTCCCTATGTCCATGTGGGGTACTCTGGTTTCCTCTCACAGCCCAAAGATGTACAGATCAGGTGAATTGGGCTATGCTAAATTGCCCATAGTTAAAGGTGCATTAGTCAGGGAAGAGGAATTACTCTTCAGAGGGTCAGTATGGATATGTTGGGTGAAGGGCCTGTTTCCATACTGTAAGGAATTTAATTTTTAAAAACTCCAAACCCACAGTAATGTGGTTGACTCTTAACTGCCCTCTGAGATACCCTCCCTATAGGTCTCCAACTCTCTTTCTTTAAGACATTACTTAAAACCATTTCTTGACTAAGCTTGCCACCATCTTTCCTATTAACATTCTTCCATGACTTAGTATCATACTTTGTTTTATAATGCTCCTCTGAAGGTTCCATTACCTTAAAGGCGGAATATAAATATAAGTTGGTGTATTGTGTTCTTCCCTTTAAATTTTTGTCCACTCTTCAGTGTACATTAGCCAAAGCTGTTAGCAAGCAATATGTTTCCAGGGTTATTAAAATAGCCATCAATTTCAGCAAAGACTCCATTAAGGATTAAACCTTACCTTATATTTGGAAGAATCACATCCTTTTATTTGGCCTGATTTAGATTTGTAACCACAGCAGTCCAACTGAAGCCCAAACACATTTGTATTAGTCAGTATTGAACATTTATACCATACATCAAAGAGAATTCCACGTCTACACTTGGCAAAGTTAATGTCACATTGGTATTGATGCTTCAATACATTGTCCCAATGTCATTGGGAGTTACCCCAGCTCAGAATGTGAGCTATTGAGTCAGAAAATTCTGTGTTAACTTGAAATACGTGACAACAGACTAGACTTCCCAGTTGGAGCTGCTGTCAGGAACTAACAGATTGCCGCTGGGAATTCTTTGAGAATTGGCCAGGTTGAGGAATGTACTAAATATATAGCATGGTGCAATTTGTGACATATCCTCCCCACTCCTTGTTCTACTTTCCACTCAGATGTTAACGTTATGATCTATTCTTTTTTCATTCCTGGGGCATGGTGTCACTTGCAAAGCCAGAAGCCATTATTAACCCTCTGAATTATACTGGAACAATAATGGTGGAACTTCCGATACAACCATGAACATTTGTGGCTCCATCTTCTAAGGAAAGATATACTGACATTGGGGGCAGTCCAGAGAAGGTTCACAAGGTGGATTCCAGGTATGGACGGACTGTCTTATGAGGAATGCATGAATAAGTTTGGCTTGTACCCATTTGAGTTGCCAAAAAATGAGAGATGATCTTGTTGAAACATACAGGATTCTTAGGGAGCTTGACAGAGTAGATGTGGAGAAGTTATTTGCCTTCAAAGGAAGAATCGAGGACCACAGGGCATAATTTCAGAGTAAGGAATTGCCCGTGTAAAACTGACTTGAGGAGGAATGTCTTCTCTCAGAGGGTTGGGAATCTGTGGAATTCCTTAGTACAGAGGAGTGTGGATACTGTATCATTAAGTGTATTCATGGCTGAGATATTCAGGTACAGTCAGTTCTGCTATAATGCAGTAGTTCCATCCTCATGCAACCCGTTTTGTAAGAAAATCGTGTAATAGCAGTACCATTTAAACTAATGGGTCCAGAATCGCATTATAACCAATACAGGCTTTAAAAGTTCACACTACAGAAACAGTATCCCCAGTTCATCAATCGTATTATAGAGAATTTGCATTAAGGAAACATGCATTATAGCAGAACAACCTGTATTTAATTAGTGAGGGAATCAATGGAGATGGGGAAGAGGTGGAAACATTAAGTTGAGGATGATCAGTTTAGCTGTGATCTCACTGTATGATGGAACAGACTCAATGGGCCAAACGGCCTGCCTCTGCTTGTACAACTGATGGGCTTATAATTGTACAGCTTGTCAAGACCCTTAAACGGGCAGTGAATGATGAAACACATTGGTGTAAGTCTGGATCAAGACAAAAGATAAAATTGTAGAATCTTTCACCAAAACAAAACAGTATTCGGTTCATCACTTCTGTGTTGGCTCTTTTGAGTGTAATTTAAAGAGGATTATTAAAATATGGAAACAAATACTGAAAATTGACCCGAAATGGACAGGAACTTTCAAAAGGATTTACAGTAAGCTCCTGTTTTTCCAGCACGTATGGGGAATGGGACAGGGCATAGAGTGAGAAATCATCACTGGGTTCTGGAAACTCTAGCAGTGTTTTAATCAGGGTCACCAACTAGCTGTGACTGTAATGGTACCTGTGTGAGGGAAAGGGCTGTTGGGGGGAGGGGGGGGGGGGGGTGGGGGGGGAATGAGGAGCAGTGTTGCTAGTGCCCCATACAATGAGATGCTGATTTTAGAAAATAGTCAACCTACGGTTTTGTGCAGAGCATTGATCATGCATTTGAAGTCTACATCATCTTGTTTGCCCAGATCGATGGTGCCAGCGTAAGCATCCTGCAACTGCTCAATGACCTGGAAAGGATCGAGGGAAGATCATTTTAGTTACCTCATCTGTTGGAGCAAAGACTACTCTTTGAACCAGACGTTCCGGGGAATAACAATCACATGCAGATTACTGCTTCACTCCTCATTTTCTAGGTACAAGAAAGCTCCACATTTCCAATAGGAGATCCCATAGGATTCCTTCAGCAAGGTGGAACTGAACTTCCAATCAGGCAGCTCCCTCACAGTGCACGACAGTGAGGAGAAGTCAAACCATGCCTCTTTTTTCTCACAGCAGTCAGTTGCCATGTTCTGTGAAGGTGCAGTATCACAGACAGCGACCGAGCAAAGGGAAGGTAACTCTGAGGTTAAGGTACCAGACGGTTAGGATGCCAAGTGGGTAAGGCACCGGCTGGGGATAAAAAGTTCCAGGTAAGTGGGGTGTCTAGTGGGTAAGGTGCCAGGGTGAGGAGGAGAGTTGAGAGCAGATCACAGTGGGCAGGAGACATTAGGACAGGTGATGTCCGATTTTGGGGGGAGCAAGGGATATTGGGTCCTGGTAGAGCAAGGGGAATGTTGTATTCTGATGGAGTGGGGCTGTTGGCTTCTGTGCCAGGTCACGGAGTGGGAGGAGAGGACACCAATAGATCCTGTGGGATGTGATTGATCTGGCAGCATGGGAGATGGTATTGGGGCCTGGGACGATGGGGATGGAATTACTTCCTGGGATGCAGAGGAGTTGGGTGACTGACCAGGTTCTGGAGTGTTGTTAGGATCTTGGAAAAGTGTAGTCGGGAGGGAAGGAATGTGAGGTAGTTGTGGGGGAGTTGGAGGGAATCAGTTGAAATAGCTATTCCAGTGTTACAGTAGATTTTCAATAGCCTAACTTTTTTCCGAGTAACTACTTACTTAACTCATCCTGGTATTAATATTGATTTGGTTCTAAAAACAAATTGCAGATTATAGTGGGTGGCATGGTGACACAGTGGTTAGCACTGCTGCCTCACAGTACCAGAGACTTGGATTCAGTTCCCACCTCAGGCGACTGACTGTGTGGAGTTTGCACGTTCTCCCCGTGTCTATGTGGGTTTCTTCCGTGTGCTCCAGTTTCCTCCCACAGTCCAAAAATGTGCAGGTCAGGTGAATTGGCCATGCTAAATTACCATAGTATTAGGTGAAGGGGTAAATGTAGGGGAACGGGTCTGGGTGGGTTGTGGGTTGGTGTGGACTTGTTGGGCCGAAGGGCCTGTTTCCACACTGTAAGTAATCTAATCTACCATTAAACTGAAAGACCAGCAACCAAGACCTAGCCTCCACAAAAAACTTTATACCTCAGCCAACGCCACTAAAAACAGATTATCCACTTGTTTATCTGATTTCTATTAATTTAGGAATTAAGGTTCAGGCAAGGTATCTAGTTAGCTAACGACATTGTGGCCAACGCAAGGCAAAGGAAAAGTGGGATACGTAAGACACCCAGAGTCAGAGGAGTAGAGGTTTTGTAGGATTGAAGGACTGGAGGAGTTAACAGAGATGGATCAGGATGAGGCCAAGTGGGATGAGGGGATGGGAATTTTAAATTTGAGGTTTTGGGATAATTAAGCCCCAACATCAACAGGATAAAGAATAATGGGTGAGAAACTTTTACAAGTAGTTGCGAACTCCCATCACAAATCATAAGTTAACCTAAGATACCATTTGTAAATGTGTTTCACATTTCAATGAGTAGTTACGGCATCTTTAGATTGAATTATTAACAGCAATACATCAATCAAACGCCAGCATTTCATATATTATGTATACTGACACTCAGGGATGAGGATCCAAGAGCTTCGATTTTGGTAAGATTTTTAACAATTATCTGGGCAAAATGGATTCATTCCCAAGTAGCATAGACTTACAGCTAAAGAGCAAAATAGAAAATAAAATGTGCGGCCTCAAATACAAAAATAAACATACCGCATCTTTTTGTGCAAATGCCCAGATTGCAACGGTCATTTCAATCAGGAATAACATCACAATAAGTACAAGATACTGTAAGGAAAAGAGAATAGGTAGTGAGTTACAGGAGCATAACAAGCTGCCTAATTTCACCTCCTTAACTGTAATTAAGACACAGGTCCTGAAACTTTGTGGTTGCAACTTAAGAACAAAGGGAATCTAACCTCTGAAGCTAACTCTGTCTTTGGATAGGATCATGACTTAACTCATTCTACTTACATTTGTCTGTAACCCTAAATCCCTTTATCCAACAAAAATCTGTCATTTCCAGTTCAACAATTTTAAAACAGCCCCCAGCAATGATTTTTCTTTGTTCCAAATTTTCACTTGCCTTTGTTTGAGTCGTGTGCTCCCTGACATTATCTAAACAGCTAAGCTCCAACTGTCCAAGTCTGTGGCCCTTTAATTGGAACACCGCCCCCCCCCCCCTCCATTAGAAAAGGTAGTGTCAGTGAGCTCACAGCCCAGAGGCCCTGACTAATGTTATGGGGGTATGGGTTCAATTCCCAGCACAGAAGCCAATGGAATTAACTTTGTATGAAATAAAATCTGGAATTGAAAACTAATCTCAGCCATACAACCACGTAAAGACTGTCATTATAAAAAAGAAACACATGTTTCACTCATATCTTTTAATGAAGGAAATAGCCCATCCTTATCAGTCTGGCTTACATGTACCTTGAGATCCCCAGCAATATCGTTGACATAGGAACATGTGGAGACCATTTTGCCCCTTCTCCCTGTTAAGCCACTCAATAAGACCAAGGTTCAGAGAATCATAGAATCCCTACAGTGTGGAAACAGGCCCTTCGGCCCAATAAATCCACACCGACCCTTCGAAGAGTAACTCACCCAGAGCCATTCACCCTACCCTATTACAATTTCCACTGACTAAAGCACCTAAACTATACATACCTGAACACTACGGGCACTTTAACATGGCCGATTCACCAAATCTGCAAATCTTTGGACTGTGGGAGGAAACCGGAGCACCCGGAAGAAACCCAGGGAGAATGTGTAAACTCCACATAGGCATTTGCCTGAGGCTGGAATCTTATCCAGCTCCCTGGCGCTGTGAGGCTGCAGTGCTAACCACTGAGCCGCCGTGCCGCCCAATTGCTCTGATTACTTAGCATTTTCACTCACCCCATCCCCAAACACCTTGTCAAGAATTTATTGACCTATGCCTCAAAAGTATTCGAAAGTTCATTTGCTTGGCTGCTTAGACCAGTATAAATGAACCTCTAAAGTCGCCAAGCAAACCATTCAGTTCAAAGATCATTCGAAATGGCAATATGTGCTGGCCCAAATCACGTGAAAAATAAATAAAAGTAAGTAAATGAATTGCTTCTTTCAATCTTTAATCACATTAAGTATCTCAATTCAAACACTGTTTAATCATCAAACAAAAAAAAATGAAGAAAAAGCAGATGTTGGAAATCTGGAGAAATTCAGTAGGTCTGGCACAATCAATAGAGGGAGAGCAGAGTTATTGTTGCTGGTCCAGTTCTTCAGAACTGATTGTAAACAGGAGAAGGGAGTGTATATGCTGGAGATGGGGTGGGGCAAAGAGAAGGAATGAACAGTAAATGGAGATAGAGCCCAGGGAGCAAGAACAACAGTTGGGCAGACAAAGTCTGGATAATGGTGAGCTGGGGAGTAAGAAAAGCTGCCAAAGGAGGGCCATAGTGGGTGAAAATAGGTTGGCTGTGATGAAAGTCACCTCTACACTGGGGAGACAAAATGCAGACTGGGCGACTGCTTTGTGGAACATCCACGGCTGTCTACAAAAACAGCCCTGAACTTCCTGCTGCCTGCCACTTCAACACACCATCGTGTTTCCTGGCCAACATCTCTGTCTCGGGCTTGCTCCAGTGAATCTCCGATCACATTGGAAGAACAACACTTCATTTTCCACTCAGGGACCCTGCAGCCTTCAGGACTCAATATTGAGTTCAATACTTTTAGGGCCTGAGCACCTTTTCCCATGTTCTTACCCTAACCCCATACACCAGGCCTTGTCATCAAATACAACCCTTTTTTATCCAATAGTGGTCTCCCATTAGCAGCTTTTCTTTCTCCTCGGCTCACTATCATCCATTGCTTTGCCCAACTGTTGTCCTCTCTCTCCATCAGCAGCCCTTGTACAGCCAACACAAACAGGGGGATCGTGAACTATCAGTCAGGAAATTGCAAGTGGTCAGGGGTCCAGTCAGTCATTTCCAGGAGCTGCCCATCAAAGTTGGTCAGTGATCAGGGGTTAAAGGGTAGCCTCTAGGAGCAGCTTGGGATCACTGTCAGACGTTGGTGGGGTAGTCAAGGTGGGGAGGAGGGAGGGAGAGCATTCATGGACAGTGGGGGCAAGGTTAGTGACAGTAGAGGATGTTCAGGTATAGGAGGATAGGTGGCAGAAAAGAATCAGAGGTCCCGGTAGGCTATAGGAGGTGAGGTTGCTAGTAGTAATCACCACTATGCCCTCCACGTGGGCAAGATAGAGGAACAGGGTGTGCCTCATTAAGAGGTAATGCCAGGTTTCAGGGAGCAGGAAGAACATTTTGAGGAAGGTTTCAATGTAATGGGTCTCGGTATGGTTGGATGGTTTGGAATGCATTGTTGGGCTAGTGCAAGGTTGTAGAGACCATGCAGGCTTTTGGGGGAGGGGGATTGTATCTGGTAAAGAGAGGGGGCTGATGGTGGCCACCACAAACTGCATTCACTTCCACTTTGCATTCTCTCGAGAGAATGGCTGGTACAGTGCCCAGATTGTGAGAGGTGTCAGTTTGATGGTAAAAGTGCTCGATGAACATTCACAGGATGCTGAACATTGGAGTTTCAAATACACGAGGCAGCCATTTGCAAGTCCCAGCTCCATCGAATGTGTAATCAATTCAACACTCATTTACTGTGCTGTCTAGAGTGAAGGCCCTTAGGGGTCAGATGCTGCTCAGAGTTGATTAACAACATGTCGTTTATGCTGGGCATCTCAATAAAATGGGAGTTAGCAACAGTGATGCTGTCAAAGGCTGATGCTGGATGAAGGGGAACCATTGCAACTTCCAAGAGTCCTGTGTGAGCCTCACACCTTCGTTTCACTGTCTGTTATATCAGTGTAATGAAGGTCTGTGCTGAATGCATGAATGTTTGATGTGTGCCTGGCTGTGGCAAAGTGTTGGAGTGCTGTCTCAATGATGTTGACTGGTCACTTGGCCAGTGTGGCACCTTCGCCAAGCTGCTAAGCTTGAATGCGGGTGGATGTTGGAGACCTGTCATCTGGATGCAGCATGTCTTGTAGGGTGTGCCACTGATGACTGTCCTGAGGTCTAAGATGCTCCTTTGCTCTTTCTGGTCCCATGCTAAGTCCTGGGAATCACAGGCCACGTGGAGCAGATGATGGGCTGCTGACAATGTGATTCCACAGCTTGGACTGGTCTTGTGAGGGGCAGATAGACAGTCCAGTGCAGTCTGGATAGTCTGTGCTGCCACATCCTGGTGTGCTACACTCTGCACAATTGGAGCAAACAGCAAGGAGATGTTCTGGATGATGGTGAATGGGAGCAATTCTCTGAGGATACAGAGAGGAGGAAGTTCTCCTTGTTCATGAAGCTCAGCTGCCGGGACAAAGTTATAAATCACACAACACTAGGTTATAGTCCAACAGGTTTATTTGGAAGCACTAGCTTTCGTAGTGCAACTCCTTCATCAGGTGGTTGTGAAGCAGGACTACAAGACACAGAATCTATAGCAAAAGACTATGGTCTTATGGTCCTGCTCCACAACCACCTGATGAAGGAGCAGCACTCCAAACACTCGTGTTTTCAACTAAACCTGTTGGACTATAACCTGGTGTTGTGTGATTTTTAACTTTGTCCACCCCAGTCCAACACCGGCTCCTCTACATCACAGCTACATGGAGTGAGTGCTATCAGGCAGACAGGACCTGATTGACATCCAGTACCAATAGATGGGAATATGGAGCAGCAGCCAATGATTGATTGTGAATTAGTCTTCAGTCATGATGCCAAAATCTAGTTTGCATTGTGGGGGAAATTGCAGCTTCGCTTGGTTTCTTTCTGTTCCCTATTGCCTTCTGTAAATAAACGCTCGTGTTTGGAATTGTGCGATTGCTTGCTGTAATTGTTTTTCCCAGCTACACAATGACAAGATGCAGCGGGTATGGGGGATAGAACAGTGGTGATTCAGAGGGTGATCAGACAGGATGCAGCTACTGTGTGGCCTGGTAGTTAAGCCTCCATTTGAGTGAGAGAACATACTTGTACATGCAAGGGAGTATCAGCCGTGCCAGCTAAGTGCCATGAGCAGCTTGGCTTTGTGGCTGCTGTGCCAGGATGTTGCCAGTGAGGGACAGCAGCAGATTGCTGGCACTTGCTCAGATGCTTAGCGATGGGAAGTGCACATGAGAAACGGGTCTTTTGATAGATATTTCTCTGAGTGGCAAGTCATTCTGAGAAGGGCGTAAAATGGAACCAGAATCAGACATGGGAAATGACAGATGGGCATGATAGAAAACTAATGTTTGGTAAGATACGGCGAGAGAACTCATAGAGTCATAGAGATATACAGCACAGAAACAGACTCTTTAAAAAAAAGGGATTCTGGGTAATCCAAGATGGACGATGGGAAAAATTTCTGCCTGTACCAGCTGCTCCTTTTTTTGAGGTATTTTAGGTGTTGGAAGTGATTTCCTCGAATTCAAGGAACAGCAATTACTGTTTTATATGCTGTTGCATTGTTTGCAACTTTTTGAACTCATGATGAACATTGGGATCCATAGCTTGCCACAGCATGGTGTAGATTAGTAATTGAGTGAAACTGTTTATGTTAATGATATGATTATGTAACTGATATCAATACCACTAATACTCTATAAAGAGAGGACAGAATAATTGCACAGGCGAGTTGTAATGCTGAGATCAGTGTTACACATCCTTGCGTGTCAATAATAGTTATTTTTACTGGAACTCTCTGCATCAGGCAACAGTAAGGCAGAGACAGAGAATACTCAGAATGGAGACGGTCTAGACTAAGGGAACAGCGCCTCAATGGTAGAGAACTGAACCTGGATTCCCAAAATCAAAAGTGGGCTAGATCCCAGAAGGCCAGTTATAGGAAGGCTATTATCCAGCTGGAGGTGGTTCAGAAGAGATTTACCAGGATGTTGCCGAATATGGAAGGTTTGAGTTATAAAGAAAGACTGGATAGGCTGGGACTTTTTTCACCGGAGTGTAGGAGATTGAGAGGTGACCTAATTGAGCTTTATAAAATCTTGAGGGGTATAGATAGTGTCAATGGTAGGTATCCTTTCCCTCGGATGGAGGATTTCAAGGCTAAAGGGCACATTCTTAAGATGAGAGGAAAATGATTTAAAAGAGACATGGGGGCATTTTTGTTTTACACAAAGGGAAACGATGGACGTGGGCACAGTTACAATGCTTAAAAGACACTTAGAGTAAGTACATAAATAGGAAAGGTTTAGAGGGATATGGGTGCGGCAGGAAGGATTAGTTTAGTTTGGGATTATGTTTGACATGGACTGGTTGGGCCAAAGGCTCAGTTTCCATTCTGTATGACTCTAGAATTGACCAGCTTAGGGTTGCATGGAGACAGAGTAAAACACAAGTTAGCAGATCAAACCAGTTCAATACTGTTTAAAATGATTTGACACCATTTAAAAAAGGTTTGGCATTGTTTAAAACAAATTGGAATGGCCTGACATCATTTAACAGCTTGACAGACTTTTATGCAGTTTGATACAGTTCAAAATGGAGGAGCATAACTTGGCAGAGTTGCAAAAGAGAGTTTGGCAGAGTTTAACAAAGTCCAACAAGTTTGATCCGCTTTAACATAGTTTGGCAGCTCCTCTTCATTTTCGAGAGCGAGAGATGATGTTGTTTCACAGCTGTGTTTACTCTGTACAGAACACCATGAACTGGACTGTGGAGACAGTTTAAGATATTTTGCAGGACTTCAGAAGGTGCCCCTACTTTGAGCAAGACAACTCTACAATCCCTCCCAATGGTCCAGGTAGGTCCCTCCTCATTCTGGATTAGTGGTGCTGGAAGAGCACAGCAGTTCAGGCAGCATCCGAGGAGCAGTAAAATTGATGTTTCGGGCAAAAGCCCTTCATCAGGACTTTTGCCCTTCATTCGGGCAAAAGCCCTCCTCATTGACTACCTCAGCTGGCCAGACATTTGCAGAAAGGTAAGAACTACTTTTAATCACAACTGATGGCTATCTGTGAAGGTGGTAAGATTCTGCCTTGCGAGTGGATTCTATTTTAGAGCAGATCACACTTCTGTGAGATGATTCTATAAATGTCTTATGCAGTCAACATAGACAGCTGAACAGGAAGTGATATTCATTACAGTACAGTGCCCAATGAACCAATAGCAATGTTATAAATGAGAGACATATAGAATGGTGTAACAATTATAGCTCAGATACAGATCAGTTAGGAATAGAGCGTCAGAGATTTTTTTAACAGCACAGAAAGAGGGCTTTCAGTCAATCCTGTTCACACTAGTCATCAGAGGCTCATCCATTCATTTCTCAGCACTTGGCCTGTGGCCTTGTATGCTATGGTATTTCAAGTGTTCATCTAAACGTTCGAAGTATCCTGAAGACTCTGTCACCCCTAGAGGTACTGAGGTCCAGATACCCAAACCCACTGGATGAAAAAAGATTCCTCAAATCCCCTCTAAACCTTCTGCTCCTTACTTTAAAACTGAGCTCTCTGGTTATTGACCCCTCGACTAAAGAGAAATGTTTCTCCCTATCTATGCCTCAAGCCCATCCCCTCCTCAGGCCTCTTTGCTCTAAGGAACCGTAACCCAGCCTGCCAATCTGTCTTTATAGCAGAATCGCCCCAGGGAAACTCTTCTGCACTCTCTCAAACGCAACCACATCCTTCCTTTGGAGTGGCGACCAGAACTCCAGTTGTGGCCTACCTAATGTTACATACAGTTCTATCCAAATCTCCTTCAGGGCAGCTATCCCATATGCTTTCTTACCACTCAGTTGAGGTTTAAAAAAACAGAAAAGAAAAAAAAAATTAGAAATTAAGGGCTGCAAAATTGTACAAAATGACACAACAAAACCAAATCAAAACAATTTTACAATCTTACTTAAAAAAAAGGCATGTTATTTAAAATCAGTTGCAGATAATATTCCAATGGAAAGAATGAAAGTGAAAATTTATTAAATAATTAAATTGACAGTCCATATGGCCTGTCTCTTTAACCTCAATCTCTGTATCCACAGTCCCTATACATTCAGCTCATATACACATGGTCCATATCCACAAAATCCTAACACATTCCAAATCCACACAGTCCACATACACACATCCCATATCCACAGAGTCCGTATGCACACAGTCTATACTTGAATAATCCATATGCACTTAGTCCATGTTCACACAATTCATGTCCACACAGCCCATATACCAGACTACACATTCAACAGAAGAATGAAGTTTCAGTGAAGGCTTTCCATTACTCTTTATTAATAGACCTACACTAGTACTGACATTTTCAATTCCACATTCTGCACGTTAAGTATGGCTCAATGTACTTACAAACCAAAGTAAACACTTTGATTCCTTGGATACAGCAAAGTATCCTGTGAAACCTGAAAGCAGCAGCAAGCCGCCCGCTGCCCACATGACATAGATACCTGGAGGAAATAAATAGAAACTGTGATTATAAAATCATAAGGTACATGGTCTCTTCTTTAACACAGTCCAAAGATGTGCAGGTCAGGTGAATTGGCCATGCTAAATTGCCCGTAGTGTTAGGTAAGGGGTAGATGTAGGGGTATGGGTGGGTTGCGCTTCGGCGGGGCGGTGTGGACTTGTTGGGCCGAAGGGCCTGTTTCCACACTGTAAGTAATCTAATCTACATTTGATTCTTGCCCCAGTCCCTTACCTCCTCTTTCTCCTTCAGTCCCTCATTGTCTTCCAAGGACCGAACCACTTGTTCAAGTTTCAGCGCATTTCATGTCACTGAAACGGCTCCACAGTACATCATCTAGTTTAGGTCGTGTTCCTCCCAAATTGCTCAATATTGCAGCAAAACAAAATCATTCCTTGCTCTGCCTCCAGTTACCCAGTTTGGGGCTGCCCTTGTATCAGTCAGCCATTATTGAAGACAAAGTCAGTCTATGTCCAACTAGTTCCATCTTCTGCACCCTCAGCTCCTGGATGTCAAAGCACATAGCCTGACTCACCTGTAAGTTTTCCCATGGGTGCTGCTCCTTGGCATAGTGGTAATGTCGCTGGACTTGTAGCCCAGAAGCTAAAGCGCTGGGGATGTAGGTTCGAATCCCACCATAGCAGATAGTGAAATTTGAATCCAAGTTAAAAGTTGGACGGCACGGTGGCACAGTGGTTAGCGCCAGAGACCGGGGTTCAATTCCCACCTCAGGCGACTCTCTGTGTGGAGTTTGCTCATTCTCCCCGTGTCTGCGTGGATTTCCTCCAGGTGCTCCAGTTTCCTCCCACAATCCAAAAATGTGCAGGTTAGGTGAATTGGCCATGCTAAATTGTCCGTAGTGTTAGGTGAAGGGGTAAATGTAGGAGAATGGGTCTGGGTGGGTTGGTGTGGACTTGTTGGGCTGAAGGGCCTGTTTCCACACTGTAAATAATCTAATCTTGGCTGAATGACAACTGTGTAATCTTTGTCCATTGTTGTAGCTATCACCTTTGTTTCAATAGACCCTTTTGGGGAAGGACATTTGCCATTCCTACTTATCATAGGATCATAAACTCCTGAGTGTGGAAGCAGGCCATTCGGCCCATCATGTCTGAAACAAGCCTCCAAAGACCATCCCACCCAGCCCCACTCCCCCTGCCCTATTCCCATCACTCTGCATTTCCCATGGCTAATCCACTTGTCCTGCACATCACGGGACAATTTAGCGTGGCCAATCCACCTAACCTTCCTGACTATGAGAGGAGCACCTGGAGGAAACCCATGCAGACACAGGGAGAATGTGCAAACTCCACACAGATAGTCACCCGAGGCTGGAATCGAACTCGGCTCCCTGATTACTGTGAGTCAATGGTGCTAACCACTGAGCCACCATGCCTGCCCTTGATCTGGCCTACATGTCGCTCTGGATCCACAGCAATATGGCTGACTGTTTACTGCCCTCTGAGAGGGCTCAGAAAGCCACTCAATTTAAAGGCAATTTGGGATGGGCAATAAATGCTGTTGTTTTCAGCAACACCCACATCCTGTGAGCAAATGGCAACAAACATCTGACGACATGGCCTGGGTTGCAAGTCCCACTGATATCTCCCACACCAGACTCTGACTCGCCTTTCACAGTGTCACAATTGTGAACCATTCCCCTCTTCCCATCCCACCCACCCTGCCCAGTAGACCGACAGCACAGAATGAAACCATTTGCTGGCACCCCCCCCCCAAACTCCTCCCCACCTGCTCTTCATTTTCAGTATGTAACAAAAGCACAGAAAAGGTAAAGGAAAGGAATGAAGGAATGGAAAGAAGCGAGTGGAAGAAGGTAAAACAAACTAAAGAAAGGAAGCAAGGTGGAAAGGTGTGAATGAAGAGAACAGAGCAAGGAAGGCGGGGAGAGTTTGAAGGAAGGAATGGGAGAGGGAGGGAGGGATATGGTAAGAAAGGATGGGGAAGTAGTGGCATAGTGTCAATCCCAATGCATTAGTAATCCAGAGGCCTGGGCTAATGCTCAGGGTCATGGCTTCAAATCCCACTATGGCAGCTGGTGGAGTTTGAAACCAGTTAATATATGCTAAATGTCTGTAACAGTGACCGTGAAACTATCATCAACTATTGTTGTAAACCTCATCTGGTTCACTAGTGTCCTTTAAGGAAAGAAATTTGCCATTCATACCCGGCCTGGCCTACATAAGACCAACAGCAATGAGGTGAACTCTAAACTGCCCTCTGAAATGGCTCTGGCAAGCCCCTTGGGTCAACAGCAGTTTGGGAGAGTCAACAAAGGCTGCCCTCACCAACAGTGATCTCACCAACAGTGCCCACATTCCTTGAAAGAACAAAGAAAGGAAAGAGATGAAGAGGAAAGAAAGAAGATGAGGAGGAAAGAAAGAAGATGAGAAAAAGCAAAATGGAAAAATGTAAGGTGGGCAAATGAAGGAGAAAGCCTATTTGCAGAGAGTAGAACTGATGTTCGGTATGTAATAAAGCACTTCAGTAAGTAGTAGCCCTGAACCAAGCCAGAAGAGCATTTTCGATTTGGTTTTGGATTGATTTATTATTGTCACTTGGCACAGTGAAAAGTTTTGTTTTGCATGTAGTGCAGGCAGATCATACCATACAAATTGCTTTAAGGTAATGGAATAGAGTGAGGAATACAACGTTATGGCTGCAGACAGGGTGCGTAAACAGTGAGATCAACATTAGATTTAAAATCTGAGAGGTCCATTTAGTCATTGAGATTGCTGATGAAGGGCTTATGCCCAAAACGTCGATTCTCCTGCTTCTCGGATGCTGCCTGACTTGCTGCGCTTTTCCAGCACCACACTTCCGACTCTGATCTCCAGCATCTGCAGTCCTCACTTTCTCCCAGGTCCATTTAGTAGATAATAACAGCGGGGAAGAAGCTATTCCTCAATCTGTTGGTACGTGTGTTTAAGCTTTTATCTCTTTTGCCCAATGAAAGAGATTGGAAAAGATTTTAGCTGGGGAGGGAGGGGCCTTTGATTATGTTGGCTGCCTTTCCTTTTCAATGAAGGTTTACTATATCCAAGCTCCAGTGGAGCAGACGGGAGTTTGTTCCTAACAGATTATCTCAGGCTCTGACACTACTTTTCATCATTTACATAAATGATTTAGATGCGAGCAAAAGGGGTACAGTTAGTAAGTTTGCAGATGACTCCAAAATTGGAGGTGCAATGGACAGCGAAGAGGGTTACCTCAGATTACAACAGGATCTTGACCAGATGGGCCAATGGGCTGAGAAGTGGCAGATGGAGTTTAATTCAGATAAATGCAAGGTGCTGAATATTGGGAAAGCAAATCTTAGCAGGACTTATGCACTTAATGGTAAGGCCCTAGGGAGTGATGCTGAACAAAGAGACCTTGGAGTGCAGTTTCATAGCTCCTTGAAAATGGAGTCGCAGGTAGATAGGATAGTGATGAAGGTGTTTGGTATGCTTTCCTTTATTGGTCAGAGTATTGAGTACAGGATTCGGGAGGTCATGTTGCAGCTATACAGGACATTGGTTAGGCCACTTTTGGAATGTTGAGTGCAATTCTGGTCTCCTTCCTATCGGAAAGATGTTGTGAAACTTGAAAGGGTTCAGAAAAGATTTACAAGGATGTTGCCAGGGTTGGAGGATTTGAGCTAAAGGGAGAGGCGGAACAGGCTGGGGTTGTTTTTTCTGGAACGTTGGAGGCAGAGGGGTGACCTTATAGAGGTTTATAAAATTATGAGGGGCATGGGTAGGGTACATAGATGAAGTCTCTTCCCTGGGCTGGGGGAGTCCAGAACTAGAGGGCATAGGTTTAGGATGAGAGGGAAAAGATATAAAAGAGACCTAAGGGGCAACTTTTTCACACAGAGGGTGGTGCGTGTATGGAATGAGCTGCCAGAGGAAGTAGTGGAGGCTGGTACAATTGCAACATTTAAAAGGCATCTAGATGGGTATATGAATGGGAAGGATTTGGAGGGATATGGGCCGGGTGCTGGCAGGTGGGACTACATTGGTTTGAGATATCTGGTCGGCATGGACAGGTTGGAGCGAAGGGTCTATTTCCATGTTGTACATCTCTATGACCCTGCGAATCTATGAGTGCACAGAACTGTCAAGTTCTTGTCTGAGAACAAATGCTTCATGAGTGACTGAGTGATTTCTCCGAAGAATTATCAACTATTTCACTGTCTACTTGATACATTTCTTCATTGTTCTCGTTAAACAACAGGGGAAGTTGTTTCCGAGGATTTTTGAAGTATTCACAGACTTTCCATTATCACTTCCTCTCACAGGCAGCCTGAAGTAAAATCAATCGTGGCCTACTGCCATGTTAATCTAAAACTGGGAACAGGAGTCGGCCATTCAGCCCTTTGAGCCTGCATTGCCATACTGAATGATTATGACCAAAAGCTAACTCAATGCCATATTCCTGCTTTCAGTCCAAGTGCAAGGAAAGATGGCCATTCAGCCCCTCAGGGCTTGTTCCATCATTCCATCTGATAATAGCTCAGTCCTACTTTTCTGGCTTTGCTTCATATTTCTCTTAGTTGTAAAATAATTCTCAGTCTCTGGATTACAATTTCCAATTGACCCCCAACATCCACAGACTTCATAGGGAGATAGTTCCAGATTCTCCCTCCCCTCTGTGGGACAAGTGCGTCCTGACATCAGTCCGGAAGTGTTTAGGCTCAAGTTCTACTGTCGTGCCAGATTCCCATACCCCTGCACCGCATCCAAAGGCCCACCACAGTCACACTGCCCTCTCGAATCTCTTTATCTCCCCTCTCGAATCATTCCATTATTTTAAACACCTCAGTTCAAATACCCTTCAACCCCTAAACTCCAAGGATTTCTTTTGCAAACTCTCCTCATAATTTAACCATTTACTATTTCGGTGATGGTACTGCATTCACTTCAATGCCAACGCGACAGAGCAAACCTCAGCCCAGAGCTCAGTCATTGAAGGAGGACCAGTGCTGGAAATGGTAGTTCAGTAAATCCTGAGTTGTTTCAAGAGCAATTGCTAACCCATTCCTGACAGGGTGAGGAGAATGTGACCACCGTTCTAGTGACTCGCTTGTCTCCTGCTTGGGTTGTACCAGCCTGACCTTGTCCATACACGATACCCACGAATCTGAATCATGTCATTTTCTCAAAAGATAACACTGCAGATGCTGGAAATCTGAAACAAGCGCAGAGGATGCTGCAGAGACTCAGCAGGTCTGGCAGTATCTGTGGAGAGAAAAAGTATCAACATTTCCGGTGCGGTATCAGATCAGCTTCTCTCTCTAGGCAGAAGTGAGTACTGCAGATGCTGGAGATTCGAGTCACGATTAGAGTGGTGCTGGAAAAGCACAGCAGGTCAGGAATCCTGATGAAGGGCCTTTGCCCGAAAAGTCAATTTTCCTGCTCCTCGGATGCTGCCTGACCTGCTGTGCTTTTCCAGCACCACTCTAATCGTGACTCGAATCTCCAGCATCTGCAGTACTCACTTCTGCCTAGAGAGAGAAGCTGATCTGATACCGCACCGGAAATGTTGACACCTTTTCTCTCCACAAATACTGCCAGACCTGCTGAGTCTCTGCAGCATCCTCTGTGTCTGTGTGGGATTCCTCCGGGTGCTCCGGTTTCCTCTCATAATCCAAAGACATGCAGGTTAGGTGAATTGGCCATGCTAAATTGCCTATAGTGGTCAGGGATGTGTAGGCTAGGTGCATTAGTCAGGAATAAACGTAGAATAATAAGATAGGGACATGGGTCTGAGTGGGATACTCTTCAGAGGGTTGGTGTGGACTTGTTGGGCCGAAGGGCCTGTTTCCACACTGTAGGGATTCTATGA